>NW_027185852.1:19333649-19355272 GCF_028583685.1 Petaurus breviceps papuanus | reverse complement strand
ACGGCTCACTTCAAGATGAGGAGAGATGCCATCGTTCTGGATGAGGATATATTACAGGCAATCACTGACCTCCCTGACCAGTATGATTATGGCACATATGCCAGGTTTATCAATGACTATGGCACTCACTACATCACCTCTGGGGCCATGGGAGGCATCGCAGAATATATTTTAGTCATCGACAAGGAAGTCATGAAAGAAAAAAGTGAGTAGCCCAGGGTATAGGGCATATTGGCTAGAGAGTACTACTTCTATATGGGAATATAGTAGGATTTTTCGATTTTAATTATAGAAACTAAGGGAAACATTCCAACTTGAAAACCCATTGAGTGTTAGTATAATACACCTATTGAAGCTGAGGGTATGATATATTCTTTATAAACTCACTTTTAAATTCAGCCTTAATTTTGGCACCACACAGTAGCCATCTGTCCCCTTCTCACAAGTCATACAATGGCCCTAGTTCAGTTCATCCTCACCTCCCCCTTGGTCTAGTCTTAACTCTTCTTGTTTCTGCCTTCTCCCTTCTGATCCATCTTTCATAAAATTGTCAAAATGGGTCTTTCTAAAGCACAGGCTTGATAATGACATGCTCAAGAATCTTTAGGGGATGAATTAAAAAGTCCTCAGCATAAATTTAAAAATGAGTAAGTAAGGCTACAGTACATAGTCAGGCTACAGCCTCCATTTCCAGATGTTTCTCATTACTTGGATGGCTCAGTGGATACAGTACGGGACTGGGAATCAGGAAGATCTGAGTTCACATCTGACATTGACACTAACTGTGTGACCCTCGGCAAGTCACTCAACTCTGTTTGCTTCAGTTTCTTCATCTGTAAAATGATCTGGGTAAGGACATGCCAAACCATTCTAGTGTGTCTGCCAAGAATACCCCAAATGGGGCCAAGGAAAGTCTAACATGACTGAAAAACAACTGAGCAGCATCTCAGGGTTGTTGTCAGGATTCTATAAATAATAGAGGGTATCTTGAAAATCAGTGTGATTTCAAAGTTTTCATAGTATTTGTAAGGAGCCTTGCAAACCTTAAAGTGCTATGAAAATGTTAATCATGATTATTGTTATTACTCCCTTTAATGAATTCTCTGGTCCAATCAAACCAACTTTATTGTGATTCTCAGCTCCATATCTTTTCATGAACTCTTTTCTGGAATTTGTCACGCACTCTCCTTCCTCATCTCAGTCTTTTGGAATCCCTGTTTTCCTTCAAAGCTCAACATAGTTGTCACCTCTTATGATAAGCTGTTCTCTATCCTCCTAGGACACAGTGTTTTCTTCCTTCTCCAATTTATTTCCTTATCTTTTCCACACTGTTGACCTTGAACATAATATCATCTCTTTGAGGGAAGGGACATTTTCATTTATGTCTTTCTTTTCCCAGCCCCTAGCACAGTGCCTGGTACATGCATAATAAATTCTTGTTGAATGAATGAATCCTCCCTCAACTCACTATTTGTTTTACTTATTCCCTCACCCCTCCATTGATTCTCATCATATCTGTTTTCTAGGTTTTGTATTCAGTATCTGGAATCTTTTCTCTATCCATTAAAATGCCAACTCCTTATGAGTAGTAATTATTTGATTAATATACTTGTATCTATAGCAACTACCAGTATACCTACCACGTGGGAATAGGGAGTAGCCCTGTAATTCAACTGGCTTAGGGAACTCTTGGGAAAGGAACTTCCCTCTATCAATGCATGTCAGCACCGTCTCTGAATCTCAAATTTATGAACTTGCTTAAATCACTGAAAAGTTAAATGACTTACCGAAGATCACACAGACAAGATGTGTCATAAGCAAGACTTGAACCCAGATATTCCTGCCTTTGAGGTTGATACTCTATAGCACTATATTGTGTGTAAAAAGATATACATACACACATACATATACACACAAATGTATACACATGTACACATATACATAATAATATATACATCTATCTATCCATCCATCCATCCATCCATCCATCCATCCATCCATCCATCCATCCATCCATCCATCCATCCATCCATCCATCTATCTATCTATCTATCTATCTATCTATCTATCTATCTATCTATCTATCTATCTATCTATCTATCTATCTATTTATCTATCTATCTCTCTATCTATCTATATCTCAGTTGCTCTCTCATGGGTTACCAATGCTGAGGCTAAGCAGTCTATTCTCTTTCCTCTTTCATTTTGTCAGCCTTTGTGTTTCCTGCCCCTATGCCTTTGAACCATTCCTAGAATTTCTCCTTTGTTCGTCTAAATACAATTATCTTTTTTTCTTTTATCTCTTCAATTATTAATCTATTTATTCATTCATACATTTAAAAACAACGAGTTTCAAATTCTCTCCCTGTCTCCATACCTTCACCCTCCAAATGAGAAGGCAAGTAATTATACGTGTGAAGTCATGTGAAACATATTTCCATACTAGCCATGCTGCCAACAAACCAAAAGGCAAGGAAAATAAAGTGAAAAAAGTATGCAGTCTGCACTTAGAGTTTGTCAGTTTTTTCTCTGGAGGTGCAGAGTGTTTTTCATCATGACTCCTTTGAAATTGCCTTGGATTATCGTATTGAGCAGAATAGCTAAAGTCTTTCACAGTTCATCATGGTACAGTATTGCTGTTATTGTGTGTGATGCTCTCATTCTGCTCACGTCACTTTGCATCAGTTCATAGAAATCTTCCCAGGTTTATCTTATCCCCTCCATCATTTCTCACAGCATAATAGTATACCATCACAATCATTTTCACATTCACAGTCACAATCACAACTTGTTCAGCAACTTCTCAATTGATGGACACCCTCCCAATTTCCAGTTCTATGCCACTATGAAAAAGAACTGCTATAAATATTTTTGTGCATATGGATCCTTTTACCTTTTCTTTGATCCCTTTGAGATAAATATCTAGTACTGATATTTTTGGATCAAAGGCTATACATATTTTTATAGCCCTTTGTGTATAGCTCCAAATTGTTCTCTAGAATGATGGAAGCAGCTTATCAGTCCACCAACAGTACATCAGTGTATTTATTTTTCCACATTCCCTCCAGCATTTGTCATTTTTCTTTTCTGTCATATTATCCAACCTGATAATATCTCAGAATTGTATCAATTTGCATTTCTCTAATCAATAGTGAGTTATAGCATTTTTTAATGTGACTGTTGATAGCTTTGGTTTCTTCTTCTGAAATCTGCCTGTTCATATCCTTTGTCCATTTATCAATTGAGGAATGACTCTTTTTTATATAAATTTGGATCAGTTCCCTAAATATTTGAAAAATGAAACCTTTATCCGAGAAAATTGCTGTAAAATCCTGCTCCCCAACACAGTTCCTTGTTTCCTTCTAATTTAGGCTGCATTGACTTTGTTTGTACAAAACCTTTTTAATTTCATATAAACAAATTATTTATTTTGCTTCTTATGATCATCTCTCTTTCTTGTTTGGTCATAAGCTCTTCCCTTATCCACAAATCTGACATGTAAAATTTTATGCTATTTTAATTTACTTATGCCGCCCCCACTTATGTCTAAATTCTTTACCCATTTGGATATTATTTTGGCGCACCCGCCACCCTTTAGGCCCCAGATGCAGCCACACCTCTTACTGGAAGTCTCTTCTAACTATAAGACTCATGTTGACTATAGTCTTCTCTGATCTTTTCCTGCACCAAATCATTTAGCATTGGTCTTTCTTATTTCTAAGGCATCACCTCTTATTAATGTTGGGGCCTCACCTAGATGGTGAGCTCTATGAGGGATAGAATCCCTATCAAAGGGATAGAGAGAGCTTAGAGAGCTTCAAGGTGTGCATGAAATATATTGTCTCATTTGAGACTGGTCAAGCCCAGTCGTTGTTGTTGTTATTCAGTTGTTTCAGTTGTGTTCGACTCTTTGTGACCCCATTTGGGATTTTCTTGGCAGAGATATTGGAGTAGTTTGCCACTTCCTTCTCCAGCTCATTTGATAGATGAGGAAACATGCGGCAAACAGAGTTAGGGGACTTGCCCAGGGTCACACAACTAGGAAGTGTCTGAGGTCAGATTTGAACCCAGGTCTTTCTGACTCTAGGCCTGCCACTCCTTATTGTATATCATTGAGGCACTATTTTTTGATGTGGCTTACTATATAGCAAATCACCCTGGGACACCCGGGTTCAAGTCTTGTCTGTGTGACACTGGTAAGTCATTCACATTCCAGAGAGCTAAGCAATACCATAAGCTTCAGGGAAGTTGCCCTGGTAGATGGAGGTTTTTTGGTTTGTTTTTGTTTTTCCCATTCACATCAGGCAAACCATGGCCTCAGTTCCTATTCACACATTCTCAGAGATCTTGACTTCCTTAGGGTCACAGAACTAGTCAACATCAGAGGTTGGATCTCCCTTACTCCCACTTCATAACTCTGTGAAGAATGTTCTGCCAAATTACAGAATCTCATGGGTGAAAGGGATCTTGAAGCCCATGTAGTAAGACTTGAAAATATCTGGATAAATAATCCCAAGTGTGACATTTCTGATGCATGGTCATAGTATCTCCCCTAGAAAACTGCCAGGGAGGGGGCCCCCCTCCCTCCCACAGTAGTGTGTCCCATGCTTTGAGATCCTGTCACTAGTGTCCATATGCACCCATTCATGATGCCTCATTTGGTCTTCAGGATACCTTCAAGTGTAGTTGGGTCAAGTATTTTAGCCCCTATTTTGCTTTTACATCCAGCCTGTGATTTCTCTGATATGGGAAACTCCTTCTAACAATACAATTGGCCCCTGCTTTGCCACTTAGAGTCATGAAGAGTTGACCCATTTTGTTATTACTTTTAAAAACAGCTCATAATTTAATAACACACAAAAAGTTACAAGACATTTTCCTCATGACAGTCCTGGGGGGGCAAGTCTTACTGCACCCATTTTTCAGATGAGGCAACTGACTTTCAGAGGTATGGAGAGTCTTAGTGTTCTACTCTCCCTTCATGAAACAGATGGTAAGTGGTAGATCTGAACCCCCGCCACAGAATTTAGAACTGGAAGGGAGCCCATTTTTATAATTTTGTAGGAGAGGTCCCTGGGACTTATCTGAGGTAGGAAGGATTAGAGCTGACACTCAAAGCCAGGGCTCTGGCTCAAAGTATGAGATATGTATATATAATTTATTTTTTTTTTTTTTTTCTTACTCTGAGGACAGAGAATGTAGAAGGAAATGGAGAGAGATTCTAATCTAGAATCCTGTAATTCATGCAGGGTTCAGTGAACACTAGACTGGTCCAAAAGGTGCAACCAGTCCAATGATAGGGCTCTCAGGCCCCCTGAGGGCTGCTGCAGAATCACTAGGGGAGGCCCTGGGCCTGGGACCAGAGGAAGAGCTCTTTCTCTTCTCAGAGATTTTGCCTCGGCTATGCACAGTGAGGCACAGCAGAACCAACGGGCCTCCAATTTGGTTAATATTTAAAAGGAGCTAAATAACAAATTGTCCCTGGGATAATTACCTCAGTCCTATGTTAATAGAAAACCCTGTGTCGATAATGGGCCAATTTGCTGTTTGGGAAGAGCTGATTTTCTATAAATCCGGAAATTTCGTGCTGCTTTCCTATAAATATGGAAATGTGCTAATCATCACCTCATCTGCTTGAGACCGTTAATAAATCAGAATGGCATTTGCATATTAACCTGCAAAGAACAAAACACATCCACCTTCTTCCCTTTGATAAATAGAGTTTCAGCAGGCTCCTCTGTCCCTCCTTCCCTTTCTCCTTTCCCACTCCATCTGCTTCTCTTTTCCTTGTTGGTCTCATCATCTCTGTCTCTCCCCTCTTTCAATGACTCTGTCTCATTCTCCTCCTATTATGACTAATTTTTTATGTCTCTGTCCTTCCTCTTCTTCCTGGATCTCTCTCCATTTCCTTCCTTCCTTTGTTCTATCTTTCTTCCCTTCCTTCCCTCCCTCCATTCCTCCATCCCTTCTTTCCTCCCTCCTTCCCTCCCTTCCTTCCTTCCATCTTTTTAAGGCTCTCTGTATCTGTCTTCTCCTTCCTGTCTCTCTTTCTCTTTCCCCTCTGACTCTATGACTCTGTGTCTTTGACTCTCCTCCCTTCTCTGCCTCCTGTTTCTCCATTTTTCTCCATCTAGCTTGTTCTATTCCCCATTATATTCTATGTCTCTCTGTCTTCATTTATGTCTTTCTCTTACTCTTTCTTTCACTGTGTCTCTCACTGTCTCTCTTCTCCCCTTCCCTCTTCTCTTCTGTTTATCTCTTTCTTCCCTCTCCTATGATTCTCTTTCTGCCTCTCCTCTGTCTCTGTGTCTCTGTATCTCTGTGTCCCTCTCTGTCTCTTTCTCCCTCTTTTTTTCTGGAAAAATGGACCAATTCCCTGCCCCCTCCTCCATATCTGACAGGCTTTAATAATGTTTGCTACATTCAATGACCTTTCCCAAAACCTTCTGTGGGAAAACTGGATTCTTTCAATGTCCTTGTGCATTACTTTCCTGACTCCCCCAGCTTGATTTGCTGCTGCCCCCACTTCCAGACCTGGCTCCCCCTTTGATTCCTCAAAGGCTGGGCATAAGCATAGAAAGATTGAAAGCAAAAAGCATCCCTTGGTTCTGGGGAAATGTTTTGTCCTTGGGCCTGCATCAGATCCTCCGTGGTTTTGTCCCCGAGGATGCATGAGAGACTGTTTTCTTTGAATGAATCTTTTAGAAAAAGCACTCCCCCTAAAATAAAGAGGGAAAGTGCAGAACAGAAGTCAAGGGAAGGGTCTTGATTCATGTGAAGGCATCTGTAGACTTCAGTGACAGCAGATCACGTCCTCAGTGTTTTGAATGACAGCCTTCATTTTTTTTTGTCTACGGGAATCAGCAAGGAATCTTGTACTAAGGGGTGAGTTTTTCCTCACTCTTAAGGTTTTATCAGTAGAGGAGCATTGGGGAAGCCTCTACCTTAACTGTCATAGAAATCATATGATAATGAAAGCAGAGAATGTGTCAGAGTTGGAAGGAACCTTAGAACAGGAAATTGGTCAGGTCTGGAAGGCACCTCAGAACCAAGAATTTTAGTTCTGGGAGGGATTTTAGAACCTTGAATGTCAGAACTGAAAGGGCTGTGAAAGGTATTATCTTTGTAAACTCTATCATTTTCCAAAGGAAGAAATTAAGGACAAGAAATATAAAATACTTCGTTAAAAGTCACCCAGGGAATTGGTGGCTGCCAAGAGTCAGACTGAGGACTCTTGACTTCCAGTCCAAAGTTCCATCCAGTATGGCATAACAGGTGCTCTCTGTGATTTTCACACTTTCCCTGACTATTATGTCAGACTAGAGTATACCAGATCCTGACCAAGCCTCCCCTCTCATAGTTATAGATTGAAGTAATAAGTAATGCCTATTCTAGGAGACACCCAACATTCCTTATGACTCTCCAATCCTGTGATTGCAATGACTCTAAATGGCTCCAAAAACATTTTTTAAAATTAAAGTTACCCATAATTCTCTTCTCTTTCTTTGGGATTCTTTGGGTAAGATCATGATGTTCATGTGGTTATCATCTTATATGGCTTATTAGTTGACTAATGAATTACGGAATTATGGAATCTGAGAGTTGGGGATGACCTGAGGGTTTATCTAGTCCAAAGCATATGTGAAATAAATCCCCTCTTTTTCAGTCCTTTATCAGTTGTTTCCCACACTTGATGTCCCCATTTGGAGCTTTCTTGGTAAAGATACTGGAATGGTTTGCCATTTTCTTCTTCACTTCATTTTACAGATGAGGAAACTGAGGCAAACAGGGTTATGTGATGTGCTCAGGATCACACAGCTAGTAAGTGTCCAAGGCCAGATTTGAACTCACAGAGATCTGTCTTCCTTGACTCCAGTCCTGGCACTGCACTCTTGACTGTGTCACTGTGCCACTGTGCCACCTAGCTGCCTAAATTTCCTCTTGAGCACACCTAAGGAATGGCTGTTCAGCCTTTGATTGAAGAGTTTTGAGGAAGGAGAACTCACCACCATTTGAGCAGTTCTTATTAGCAAGAAATTTTCCCTGACAACCTGTTAGTCTTTACAACTTTCAATGCATTGCTCCTGGTTCCTCTCTCTGGGGCCAAAAAGAGCACAGACAAGTATGTTGACATGTTGTCTTGTGTCCTCCACACTTGTTTCACATCAGGGATTCTTCACCCTTTTTGTGTCCTGGAGACCTTTGGCAGTCTGGTGAACCTGATGGAATGTGCTCAGAATAATGGCCTATTGCTTACATTCATTAGTGAAGAAAATGTCAACTTAAAAAACTCCATCCCAATTCATGTACCATCTGGAATCTAGCCATGGAAGTTTTGGGGGTCAGATCCCCATTCCATGAATTCCTCATAGCCTAACATAAGTCTGAATTGGGAAAATGTTTAATGTGAATAGTCCTTTAGATTTATAGTATATTCTAATATTTACAGAAAGCTTGTTTTTAGAAGACTTGTGAAGCAGGTAGAACAGGTGTTAATATCTCTGTTTTGAAATTATCTTTTTTATAATTTCTCTAAGTTATAAAATCTCTATTTTACCAAAAACACAATCTAGGCTCATGTTAGTGAAGTAATAACACCTTTTTAGGACCAAGGTGATAATTCCCCTGCCCCTGCCCTTCTCAGTCCATATTTGTTGAATCATGCTTGGATTTGGCGTGCCATATTTCATGAACAAAATAACTTACCTCTAGACTGGTCAGAAGAGGGACGTAAGTATGCCCAAGGGCCTGGAGATCATGGCATATGAAGGTCAATTAAGAAGCACAGGATATTCAGCCAAAAGAGTAGGCTTGGGGAGTAGGGAGACATGGCAGCTGTCTTCAAGTTTCTAAAGGACTATGTTGGGTAAGAAGGATTGGGCTACCACAAAGTGGAATGGGTTGTTTGGTGATATAAAGAATTTCCCTTCACTGGGTGTGATTCAAATTAGTCCTGGACATCTGTTAATTCGACCCAAAACAGAATCAGCTTTTGTCACTGCCATAGCATATTGTTGACACATATTGAACCTTCAGTCCACTAAAACTCCTTAAATGTTTTAGACCATATCTTTTTTCTAGCCTTGGCCTACCATTTTGGACTAGTGAAATTGATTTTTTTGAACCCGAGTTTATGACTTAACATTGATCCCTCCTAAATGTCTTTTCATTAGATTTAGCCTGAAGTTCTAGCCTGTTGAGTTCTCTTTTGGATGTTGTCATTCATTAAGTGAACTGTGACTCCTGGTTCTGCATGACTTGTAGAATGGATGCAGTGTGCCATCTGTATCTTTAATTCAAGTTACTTGTAGATACTAAATAGCACAAAGAACTAAATACATTCCTGGAGAGGAGCCCTCCTAGATCCACATAAAAAAATGACTACCTTTGGGTCCAACTGCTTAATCAGTTCTGATCCACCTAATTATAGTATTCCCTAGGCCAGCAGTCTCTAAATATTCTTTGTTCAGACATCCCTGGTATTTGAAAAAATGTGGACAAAGGAATGGTTCTGATATGTGTATATTTGCTTATTTCCAAATTGGTCGCACATAATACAATACTGAAAGGTATCTGCATTATCAAACTTATTCAAAAAGAAATATTAAAAAGGATACAATAAAGACGAAATACTCTTTGATCCTAGCATCATTAGATAGTCACTGGAATTTACTAAGTAAGGAAATGACATGGTCTGACCTATACTTAGAAAAATCCCATTGGCAGCTAAGGGGAGTCTAGACTTGAATAAGGAAAGACTTCAATTCAGGTCACTTAGGAAGTTATTGCAAGAGTCCAAGTGAGTGATGGTGCTGTCTTCAATGAGGGTAACTGAGTGAGTGGAGAGCAAGAGACAGATGGGATAGATGTTGGCTAGGAACAAGCAGTGATCACTGACGGGATATATCGATGTGGGGTAAAGGGAAAATGAGGAGCCAAAGATGCCACAGAGATTGTTAAGACTTGGGTGACTAGTGACATGATCATGTCTTCAACAACAGCTGGTCAATTTTGAAAATAAGTGGATTGGTGGAAGGAGAAGATAATGTAATAGAATCTGTGATCCAGATCCCAAATCATTTATGTTCACTCACGCTATATGACTCGGTCATACCTAAAATGAAAAGGGAAGAAGAAAGTGACCATTAGTCACACTGGCCACTAAATGCAAATGCAGAGCATGCCCTCAAAGAAGCACATAATCCAGTCACAAGATGGTGGGAAGGGGTGCAGCCTAAGTGGAAGTCTCCAAAGCCACCTGTGTAATTTAATGGGTAAGAGTTAGATTTGTTTATAACTTTTCTGAGGAGCTAACACCCAATCATGTTATGTGTTTATATATTAGAGAAAAGGGGAAACAGAGAAGAGTGTTGGGAAATAAACATAGGTGAACGTATGTTGAAGATATGCCCAGCAACTGGGGACAATCAGATGCAATCCTTGTTTGCACGTACTGATTGGTTGATCACATATCCCTTTATTACTATATTACTTTATTACAATTACTAAGGGGTCAGGTCAAATTCCTTACATTAAAAATCACTGGTGCAGTGACCATCTCCCCATATTTTTCACAAAAATAGTGTGAGATACTTTCAATTTTTTTTTTAGAATCTAGTGAGACAATATATGAAGCATTCATCTTATCTACCAGTTTCAAAATATGGCCATAAAAAGAATCAAGACTTATCTATTCTCAAGGGAGTTGTGCTTTCTCTCAGTGATTATCACTTCTTTAAATTACTCAGTAACTATTCCTTTAAGTCAAATCAACATACATTTTAATACCTGCCATTTGCCAAGCATTGTATTGAGTGCTGGCAATGCGTAGAAAGGAAGGAAATAAAAAAAAAACCAACAATCCTTGCTTTCCTTCTAATGGGGAAGACAACATGTAAATAATTATGTACAAACAAGAGGCATATAGGATATGTTGGAGATCATGTTAGATGGGGGAAAATACTTTAAAAGAAAGTGCTAGCATTAAGAGGAAGGAGAAGGAGGTGAGGAGGGACAGAACTTTAGGCATGGGGGACACCCAGGGAAAATACCCAGAGTATCTTGTGTGGGAAATGACCAGGAAGGCAATATCACTGGATCATAGATTCTCATAACACGCCCGCCTCCCCCACTCATGTGTATTGATATATATGCATATATGTGTATATAGACACACACACACACACATATATATATATACACACATATATACATACATATACACTCATATAGTTAGTTATACACACACAAACTGGGGTGTGAGACCTGAATGGCTTCTTGGGATTTGTAGTTCAGAGGGACAAGTATTCCTCTCTCAGACTTGAGAGTTACTTCAGATGATTACCATCTTTGAGCTAGAAGACAAAATGGACTCACACCCTTAATTTCTTAAAGACAAACACACACACATATACACACACTCACATACACATACACACACTCACATACATATACACACATACACACACACTCACATACACACACTCACATACACATACACACACTCATATACACACACTCACATACACACATACACACACTCACATACACATATACACACATCCACACACTTACATACACACAGTTTGAGATACAGGTTAAAAGGCAGGAGGGAGACTTGAGTAACTTAGCAGCAGCAGCAGCAATGGGATCAACCTCTCCAGCCCCACCAGGGGCTCAGTGAATTGAGCTCAAAAGAATCCACGGCACAGGGTGACAAATAAAGGAGGAAAAGAAGGGTTGAACTGCAGCAGAGAAAGGGGAGATGAAGGAAGGCCATAGGCCCCCAAGAAGCTTCAGAGCAGAAGATACAGTCTGACACCACCAGTTGTACCCAGTTTTTCAAGGACTGAGGGGAGTTCCAAAAAAAGTCTGCCTTTTCCCCAATTTCCCTTCTCGGTGTTTGTCCAGAAACATATTCCACTTACTTATTTTCATAAATGTTTCTGGTTATCTGAATTTTACTTCAACCATAAAAAGACAGGGTTTAGCTAGAGATAAAACATAAATTTTAATTATGGCAGTCAGCCAAATCTCTCTCTAAATGCTGGGAACCTTCCTGGGGGCTCTGAGCTACTGTAATTGTTCTCTTTGTTTCATATAAATGACATACAGCAAGAGAAGAGTAGATAACCTACACCTGAAAGGACATCATATTGTGACTGATTAAATCTCCAGAGACAAATTGGGTAGGGAGGAGAAGGCAGTGATGAAAGCCACCCAATTACACCTTCCACAGCATTTATTTACACACAATCACCAGTGTTACATATGTTAGAATTTTGCCAGTAAGAGGAGTAAAGCTTACTGATCTGTAGGTTATAGAGTACAATCTCTTTCTCGGTCCCTTTTGGTTCTAAATCCTTTTTTCAAAAACAGAAAAAGATTCCCACCCTTGTAGTGACTCTCCCATTCTCAATGATCTTCTCAAGATCCCTGACAAAGATTCAGCAATCACATCCACCAATTCCTTGAGTACTTAAGGATAGAGTGCATCTTGTGCAGATGCATTATTCATGTTGCCCAGGTGAATTCATTGACATTGCTTTCCTTCTATCTTTTTAATTATCTTGAGTGTATAGTTCCTTTTAGCCATTTCCTCCCTTATCCTTTCCAAAGTCCAAAGATGACTCTTCTTGGTGATAGGAAACCAAGGCAAAATAAAAACTGAGCAGCTCTGCCGTCTTCTCTCTAGCCAGCAATTATCTTCTCATCCACCTTGAGCAACAGTCTTAGTTCTTTGATTTTTCTTTGGTTGTCTCCTCCAACATGGACTTAAAAAAAACATTTCCTGTTATACTTTGCTTTCATTTCCAGCTTCAGCTAATTCTGAGACTGATCATTGAAAAATAAATCAACATCATCTGATTTCAGAGTTGGAAATAACCTCTGTGTCCATCTAGTTCAACTTCAAATGAACAAGTATCCCCTATGCAGCATACTCCATAATGAAAGGAAGCTGATACAGATGTATAGGTCAGATATGCGACAGCTTCTTGGAGCCACAGGGGAGCATTGGTTGAGAACAAAGGTGGATAGCCAGCTTTAAAAGGTATTGGCAAGCCTCACCCAGGGGTTCTATCCTCCCTGAACACCTCATACGTTCCACAGTGGCTACATGCCAGTAACACTACCTTAGCAGGTGAATTGAACTAGATTGATGGTAACTGACATACCGTGAATGAATTAGAGAATTTCTGCCCCAAGCATGTGAATACCTCCTCTCATGGAGGGGGCAGATGAGTGCAATTTGTTCCAACAGCCATGGAGTTGGCTGAAGCAGATGCTCTGGTGCTTGGGCAGACATCAAAGACACCAAGTTCATCCACTGTGTCCCAGGCCATTGCCAGTTTTTTTTTTTACTTTTGTCCTGCCTCAGAGTTCAATGACTCTGGAAGAGTGAGGCTGATAACTTTATGCAATTCTGCCTCACTTAAATCCAAGTTAACACATCACCCCATTATGTCATTGGTCCTCTTTGAAATTGGAGGATGAATAACAAAGATCAGATAACTGATTGGTCTTAGTTTTTTTTTTTTTTTTAAGAAGCAAGGAAGAGGACAAAGCCCTTCCAAGCCCTATGCAAAGAGATTTTTACAAATGTGATCTCATTTCACTCTGATAAAAACCATAACAGTTGGGTGCTATTATTATACTTATTTTACAGTTGAGGGAATTGAGGTAGATGTTCATTAAGGGACTTTTCCTGGATCACATAGCTAGTAAGTATCTGGGTCCCAATTTGAACTGAGATCTCCTTGACTTCAAGCTTAGCCTTCTCTGCACAATACAATCTAGCTGCCTCTGGGAACCTACAGAGTAAACCAAAGTAAGAAAAAAAAACTATGAGTCACTCATCAAAAGCCATTGATTAAGCACCTACTATGTGCCACACATTGTGCTTGACTAGGGATGGGAAGATGAAAGTTAAATGGTCCATATCCTCAAGGAACCTATATTCTACCTGGGGAGATTCAACACTAAGAAAATACAGGATGTGTATAAAAATACACAAGTGGTAGGAATTGAGGTGGGGTGGGGGGATGTGTACTAACAATTGGAAAAATCAGGAAAGGCCTCATTAGGACTGGTCCTTGAACAGAGGTTTAAAGGATACTAGGATTCCAAGAGGTGGAGGTGAGGAAGAAAATTATTCTAGGTGTAGGCACAGTTTGAATTAAGGCAAAGACATGGAAGATAGAATATTACCTATGGAGAACAGTAAGTAAGTCAATTTGACTGCAATGTAGAAGTCATGAAGAGGATTGGTATGCATTCTGATTGGAAAAAAAAATGTTGGAGACAAATTTTATTTTAGTTTTTCAAAATATTTTTAATTAATTAATTTTTAGTTTTCAACATTCACTTCCATAAGATTTTGAGTTCCAAATTCACCCCCATCTTTCCCCTCCCCCCATCCCAAGATGGCATGCAATTTGTGATGGGCTCTACATATGCATTCATGTTAAACCTATTTTCACATTACTCAGGGCGAAAAGAAGAATTAGAACCTATAGGAGAAACCACAAGAAAGAATAAACAAACAAACAAACAAAAAGTAAATCATATGCTTTGATTTGTGTTCAGACACCATAGTTCTTTTTCTGGATATGGATAACATTTTCCATCATGAGTACTTTGGAGTTGTCTTAGATCTTTGCATTGCTAAGAAGAGATAAGTCTATCAAAGTTAGTCATCGCAAAATGTGGTTGTTACTGTGTACAATGTTCTTCTGGTTCTGCTCACTTTACTCAGCATCAGTTCGTATAAGTCTTTCGAGGTTTTTCTGAAGTCTGCCTGCTCCTCATTTGTTATAGTACAATAGTATTCCATTAAATTCATATAATACAACTTGTTCATCCATTTCCCACCTGATGGGTATTTCCTAAATTTCTTTTCCACAACAAAAAAAGAGCTGCTGTAATTATTTTTGTACACATGGGTTCTTTTCCCATTTGTATGATCTCTTTGGCATATAGACCTAAAAGTGGTATTACAGGTGAAAGGACATGCATATTTTTATAGCCCTTTGAGCATAGTTCCATATCGATCTCCAGAATGGTTGCATCAGCTCACAACTCCACCAACAATGCATTAATGTTCCAATTTTCCCATGTTTTCTCCAGCAATTATAATTTTCCTTCTTTGTCATGTTAGCCAATCAGAGAGATGTAATGTGGTACCTCAGAGTGGAGAAAAAATTTAAAATCCTCAAGTATTAAACATGGTTTTTATTTTATCCTAGAGGCAATAGAGATCCAATGAAGTTTTCTTGATAAGAAAAGTGATATTATTGTTGTTGTTTAGTTGTTTCAGTTATGGATGACTCTTCATGACCCCATTTGGGGTTTTCTTGGAAAAGATCCTGGAGTGGTTTGCCATTTCCTTCTCCAGTTTATTTTATAGATGAGGAAACTGAGGCAGATAGGGTTAAGTGATTTGCCCAGGGTCACACAGCTAGTAAGTGTCTGAGGCTAGACTGGAGCTCAGGAAGAAGAGTGTTCTTGACTCTAGGCCCAGTGCTCTATCCACTCTGCCACCCATCTGTCCAAGAGAAATGATAGGGCCATGCTAATACTTAAGGAATGTCAGTTTGACAGCTAGATAGAAGATGAATTGGAGAGGAAAGAGAGTGGATGGAGACAAACTAACCAGGAGGCTATTGCAAAAGGTGAGAGGGGATGGAAGTCTGTACTATGGTGGTGGTTGTGGGAGCAGAGAGAAGGAGCTGGAAATGGACGAGATTGATGGAGTGATGAGGAATGAAGAGTAGGAGAAAGCGAGGGGGTGAGGATGACAAAAGTCACACATGGGTGACTGGAAGAATGGTGGTGTCTTTACCACAAGCCAAGATGTGAGGAGGAGGAGCAAGGCTGGGGTTAGGATCATTTTGGACATGTAGAGTTTGAGACGCATATGGTACAGGTGGAGATAGCCAACAGAATGCTAGAGATATGGAACTGGAGTTCAGGAGAGATAAAAGTTTGGATATGCAGATTTAAGAGTTATGTACCTAACATATAAGCTATATCAAATTGTTTATAATCTTAAGGAGAGGGGAGGGGAGGAAGGGAAAGAGTAAATTTGAAACTCAAAATTCTATAAAAAAAGAATGCTAAAATTGTTTTTATGTATTTGGAAAAAATAAAATACTCTTTAAAAAAGTGTTATGTCCATAAAGATGATAATTGAACACATGGGAGCTGATGAACTCAGAGGTCTCAGAACAGACCCCTGTAGTGGATCTTTGAAAAGACAGAGGGACATAGATGGTAACCTTACAAATGAGACTAGAAAGGAAGGTAATCGATGATAAATACAAAATTTATTGAAGAAGAGGAGTCCTGAAGGAATATGGGGAGGAATCAGTAGTGATAGAAAGAGGTGTTAAAATGCATAAAAGAATGGTTGACTGCTGGAGGAGGATCCTAGGAAAGCAAAGTAGAATGGGATAATAGGCATAGGGAATGAAATGATCCTGAGTGAATAGTAGGTATACATATTTTGTGAATAGAGGGAAGAGAGATTGGGTGATGATAATGAGAAGTTATGAGGAATGGAGTAGGGAACCTGGGGAAGCTAATGTCAGATAGTCTCAGTCTTCTCAGTGAAGCTGGAAGCTAGGAATCTGCTTGAAGAGTTGGGGATGGGAAAGTATGTTGGGGAAAAGAAGAGAAAACAAGATCTGAATATGTAGGGAATGAGAGTGGAGGAGCATATAGAATATAAGCTTTCTGAGGCCAGGAGCTGTTTCACTTTTTTTTCCCCAAATGCTTTATTAACTTCTGTTTTACGTCATTCATTTTTGCCAGATTTTGAGTTACAATTTTTTCCCCTTTTTTTCTCCTACTCACTGCCCCAAAATAGCAGTCCTACAGGATATCCCCACCTCCAATCTGCTCTCTCCCATATCATGTCCCATACCCCGTTTGACTTTTCCATAGGGCATGGTGGATCTCTATGGCCCAGTGTCTGTATATCTTATTTCTCAATTACATGTAAAATAGTATTAATAATAGTATATATACATATACATTTTATTTTAAAACGTTGAATTCCAGATTCATTCCCTTCATCCCTTGCCACCCACCCTTACTGGGAAGATAAGCGATTCAGTATAGGTTGTACATGTGTAGCTATGCAAAAAATACCATGGTAGATATATTGTAAAAGACTGACAATATTTCCCTCCCTCCTATCTCACCTCCAACTTGTTCTCTTCTCTACTTTGATCCCGTCCCTTTTCAAAAGTGGATGCTTCCAACTTCCCTCGCCCCCCCACCTGCCCTCCATTCCATCATACCCCTCTTACCCTCTTCCACCTCTACTCTCCTGTAGGATGAGATACCCTATTTAGTGTGTATGCATTCAATGAGAATAAGGTTTTGCGTTTTTGCCTTCCTGTTCTTCCCCTTCATTGTAACCATTTCCCCTTGCCTCTTTTATATGAGATAGTTTACCCCATTTTGTCTCTCCCCATCTCCTCTCATTATATTCCTCTCTCACCTCTTAATTTCACCTTTTAAGTATCATCCCTTCCTGTTAAATTGGTCCTGTGCCTTCTATCTATGTATACCTGTAAACATATATACACACATTCACATATCACATTCATATGCCCATATACCCTTATATATAGACAGACATACACACACACACACACACATATATAATTCTATTCCCTTCAACTATTTTCATACTGAGAAAATTCTCATCAGTTACAATTATTGTTTTTCCATGTAGGAATGTAAATAGTTCAACTTTGATATGTTCCTTATGATTTCTTTTCCCTGTTTACCTTCTCATGCTTCTCTTGCTTCTTGTATCTGAATGTCAAATTTTCTATTCAACTCTGTTTTTTTTTCATCAAGAATGATTGAAAGTCCTCTATTCCACTGAATGACCATATTTTCCCCTGAAACATGATACTCAGTTTTGCTGGGTAGGTGATTCTTGGTTTTAATCCCAGTTCCTTTGACCTCCAGAATGTCATATTCCAAGCCCTTTAATCCCTCAGTGTAGAAGCTTCCAGATCCTGTGTTATCCTGATTCTGTTTCCACAATATTCAAATTGGTTCTTCCTGGCTGTTTGTAATATTCTCTCCTTGATCTGGGAATTTTTGAACGTGGCTATAATATTCCTAGGAGTTTTCTTTTTGAGATCTTTTTCAGGAGGTGATCCATGGATTCTTTCAACCTCTATTTTGCCCTCTGGTTCTAAAACATCAGGCAGTTTTCCTTGAGAATTTCTTGAAGGATCATTTCTATGTTCTTTTCTTGATTGTGGCTTTCAGATAGTCCAATACTTTTAAAATTATCTCTCCTCGATCTATTTTCCAGGTCAGTGTTTTTTCCCATGAGATAGTTAACATTGCCTTCTATTCTTTCATTTGTTTGGATCTGTTTAACAGCATCTTGATTTCACATAAAGTCACTAGCTTCCATTTGCTCCACTCTAATTCTGAAGGAATGATTCTCCTCAGTGAGCTTTTGCGAATCTGGCAAATTCAGCTTTTAAGGCACTCTTCTCCTCATTGCCTTTTTGAACCTCTTTTGCCATTTGAGTTAGTCTATTTTAAAGTATTTTTTACTCAGTCAGGCTGTTGACTGTGATTTCACAATTTTCTTGCATAGTTCTCATTTCTCTTCCCAATTTTTCCTCCACTTCCCTTATCTGCTTCTTAAGGTCCTCTATGGCTTGTAACCAGCTTGTATTTTTCTTTGAAGCTTTTGATGCAGGAGTTCTGACTTCACTGTCTTCCTCCTGTTCCATGCTTTGCTCCTTTTTTCCCCCAAAATAGGAGCCTAATGTTGGAATCTTCTGTTTGCTTTGCTTCCTTTGCCTGGTCAAGTCGCCACTCAATCATTTGACCCCTGGGTTTTTTGCCACAGTAGGACTCTGCCACCAGACAGGGGAGCTTCATTCCAAATGCTGGAAAACCCCAGCTGCTGGAGGTATTAGTTGGGTTCCCTCTCTAAAGCCTTCACATGCTCTGGCAAGCTGGTCACACACCCCAGGACCTCCACCCTAGACTGCAATCCAGATCAAGCAGGTTAAAACAAGAGAGATTGCCCATAAGACTGGTCACTTTGTCCCTGTACAGTCTGCAGGACAGGGGCTGACGCTGCCACGTGGCTGAGGTTGTATGGCCGGCTCCTCAGTGGCTTCTTGCCCCGGCGGCAAAAGCCGAAGTACTCCCAACTACTGGGTTCCAAAGTCCACACTGCACTGACCTCTCACTTTGTCCTTGGCATCTATGTGTTGATAATTCTGTATCGCCACAGCTGCTGGTGATCTGGAGTCCCTGCATCCTGCGACTGGTCAGGCCCGCCCTGGGGCTAAAACCTCTGCCTTGTGTGGGGCTGGGCTTGGCTCCCAGAGCGCTGCGCTGGCTGCTTGCTGCCAGCCTGACAGGCTGTCCTCAGTGGGTTAGATTCTCGGCGTCATTTTGTGGTTTTTGTAGCTCCGAAGTTTGTTCAGAGTCCCCTTTTATATGAATTGGAGGAGGTGAGAGCTGGAGCCCCATGGAAATCCTGTTTCTACTCCACCATCTTTACTCCGAGCTGTTTCACTTTTATTTTTTATCCCTAGCACCCAGGAGAGTACCTGGTATGTATCAGGTACTTAGTTTTAAATTTTTGTTAATTGGTGGGTTGATTGATTGATTTGTTGCTAGGTAGCAACAAGGGCTCAGGATTTCATGTACTGAAAATGCCTTTCCTGCAAATGGCTAGTACTACTTGTTGAGTCTTTTTTTTTTTTTTTTGGAAGTGAGAATGTAGCACCACCTCTGGGTTACTCTTTAGTTCATATTTAGGTCTCTATGGAGACAACCACCTCATGTTCTAAGGGTAACCCTGTGAATCTCCATTGCCAAGGCAATAGTTCCGAAGCCCCCACCAGTGTACTTTCCACTAATAATCAGTAGAAACAATTAGATCTTAGTAAAGGAATTTACTAAAATGATAATGTTAAGGACAATTGCTACAAAACATTATTCCCATCAACTTGGGACACACCTTCCCACAAATATATATGGTTTCCATAGGAAGATGAGGCTCAAATTGAGAGTACAGTAGTAATGAGGCAGACATGTAGAAGATACTATGCTAAAGACTATTTTCAACTTCTAGTACTGCAGGTCCTTCATGGAGTTCTCATGAAGCTCCCCTTTGCTTCAGTGTCTCTGCTGAGTGGGTTGCTCATTTAAGTTCCCACAGTCTTCTCTCCAAGGTCTGACTGTATTGCAAGGGTTAGCTCTGTCTTGAGTTTATAGCCAGCTCTCTTCTCTGCTGCCAGGAAACAAGTTCCTTAAAAGTTGCTTTCTCGTTTGGGTGACTGTCACTGTTTCCTGCTGATTCAGTAGATGTGGGGGGAGGAAGGATAAGAGAAACATTTGTCTGCCTCCATAGGCAGTTCCCAGGTCCTAATCTTTCCCATTCTAAAACATGAAATTTGCTCAGGGTTTAGCTATTCAAAGTACCTCAGGGGGAGGTTCATTTGTTTGGTCAGCTAATCCTGTTCCCTCTTCGACTCAACTAGAGAGTGTTCGAATCTCATAAAGAAATTGCAAGGTGTAAAACCTTGTTAACACATTAAAACCTCAATCATGTGTGACTACATCAGCTGACCTGGGAGAAGGAATCATTTCCTCCTCCATACAGGACAATAACCAGCTGTGCCTTTTTCATCTGGCTGTGGTACTGCTGATTGATCTCTCCCTAAGCAGTGAACTACACAATGGGTGATTCGGCAGGAATTCTAATTAGAGAAATAGGACTATTACTTTCATTCAGAAAACTTGAACTTCTGAAAAAGAATGGAACAGCATGGAGGCCACCACAGGAGGCACTCTGTTGGCATGATGTGGGCAAAGCCTGGGGCATTCAATAAATGTTTGTTGAATGAATGAATGAATTCATTTTTAAAAGCTCCCAGGGACATGCTTCCTATCGACAGAAATTGACTGAACATAAACACCATATTTAGAATCAGACTATGTCTATATCATGGCAAATGTTTTCTAAAATACACATTTTTTTATTTTTACTAAAATTTGTTTTTAAGGCAACAATTTATAGATTCGTGCAGACATACATATATATATATACATATTCATCCACCTATATAGATATCTATATCTAGGTAGATATAGATATTACATATCTAGAGACAGATATTACATATTATGTTTCTAGATAGATACATGTGCATGTAGATTAGATAGATAAGGAGAGAGAAAAAGAGAGAAAGAGGGAGAGAGAGACAGAGAGAGAGAGAGAGGGAGAGAGAGAGAGACAGAGAGACAGAGAGAGAGGGAGAGAGAGAGAGACAGAGAGAGAGACAGACAGAGAGAGAGACAGAGAGAGACAGAGAGAGAGACAGACAGAGAGAGACAGAGAGACAGAGAGAGAGGGAGAGAGAGAGAGAGACAGAGACAGAGAGAGAGAGAGAGAGAGAGAGAGAGAGAGAGAGAGAGAGAGA
Organism: Petaurus breviceps papuanus; assembly: GCF_028583685.1. Taxonomy (NCBI): domain Eukaryota; kingdom Metazoa; phylum Chordata; class Mammalia; order Diprotodontia; family Petauridae; genus Petaurus; species Petaurus breviceps. Next base: position 19,333,787 of record NW_027185852.1, on the reverse strand, counting down.
GAGAGAGAGAGAGAGAGAGAGAGAGAGAGAGAGAGAGAGAGAGAGAGAGAGAGAGAGACAGAGAGAGAGAGAGAGGGAGAGAGAGAGAGACAGAGAGACAGAGAGAGAGGGAGAGAGAGAGAGACAGAGAGAGAGACA
>NW_027185852.1:19318707-19328649 GCF_028583685.1 Petaurus breviceps papuanus | reverse complement strand
AGAGAGACATCTTATTCAGATAGGATGTGGCATCTTGGACAAGTCACAGAAATTCTCAGTGCCTCAGGCAAATCTCTAAACTATGATATGAAAAGGTGAATGGTGATGACCTACATTGTAAGAGGGAATTTCCTCTCAAGAGAGTTCCCTATACCAGTGAAATCATAGCAATCTACACCCTATCTTGATACATTATATATGTGTGTAAAAAGATATGTACATTGATATATAATGTTTATGAATACACACATGTGTGTGAATGTGTGTATATTATGCATATAACAGTTCAGCTATTGAATGCCATGACCAATAGGGAGAAGAGTGGGAAAATCCTCCCCTCACTCCCAAGAGGTCAATAACTGGGTTCTTTTCTGCCTGTTGGCTTCTGCCTTGGCTGGCTTATACTTCCTGTACTTTTAAGGATAACCCTAAAGTAGCCAATGTTATTATCTTACAGAGGGGTGTTCATCTTTAGAAAAGGCATACCAAGGTGACAACAGTTTGTTAGTACACTAACACCTCATCAGCTGTGAATGCATCCTATGACTACATCAGCAGAGCTAAAGGGAATGGAACCAATACCCACATAAACATTCCAACTTGGAAATTGTAGAATTCTAGGATTTGAACAATAAGCAATAAATATTTGTTGAAATGAACAATACAAAATTTCTAAGACCCTACTATGTGCAAAACACTGCCTCTATAGAGGAGATATAAAGTTCAAAGAAGATGTAGCCTGTGGCATCTTAGATCACAGTATATTAAGGGATAACACCATCACAGTCACCTGTATTACAGAATCCAACCTTCACACACCCACCAAAAAGATATTCCTAAAATGCTCATCTAACCATGTAACTCATCTACCCTAGATACCTCATTGACTCCTTATTGTTTTTAAGTAAAAATAAAACTCCTTTAATTCGTACTGATAGTCATTCAAATTCTGAAATCTGTCTAGCCTTTCGGACTACTTACACATTACTTCCCAAAGCAATGTATATAGGATTTTGCCTATATACGAAACTCCATCTCTCATCTCTGTGATTTTGTACAAGCTATCTCCCATGCCTGGCATGCTCTCTCTGGAACAAATGTCTATCCTTGTAAGAAAAAATACCCTTTTTGGTAATGTTGTTTGGTTATAAATCATGGAATGGCACATTCTCTGAACAATTAAAGTTAAAAACTACCCAAAAGAGAGATGCATGCTGGTTGTGAGTAGGTTGCAACTCATTAAAGACAAGGACTTTTGAAGTAGTACAAAGGATGTCAAGAATAAAAATGATGGGTCGCTCAATAGCGGCATTTAGGGAAAATTGATGCACAGTTCATGGGCTCTTTTGCTAAGCATTCAGTGTTAAGAGATCCAGAGGATGCTTCCAGCAGAGTAGGGGGATACCCTATGGAGGATTAATGGAGAAGAAGGGTAAGAATCATATGGACCCGGTGGGTCTGGATTAATCTCTGTTGATCACAGAGCCCCATGCTAGTAAAAGACATGGAATCTACCCTAAAGGGGCTTTTATTCTAGAAAAGCAGATGAAAACATAATTGACAATTTTGGGAGAAAATGTGTACTTGACTTTAAATGCTGTTATTATTTGTAGAACAGATAAGTGAGCATGGGCTCCAATATTTAGGGGGAGGCTTCAGGGAGAAGGAGACGATGGAGATGGGTCTTGAAGGCCAGCTTTGAATAACAGTTCATATTTATGTCTGAAGAGCAGCCTGAAATAGTGGAAAGAAATTCCTCATTTGAGTGCACAGGAGAGTCTTGGGTTTGAAGACAGAATACTAGGATTTGAGTCCTGCCTCTTCTATCTTGGGGGTAGTTTCTTCACATCTGAGCCTCAGTTTCCACATCTGTCCAATATGGAGTTAATAATACCTTGTGGTGCCTACCTCTTGGAGATCTTGTATTTTCTTGAGTTTTCAAAGATCTATCAAGTCTTGAGATCAAATGGCTATATCTCAATTTAAATACTAGTTACTGGACCTGAGCAAATTGTTTCATCAATCAAGCAATAAATATTTATGAGGTACAGTTACTGTGCTAGGTTCTGTGCATACAAAAAACAAAAATGAAACAGGCCTGCCTTCCAAATGTTTATATTCTATTATTATTCTATAATATAAGAATATCTTATTAGGGAGGTAACATAAGAATATTCAGAAAAGATACAAACTCAAGAGAAGAGATGGTGGTTGTGTTTTGGTTTGGTTTTGGTAGGGAGGAAAGCAAAGGGGCTTGGAGCTACCAGAAAGGCTGTAAAAGGTGGCACATTTATCTGAGCCTCAGTTTCCTCCTTTGTAAAATGGCAAAAACAATGCATGCACTCTCTACCTCACAGACCTGATATGAGAAAATAGCTATCTGAATGTGAACTATTATATAGCACTGATAATCACACATCCATTTCTGTCTTGGGGAATCTCTCAAAGTCTCACAAAAATTGTGTGAGCTCAATAAGCAGAATGAGTATTAATACGACCATTTCATAGGTGAGAAGACCAAGACTCCATGCATGACTTTACACGAGGTCATAGCCCTAGTAAGGGTCACAGCTCGGATTAGGGCCCAGGGCTTCTGCCTTGGATGCTGTTCTTCCTTCTTCAGTTTGGAATCACTATGCAGAGGGGAGGAAGGGAGCATTGGTCTGGGAGTAGAGATGTGCCTCCTCTTTGGAGACCTGATTGAAGTATGGAAACTGAATTGGGGAACTGTGGGAAATAAAACCCTAATACCTACCTAGAGTATCACAAAACCAGAATGTCCTCTTTCCTTACCCCTTTGAGAATTTACTTGAATTAACAGAGTATCTCTCATCTGAGATTCTTTTCCTTAAAAATATGAGTGCAAAGTCTGCCTTCATAGACACAGAGAAGGGCGGGGGCGCCTACAAGCAATTGCATTTTGGGCACAATGTCTGCTAGCAGAGAAACACAAATAGCTCCAGGTCCTCCCCAGCTCCAAGGCCTGTCTCCAGTTGCCATGGCGATGAAGCCACTGAGCAGTGGACATATTGATTGTAGGTCTCTGGAAGCCCCGGCCATGGCCCCAGTTTACATGATGTTGAAACCAGAGCTTTAACTAGCACGTGGTGAATGGTTTTCTCCCAGGATGCTGATATGGGAGGGAATCATGGCTCATCCCACAATCATCTAGCAGCTGGCAGTACAACTGATAGCAACTCTTTTCTCTGGGGTCCACTACTGGTACCCTTCTCCCCCCAACTCCTCCTCCAACTGAATTTCTTCTAGGGAATGTACTTAGCTTTTCTGTGTCCTGGACCATTTGGCAGTCTGATGAAGTATATTCATTCATTCTCAAAGCAGAGCTTTTAAATGCATTAAATAAAATATGTAGTCACGAAGTGAACCAATTATAGTGAAATATAGATATCAAAATATGTTTAAAAAAAACCAAGTTTATGGGCTCCATGTTAGAAACCCCATTCTCTAGGCATAGTTATTCTAGTTGGGGAGGAGGGTGTGTTCAGGGAAGACTGGCATCTCTGGTGTGAGGGCCGCCAAGCCCTTTGCTGGACAGTTTTTCACCTTTGGTGACTACCTGATCCTCCTGACTCTGAGCCGTGGCTCCATAGCATGCCCAGCAGCCACAGCCTGGTAAACTGCTTTGGCAGACATGCAGGGCTCTCAGACCCATCAGTGAGTTGGGGGGTGTCTACCTCAAACACGTGAAGACTTCCCCTGGTGGAATGAGTGGATCAGAACAGTTTGTTCCGATGGCCATGAAGGTGGCAGAAGCAGGTGCTGTGGAGGCTTAGAGCTCAGTTAGACACCAAAGACCAGGGTCCTCCACTGCATCCTGAATCATCACCAGTCACCTTGACACTGTCCTGCCACCGGACTGTGACAGCTCTGGAAGAGAGAGTGAGGCTGATGACTTCATGCATCCCTGCCTCACTAAATCTAATTTACGATGAAACAAAAGACCATCTTACTTATCTCCTAGTCCTGTAGTGAGAGGCAAGTGATGAAGCAGCAGGGGCGGATGCAGGGGGGGCTATAGTCACATCCCTGCACACAGGCAGCCTAGGCCATAGGGTCATCATCTCACTGGAAGCATCAGTGGTATGGGCAGCTTTCTGTTGTCTGAGCAGCCTTTTAAGGACTATACTGCTCACCTTCTGGGGTGAGGAAGGGCTAAAAAGGTGCCCTAAAAGTTGTCTACTTACCCAACACTGGCTTGTTTACCATGGCAGGCAAGGATCCCACCCTGCAGTTGAAACACAAAAAAATGTATAAAAACTTCTGCAAAAACAATTCCACTCACCACCAGTACATGGAATGTGTGTGCATTTTCAGACAGAAAAAAATCCAGTAGACCTGAAAGATGAACAGCTCTTGCTGTGAGAGAGCTCAGCAGGCATTATATCCAAATACCAGCTCTGAGTGACACAAGGCCGGCAAATGAAGGCCAGTATACCGAAGTGAGAGCAGCTACAGAACAGAGTCTGTACACAATGTTCATCAATCTGATCAAGGTGTTTGATACTGCCAGTCATGAGGGCTTATGGAAGGGTATGTTCAAATATGGTTGCCCAGAGTTTATCAGCATTGTACAACAATTTCATGATGGCGCATTCATGCGGGTTCTAGATAGTGGATGATTCTCTGAAGCTTTTCCAGTTACCAATAGACTTAGCGGGGCTGTGTGCTTGCTCCCAGGCTTTTCAGCATGCTGTTCTCAGCAATGTCGTCAGATGCCTTCAACGAGGACAAACATGGCATCAAGGCCAGGTACTATGGTAGAACATTCTGAGCCCATAGTGGTCTGATCAGAGGCAGTAGAACACACTGCAACTTGACTCTTACATAGCGATGTCATCTTAGTCCTCTTTGAGAAGGAAGTGCTAGAACTAAGCAACCAACCTTTGCTAGTTAAAACACTACTTAGACCCATGAGGTTTTAGGATGGCCTTCTTAGGTTGAGATGCAAGTCCATAAGCCTATACTGAGCATCTCTGAACTACCAGGCACATATGGAAAGGATGTGAATGCCATGGAAAGGGATCGTGCATAGAGTCCGAAGATCTGGGTTCAAGTCCCATCTCTGAAATATACTAGCTGCATGACCCTTGGAAAGTCTCTCAATCCCACCTGAACTGTAAAATGGAGATTGAAAGACCCACAGTCCGTGATTTCTCACCAGAGTCACAGGATTTCAGAAGTGGAAAGAAACACCCTTAGTGGTCACTTAATGCAAAGCCTCTACTTTTAACATGAGGAAACTGAGTCCTACAATAGGATTGTAGAACCACAGACCGTAAAATGGTAGGTTTAGAGCTAGATGCCACTGGATCGGATTTTCTCATTTAAAAAATGAGGAAACTGAGCACAGAACAGTAAAGTGTCTTGCAGGGACTCACACAACTGATAAGTACTTGAGGCAGCATTTGGACCCAGTTCTTTTTCATTCCAGCTCCAAGGATCTGGTTGAACTTCCTCGTAATTTGATTAGGTCAGCACTGTTCTTGTGCTTTGGTAAATGCAAGCTCGGAGAGGCAGCTTGGTGGCACAGTGAACAGAGTGCCAGGCCTCACCATCCTGAGTTCAAGTCTAGCCTCAGACACTTGCTAGTTGTGTGAGCCTAAGCAAGTCAACTGACTCTTTTTGCCTCAGTTTCCTCATTTGTAAAATGATCTGAAGAAGGAAATAGCAAACTTTTCCAGTGTCTTTGCCTAGAAAATCCCAAGAGGGTTTATAAAGAGTCAGACATGACTGAATAACAAACACATGGTCTGAAGTTATTCTTCCAACTCTGGTTTGAACAGGCAGATTGGGTCCCCAGAGGGAAGCTGTTACTTCCCCCATCAGGGTTCTAAGGGTAGTCAGTCTTCAGGGGTTGGGATAGTTGTATATATAGTACACAAGCCCCCATTGATGTATTTCAATTGATGTCAGCCAGCTAGCCAGATCAATTAGTTTTTTTTTTAAAGCAATTGGGGTTAAGTAACTTGCCCAAGGTTTCAGCCAGTTATTTTGTGTGTGTGTGTGTAGTTGTTAAGTATCTGTGTCCTCCTGTTCCGCTGAGCTCTTACTCACTGAGCCACCCAGACGCCCCTAATTAGCTCTTAAGTAGGGGTATTTATTAAAGCAGTATCACAAGAACACTTGGTACAAAATAGTCCCCTTCACACGTCTGTGATACACTCTCCAAGCAGTCCATACAGAATCTGGGGAATGGGCTCAAGGTAAGAGCACAGGTAACTCCTCTCCTGAGGAGCTTTTGCTGATGTCCTCAAGATGATCCCCCTTAGGTACGATGCAGTGTTTGCTGGGCTCCTTGCACAGTCCTTAAAGACATCTCTCTTTAGTATGTTTATTTGTCCTGGGTTCTAGATATAGATACTTCTCCCAGCAATGCCCCCCTCCCCATCCTGTTATCCTGGTGACTCTGCTAAAATGTCAAACCCTCCAATCCTCTGGTGGGAGGACCCACCATCTGCAAGAGGCCTTTCCTCAATGCTAACGCATTTCCTTTGATACAACCTTCCATCTACCCTGTATATATCTTATACACACATAGTTGTTTCCATGTGTTCTCCTTCATTAAAATGTAGTTTCCTTGAAGTCGAGGGACTGGGTTTTTTTTTTTTTTTTTTTTCTTTTTTTTGTATCTTCAGAACTTAGCTCGGCTTCTGGAACATAGCAAATGCTTGTTGATTGATTGGCAAGAATAGGAATGAGAGATGGGTTTGTCCTGCACCTTTCTAATCTGTTCCTCCTAGGGGCTCTCTTTTTTAGGGAGTCAGACCCTCAAGTCCTGGGGCAACTGATTTGCTGTCTTATAAGCGGACCTTCAGAGTAGAAACAATCATACCATCTGACTTGTGTTATTTCACTTAATCCAATGACCTTCATTCCTTTCAAACTGATCAAAACAATTTTCTTGTTAAAATGTCTTTGGTTGACTGATAGATCAGATAGGCCTTGCTCACACCTAGCTCATACCTCTGTGTGGTTATATTAAAGGTGTCCTCACCTAATAAATGTATGGAACTAGAGTATTTTGTTAGTTACTTCAGGTGAGGGGGAATGATTATTTGATTGATTCAGTTGGCTCCCCACTCCCTTTACCTTTATAATCATATACGATTTCATTAGTGAGAAAACTCCCTTTATCCAAGCAAATCAGCAAGCCATTTCAATGTATAGTCTCAGAGTTGCTAAGGGCATTGAAATATTAAATGTCTTGCCCAGAACCAGTGACTTTCCCAGTCAATGTCTGAGGCAGGACTTGAATTCAGGTCTTCTTGACTCCAGGGTTTATTCTTTTTATGCCATGCCCCCCCTCTCTTTCTCTCTTTCTCTCTCTCTCTCTCTCTTTCTCTCTCTCTTTCTCTCTCTCTCTGTCCATCCATCCATCCTACCCACCCACCGATCTACCTATCTATCTATCTATCTATCTATCTATCTATCTATCTATCTATCTATCTATCTATCTATCTATCTGTGTGTTTATACACACACACACATCAGGGAGAAGTCTAGAACAATCAAAATCCCTGGGCCATTTCCTAAATGCCCTCAGCCTACTGTCATCCTTGAATCCAAATGGAAGGTGTGTTCATTAATATTCCCTTACATGTCACATTATGTTACTGAATCCTGAGATGAGGGAGGGGTTGGAGTAGGGATTAGGTGCTGTGGAGAGGAATATGAAGACCAGAGTCCTGGATATGTCAACTAAGAGGGAGTGGGTCTTGGACAGTTGGTGGGGAGGTGAGAAGTGTATCCCTTAGACTATGATGTTGCCATCAGGGACACTGCCGAGGGGAATTGCTCTCTAGAGACAGCACATTTGTCTGTGATTTGGGGGAAAGCAAGGCAATGGGACAAAAGGAGACAAGTCAGAGAAGCTGAAAGGCTTGTGTTTATTGTGAAGAGATAAATAATGCATCACACCTGCTGCTTTCCACCTGATGGCTTTTAATCTTAGCAGTGACAGAGATTCGCTTGTTTCAGCTTTCCAGTAGGGGAGGTTTTTGCAAGCTTGTTGAGTCTGCCTCAAAGCCATGTTTATGTAACAGATCAGTTCAACCATTAGAATTACAGGTAACTCAGGGTCTGAAGAAATAAGGCAGCAGACACATGTGCTCAGGGAGTCAGGATTCAACATCATTTGGGACTCATTCCTCCAGTCTAAAGTTTCAGATCAGTATCATAAACCAGAGAGTAGTTGATAAAGTAGGGACCTTTGAGAATCAAATGTTCGAGCTAGAAGGATCTCAGAATAGAGCATATTAGAGCCAGGAGCTAGACTTTAGATCAGAGAACATCAGGGCTGGGAAGAAGCTTATAACAGGGAATGTCAGAATTGGGAGAAGCTTAAGAAAATAGAATGCAAGAGGCAGGAAGGATCTTGTTAGGTTTTGATGAGACTAGTGATTTAGTTGGTGTAGGGAGAACCTGGGGAGTAAGTAAATTCCTATACAAACTTAGGTCAGCACATTCTTTGCAACTTACTTATACTCTTGTTTGGGGGCACTGAGCAGTTAAGTGACTTGCTCTTGTTAAGAAATTAACAGGTAGGGGCGGCCAGGTGGCTCAGCAAGTAAGAGCCCCAGCTCCAGAGTCGGGATGACCTGGGGATTGAATCCGGGCTCAGACACTTAGCATCTACCCAGAAACACCTGGCTGTGTAACCTTGAGCAAGTTACTTAACCCCGATTGCTTTTTTAAAAAAAAGAAATTAACAGGTTAAGTTCTTGTTCTCATGTCACTTACTAAGCGACCCCAAGAGTATGCGCCAAAAGTAAAACCTTCATGGAGCCCTCCCTGAGCACGTGTCCAACTCTCTGTCCATTACTCCACATTTCCTTGGGACATAAAATGTTAACACACTGAATGACAGAAGGGTCCATCGGAGACCCTAAGAGATAGAAGAGACCCAGATGCCATTAGTCTAAGTTATTTTATCCCCAACAGCAACCCTAACAAGTGGTCATTCAAAATCATTCTGAAGAATGGGCAGCCTAGGGAGAAAAGCTAGGGCAGCCTCTGAGGAGAAAAAAGTGAGGCCTAATCTGGTATGCACCCTGTTTTTTTGAGAGAGTAAATTTCAAGGGTTCAGAGAAAGGAGAAGTGGAACATTATAATCTAATATCTTGAAGGGGGAAATTAGCCTATGAAGGATGGCACACTCTCAAAAACTGAAGTCTAAAAACTCAATCAGAAATGATTTTCATGAGGATAGAAAATGGCCACTCCTAAATTCAGAGACAGGGATGAACTAGGGGCTCATAAATAAATTAATTCTAAAAGGACACATGTTGAAGTTACTTGAAAGGAAAAATAATGGAAGATAAAGGTGAAAGAGAAGGATTCTGGGGGACTGAGTCAGGGTTCCTTATCATTTGAGATTGGTCATTGTATTGACTAGAGATTTTAAGTCTTTCAAAATTGTTCATTATTATAGTATCATTACTGTATGAAGTCTTCTCCTGGATCTTTTTACTTTGTTTTCCATCCATTCATGTAAATCCTCCCAATTCTTTGAACCTGTCCCCTTCATATTTTCTTATGGCACAGTACTATTCTATTATATTCATATTAATGACATATTTTTGTCATGACTAATGTAGGAATTTGTTTCAATCGATTATGGGCATTTGTGATAAAGATTTTGTTTTTATTTTTTCAGTGGGCAAGATTAAGAGAAAAAGAAAATTTTAAAAAATAGTTAATTGAAAAAAATAATTAAAACAAAATCTCAATGCTCAAGGGGCCTTAAAGTCAATGAGCTAATAAGTGATCATCCAACCGCCACTTGAAGAATTCAGTGACTGTATATTTGCCACCTCTTGGGGCAGCTCTTTCCACTTTGGAAACTTTAGCAAGTTTTTCTTTTCTTTTCTTTTCTTTTTCTTTTCTTTTCTTTTCTTTTCTTTTCTTTTCTTTTCTTTTCTT
>NW_027185852.1:19308359-19318697 GCF_028583685.1 Petaurus breviceps papuanus | reverse complement strand
TTTTCTTTTCTTTTCTTTTCTTTTCTTTTCTTTTCTTTTCTTTTCTTTTCTTTTCTTTTCTTTTCTTTTCTTTTCCTTTCCTTTCCTTTCTTTTCTTTTCTTTTCTTTTCTTTCTTTTCTTTCCTTTCCTTTTCTTTTCTTTTTTTGCTTTTTGAAGGGGGGAAGGTAGGGCAATTGGGGTTGACTTGCCCAAGATTACACGGCTGATTTTTGTGTTAAGTGTCTGAGGTCAGATTTGAACTCAGGTCCTCCTGACTCCAGGGCAATGCTCTATTCACTGTGCCACCTATCCACCCTACAAGTTTTTCTTGACATCAAGCCAAAATCTGCTTCTTTTATTGATCTTAAGTCTGTCCTCTGGGTCCAAGCAAAACAGGAATAATCTGTCTTGCATGTGACACATCTTTCCCAAGTTTTCTGCTTTCCATCCAGTCCAAATCCCTCCACTTCCTTCAATTGAGCCTCCGATGTCAAAGACTTAAATCAATTCACCAAGCTGTATGCTCTTTTGTGGATGGCCATAACTGTGTAATAAACCCAATGTCATCTACAATGCAGTATCAGGAGGGCCTCACCACCCTTACTCATCCCTGTCCAATTTGGCCTCCTTGAAGAATATCTTCATGAAGGTGACAAACACCTTTTCTATGCACATGTCTCCATGCATGCTTCCTTGCTTGGTATTAACAATCAGAAGCTCATGGAATAAAGGTAGCTCCATGATTATATCTTATGAACTAACTAGGGCATAAGAACTCCTTGGAGGAAGAGAAATTTGAAAGCTGTATTTTGTTCTACCAAGTCAAATGCTCTTAATAACCCTAGAAAAATGGTAAATGCAGTGAGATATTATGTTCTTTTCCTGAATGTGGGACAGTGGACAGGGTTCTGGATATGGAGACAGAAAAATATGGGCTCAGATTCCACTGCTGACATGGACTAGCTGTGGGAATTTAAGCAAGTATCTTAACTTTTCTCAGCCTCAGTTTCCATAGCTGTAAAATAAGGGTTTTGAACAGGATGATCTCTAAGGTCTTTTCCAGCTCTATAACTTTGATCTTAAGATCAATCACTCCATTAGGAAGCTGTGAAGATGTAGACTGCTGTGGATAATAATCAGTGAAAGCCTGCTTCTTCCTTTCTCATATTTTCATCAAGGATATTCTCAATCAAAGCATGTCTACATCATTCTCATAAAGATTTTATAGAGATGAAAAAGATGAGAACAAATTTATAGACTCACAGGTCAGTAGCTACTGACATTTTCTCTTGATTGTCTTTTAAGGGAAAAAGAATACTCTCCTTGATATTTTCCTACAAATGTTTGGTATCATTCTCTCCTTTGGATGTCTTGAAAATCAATTCTTTGATGATTCAGAAATGTACTGGTGACTTCTTCAACATATCCATGATTTGATCCAGACATTTTGCCTCACTTCATCTTCTTATAAACAATCTCTATTTCTTGAAGATCAGAGGTATTAAAGTTGAAATATGTCAGTGCCACAAATGAAAATCCTTCTTGTTGAACTCAATGTGGTATGAAGCCTCAGTTTACTTCTTCAAGGAAAACTATGTGTAATTTCCTTCCATTTGCATGTATTTCTTGTACTTCTGGCTTCTGGTTTCATTTATAGCAAGGTTGTCAATATCCGTATACTTAACTTCCTGCAATAGTATGTCAACCGACTGGTGACTCAGTGGACAAGGATCTCACATTTACGGGATTAGCAATTAAATTTAAATGTATAGATATTCTCAAAACCATTCACTGTGCCTTCTACCCCCCTTCCCACTACTCTGTCACCTTCTTTGTAGAAATTCGAGGGACTGGCACATGACTGAGTACTCATTTGTATTCATGCTTTCAAGAGCCGCTGAAAGATTCACCACCTAGTACATTTCCCTTTTGGTAATGGATCTTTCCATACTTTATGACTCAAGTCTTTGAATGGTAGACCCAAATAGTTACCAGGACTATACTCAATCATTTAATTAATCAACTAGAAAACATTTACTAAGTACTGACTGTTTGCCAAGGCACTGTGCTTTTTCCTGGGGATACACGTGAAACAATCGACTTGTCTCTCCCATTAAAATGTAAAGTCTTTCAGAGTAGAGATAAGAGGGTGTACATTACAGCCATGTGGGATAGCCAGTGCAAGTTAATGGAGTTTAGAGGTGCAGTGCTGCACATGAGAAGAAAGATAGCCAGTTTGACTGAAACCCAGAACAGAGAAGAGTCATGTACAACAAATCTGGAAAGCTATTTGGTGCCAAGTTGTGAAAGGCTTTAAAAACTAAATAAGAAGAGTTTCTATTTGATTCCAGAAGCAATAGGATGCTGCTGGAGGTTACTGAATAAAGGAATGACATAGTCAGATCTGTGCTTAGAAAAAGTGCCGGCAGGACTTTGTAGAATAGTCTCGAGAGGTGAAGGACTTCAGTCAGGGAGAATGATTAGGAGGCTGGTGCAATAATATAGATGGAAAGTGATGAGGACCTGGACTAGTGTGGGGTCTATGTAAGTGTAGAGAAATGTGATGTGAGATTCCATGAAGGCAGAAGTGGCCAGCTTTGGCGATTGATGGGATGTACAGAGTGAGGACTTGAGAATAATTCTGATGATTACAAACCTGAAAGCCAAGAAGGATGGTGGTGACTTTGATAAATATAGAGAAATTGGGGAGAATGAAATCTTTTGGGGGAATTATAATGAATGAAGGTTTGGGGAGATGCAATTTAAGGAACCAGCTTGATAAAACCTAATGGATCTTGCTCTCAGGTGGTACAGCCTCTGAGAACTTGGGTTGTCTTCATTTTGTGATCAGATATCAGAGCAGGTCTTTTCGGGAGATAAGTGAGATAATGAATCACACGGTGAGACTGGGAATTCAGATATTAGTAGCCCAGTTTTACAAATGAGGAAACTGATATTATAGTGCTTCAAAGTATAGAAAGTACTTCCTCACAACAGCCCTACGAAATAGGAAATGAGTGTATGTAGTCCAATTTTACAGATTGTTGGGAAGTTTTTTTATTTTTAAACACAGTCTTAGACTTATCAGATTATTTGTTCACAGTCCTAAAGCCAGGAATTGGGCAGACCTGAATAGAGGCTGTCTGATTTCAAGCCTGATACTGTTTCCACTATCCTCTAATTGTACCCTTCCCTTGCCCCCCATACACAACACGATTGGTCATGCATGTCTGGAGTGTGGACTAAAGTTTTTAAAAAATCACTCATGCTCTCTTCTTGCTATTCAGACATGGGGTATGACTAATGAAGAGTCCAAAACAACCGAACAATGAAGATTTCCTAACACCACACCCAGAGCACTGTCCTTTTCAGCACCTAGCTGTTTAGTGCATTCTTGTTGATTGAATGCCTTTTGAGTGCCCTGTATAGACATATTGATATAGATAAAAATCAAATCTATTCATTAGAAAGATGGCCTGATTGCATGTGCAGGATGGATTGAAGGGGAAACTAACTGAGGGGGTGAGAAGTTTGTAGGGTTATTGAAATGTTCTATACGAGTGATTGAATCTTGCTTCAACCATTCAAGTTGATGACTCAGTAATGACTCAATAATACTACTAATACTAGCTAGCTTTTGTGGAGTACTTTATATGTGCCATCTCATTTGATCCTCACAATAGCCCTGAAAGGGAGGTTGTATTATTATATCCATTTTATAGATGAGGAAACTGAGGTTAAAAAAAGGTAAATGATTTGATCAGAGTCACATATTAAGTGTCTGAGGAAGGATTTGAATTTAAGTTGTTCTGGCACCAAGTCCAACACTCCATTCATTTTGTAATTTGATTGTCTAGTAGAACTTCAAGTATCCCAAACACACTTAAGGGACAGATACTGGTAAAGTATTAACAATCAGTAAAACAGAATTTGCTAAGTGCTTACTATATCCTAAGCAGTGTGCTCTTCTCTGGAGATGTGAATACAAAAAGCAAAAAAAAAAAAAGGTCTCTGCTCTCGAGGAGGTTTCACTTTAGTGTGGAAAACAATGCACAAGGGGAAGCAGTGATCATGAAGGACTATTAATAATGATCAAAAACTTATGAGGAGGGCAGAATGGTAAGTGTGGCTAAAGGAGAATAGATTGATACAACCCATCCAGGAACAATGACCAATTTAACTGGATCAGGGTTCATGGTTTCAGAACTACTGGGAGAGGAAGGGATAGAAAAAAGTGGCAAGAGAGATGGCAAGAAGAGATGACAGAAGAGTTGGGATTGAAATGCATGTCCAAGTCTCCCAATCAGGAGAATGAGGTGGCAAGAAAAATTTTCTCTAGGATAGGGGAATTTTTCATTCATGGTCAAATAATATTATGACAGTAGTTGCCTACTCTACCCACTTTTAAGACCAATCCTGCCTCTCTCTAGGCTGCCACTAGTACCACCCCTATGAGTGGCCAACCTCTACCAGGACATAAAGAGATTCTTTGTTCTCTTAGGCAGAGGTAAGTCTTTACTTAGCCAGAGTCTTTACTTTGCCATTAGCTAACTAGCTGTGTGACCTGGGGCAAGTTACTTCTTTCTAGGATCAAATTTACTTGCCTTCTAAATGAAGGAGTTGAATTGGATGATTTCCATGGTCCTTTTTGGTCCTAATATTCCATGTTATAACATTCTGCATCATAAGTCTCTGAAGGATCTGACATTCTCTGTCCTAAAGTCCCCTCCAAGCTCTGACATTCCCTGTCCTGAGATACGTTATAATGGAAATTCTCTGTTCTCAGATGCCTTTGAACCCTAACGTTCTTTCTACTAACATGCTTTGCTCCAAAGTCCATCCTATCTCTCACCCACTCTGTACCAATCAAGTGTGGGCTCTATGATGTTTGTTTGAACTGACAGCATATTATAGCCTATCCACCGACCTTTTGTGAACCTAATTACCCAGCAGAAGACTCCTAACTCAATTAATCAGCTGTTAACAACTTTAATTCAGAGACACTCCACTACACCACTCACCTCAGTAATCACTCGAGTTTCTGCCAGGGAACACATCTCACTCACTTTTGTTTATAACTGTTGAAATATTTTTAATCAAAATAATTAAATATGCTAAGTTTCCCTCAATTAGTAATACATTAAAAATTAAAAGTGCTTAAATGAAGGCTGGCAGAAAAAAAAGCCCTTTGCCTGGAGCTGAGTGCTGGTACTTAACCAGTTCCCTCCTCCTTGGAGCCGAGTGTCTCTCAGATCTGATTAAGGCACTTCAGAATGGTATTTTTTCTCATCCAGGATTTTTCTGAACAATAACACAAAACATTTTCGTGCTTTTATGGATCTACCCAGCAGCCCCTGGCATGAGGGAAGGCGAGGGAGCTTGGGAGCTTTCTCAGCCGATGAGCGATGTGACCTTAAGCAAGCTCTCACCTCTCTCTGGGCCTTCATTTCGAGATCTATCAAATGGGGAGATCCAATGAAGTGTTCTCAAATGTATCATCTAGCTTCCCAATTGTGTGGTACTCTACAAAAGGGGAAGTGTGATAGAAACATCAGCAGCAGCAGCCTTGCCGTTAGGAGAGCAGAGAGAAATGTTCTTAGCTAAGAGACGGTGGGGAAGTGACTATCTCTATCTCTACAATTTCCTCATTTATAAAATGGGGAGAATGACAGTTTTTCTTTCCAGAATTTCGTTCTTTTTAGTTTTCAACACTCATTGCCACAAGACTTTGAGTTCCAAATTTTCTCCTATCTATCTGTACTATCTATCCCCTACTCCCCACCCTAAGATGGCAAGCATACTGAACACCCCTTTCCCCAGTCTGTCCTCTCATATACCCCCCCATCCTCTTTGTAGAGTAAGGTGGATTTCCGTACCCCACTGCCTGTATAGGATAACAATATTTGAAAGTACCTACCTCACAGGGGTCCATACTCTATCGGCAATCTCACCAACTCCCATGGATTCATCTTTACTCACATGTCTCCCAAACAAATGACCAGCTTAGATAATTAAGTATCTATTAAGTACTAGGCACTGGGAAAAGGGGAGCAGCTGGATGGCTCAGCGATTGAGTGCTGGCCCTGGAATCAGGAAGACCTGAGTTCAAATCTATCCTCATATACTTGCTAGCTGTGTGACCCTGGGTAAGTCACTTAACCCTATTTGCCTCCATTTTTTTTTTCATCTGGAGAGAGCAATGGCAAACCATTCCAGTGTCTCTACCAAGAAAACTCAAACGGGGTCACAAAGGATTGGACATGAGTAAAAAATAAGTGAACAACCGTGAAAAAGACTAGGGATAAAAATACAAAGGTGAGACAGGATCCATTCTCATTGAATTTATATTCTACTAGGGGAAGACATTTTCACACATAAATTCACGATACATGAACAATACACTGCGATGGTGAGGAGGTCTCTGGCAGCTCAGGGAATTGGGAAAGTAGGTGGTAATTGAACTGAAACTTGAAAGAAGCTTGGGGCTTGAAGAGGCAGAGATGGGGAGAGAATTCCAGGCATAGGGGATGGCCTAGATTTAGGTGGAAGAAGGGACATGTGTACTAAAAGCGTCAAGCGGGTCACTGGCTGGGAGTGTTAACTGTGTGAGAAGGAGCAGTTTGAAATTATTCTAGAAAGACAGGGAAAGAGCTTAGCTCAAAAAGGCCATGGGCCTCTCCTATCCATCCAGGGCAATCACCAGTCGTCTCGACCTTTCTCTTGGCACTGGACTCTGATGACTCTGGAGGAGAGAGTGAGGTTGCTGACTTCGCACAGCTCTGCCTTACTTTAACCCAATTCACTTGCAGGTTAAGACATCACCCACCTGATGGCATTGGTCCCCTTTGAGAATGAAGGAAGGAGAACAGCAACAGATAGGTTTGAACCACACTGTGAAGGGCATTGATAACAAACAGAAAAGTTTGTATTTCAGTGTGAGGCAGTAGGACACCCAGCTCTCCACATCAAGCACTCTTCTCTATCCCTACTATCTAGGTCACTGCTAAATCTCTCTACTTGGGCAAACAAGGTAAAGTGACTTGCCCAGGGTCACATGAGTAGTGAGTGTCTCAGGCTGGATTGGAACTCAGGAAGAGGAGTCTTCCTAATTTGAGGCCCAGTGTTCTGTGCCCTGTGATGCCCCCCTAGCTGCCTTCAGTCTCCTCCCAACTCTCTGCATTGACCTTAGGATAAAGTACAAACCCCTTTTTGGCATCTCAAGCCCTTCACAGTTTGGCTCCAGATTTTCTGTCCAGCCTGATCATACATTTCTTCCCAGTCATGGACTCTGTGCTCAAGTCAAACTGCACTATTTGTTTTTTCCTATACATGAAAACCATCTCCCACTTCCAGGTCTTGGTATATTATCTGTTACCTATATCTATAATGCTCTCCTTCTCTTTACTTCTTGGAGTCTCCTCAAGACTAAAATGAAATATACTTTCCAAGAGTCCTTTCCTGATTCCATGAGTTGTTAGGGACTCACCAGACCACTTAGTATATATTTGGTCTCTATCCTATATTTGGTCATTTGAGAATGTGTTACATACCTTCCCTCACTCCAGTAGAAGGGAGAGGGCCAGGGGTTTTCTCAATTTTGTATTTTTATCCCCACTTCTAGCATAGATGCTCAATCAATGCTTGATGATGGATTGAAGTTGAAACGAGATAATATATTAAAATACTTTTGTTAAGGGGTAGCTAGGTGATGCAATTGATAGGTTACCAGGCCTGGTATCAGGAGGACCTGAGTTCAAATGTGACCTCAGATGCTTCTTACTAGCTGTGTTACTCCAGGAAAATCATTTAGCTTTGTTTATCTCAGTTCCCTCGTATGTCACATGAGCTGGAGAAATGGCAAACCACTTCAATGTATTTGACAAGAAAACCTCAAAGGGAGTCTTCAGGAGCCAGACATGAGTGAAACAACAAATTTTGTTAGGCATTAACTATATGTCAGACACAAGGGCAGGTGACCAAAATGAAACAGGCCCTGCCCTCAAGGAGCTTACATTCTATAAGAGATAATATTTTCTCATTCATAGAACAAAGGAATGGAACCAAATGATCTTCATTTTCCCTTTCAGATCTATCCCTCCATGATTCTAACCCCCCTCATGTTACAGATGCTGAAACTATGGCCCAGAAAGGGTAAGGGGCTCCCCCAAAGTCACAAAAATAGTAAGTGGCCAGATCTTGGGCTGAAACTTAGGTTTTCTGATACTAAATTCAATACTATTTCCACTACGCCATGGAAGACTTGAACTCAGAGCAAGGAGATCTGGATTGTCTTCCTGGTGTTGGAACAGCCTAGCTGAGCAACCTTGGGCAAGTCATTTCCTTGCTTTGGCTCCAGTTTTCTCCTCTCAAATTAGAAGGGTGAACTTAGTAACCTCCATGACTCCTCACAATCTAGGAGTCACACTGCTCATAAGTGTCTGATATGGGATTCAAACCCAGTTTTTCCTGACTCCAATGCACCACACAATACTACCTCTCAATTTCCATTGGTTGTTCCCACTCCTTTTCTCAAACCTGAATCAAACAAGTCTAATCCTACTTTCAAATGAAAGCATTCAGTTCCTTGAATATCCCCCTCATGTTTCTGCAGAAGTTCTCTCTTCTCTAACTTAAATATCCCTAATTCATACAGCTGGTTATCGTATACGATAATATTGAGTCCTGCAAAAAATCATTCTGGAGAGTAATTCAACCATTTTGGCATAAGAGTATAAAGGCTGCTATTTTGGGTCAGTAAGTCAGTCAGTCAACAAACATTTACTAATGCTTACTAATGTTCAGTCAACAAGCATTTACCATGGTGAGTGCTGGAGATTAAATAAAAAGGCACAGAGTTCCTGCCCTCAAAGTGCTTACAGTCAAATGGAGGAGATAACAGATAAAAATCTGTGTGCATATAAATTATATACCCGATAGATATAAGGTAATCTTTGGAGGAAGCAGAGCCAGGAATGGCCTCCTGCAAGAGGTGGGGTTTAAGTTAAGTCCTGAAGAAGGCAAGTGAAGGTGAGAGCCAGAGGTGAGGAGGGAGAGTGTTCCAGGCTCAGAGCACAGCCACGGCAAAAGTATGGAGTCAGGAAATGAAATGTGGTGTTTGAGGAAGAGATGGTAGAGTTGGATTCTAGAACATGGGGAAGAGAGCAAAATATAGAAAGGATGGAAAGTGAGGAACAGGGGACAATTCACAAAAGGATTTCTATTTCTTCCTGGAGGTAGTAGGGAGCTCCTTGGATTTATTGAGCAGGAATTACTCATGGGCAGATGTGTATTTTTTGATAGATCACTTTGGCAGCTGAGTGGACGATAGATCGGAATGGAGGGAAACCTGAAGCAGGAAAAACCATTAAAAAACGATTGCCTACCCCCTTCCTGACAGAGAGAATGATGCCAAGATGCAGAAGGAGACATACATTATCAGACACAGCCAATCTGGGAATGCGCTTTTCTTGATGGCACATATTTGTATAAATGGTTTAATTTTTCCTTTTTCAAAACAATGGGGGTTCAGGGAGGAGTTGTGATGGGTAGCCAAAAGAGAAGAGAAAGAAAGCCATTGCTGCATTTCAAAAGGCTGTTAATTTAGTAAAGAGAAAAAAAATGTCATAGACAAGACAGGAAGCCTGGAAGAATTACAAACAGAAGACTTTTGAACATTATATGTTTGATTTTGAACATTTTTAAAAAGTGAACTCTATATAATAGCTACACAGTTTTCTGTCAGTCTTTCCCCCCTTTTCTTTGTTCTATTATAAATGGGAAAATGCCCACTTTGATGTTTAAGTTTAAAATAAAAAAGGACTATTTCAAGAGTCCAGTTTAACCCTAACCCTAAATGAACACTGAGGTTTTGGTCTAGGTGCCTTGGAGAATGGTGGTGCCCCTGAGGGTACCAGAGATGTTAGGAAGAGGTTCCACCTCATGGTGCATCGAGTGCAATGAGAATATAGTTGCTAAGAGAGAGTCCTCGAAATGGGCCTGTTTATCCCTGAAGACAGGCATAAAATCCATGTTCCCCATAGTTTCTTTTGTTTTCAAGTAATATGACTCATTTATGCCAGATGATCTCTCCTCTTCTACCTTACTCTCCCTTTTCCTTTTCTTCTCCTCATTCTCTATCTCCCTCTCTCTCTCTTTCCCTCTCTCTCCTTTCCTCCCTCCCTCTTTCCCTCCCTGTCTCTCTCTTTCCATCCCTCCCTCCCTCCCTCTCTCTCTTTCCCTCCCTCCCTCCCTCCCTGTCTCCCTCCCTCTCTTTCTCCCCCTCCTTCCCTTCCTCTCTGTCTCTTTCTCTCATCCTCTCTCTCTCTCTCTCTCTCTCTCTCTCTCTCTCTCTCTCTCTC
>NW_027185852.1:19299158-19308259 GCF_028583685.1 Petaurus breviceps papuanus | reverse complement strand
CTCTCTCTCTCTCTCTCTCTCTCTCTCTCTCTCTCTCTCCCCTATTCATTTCCTTCCCTTCCTCCTTCCCAAATAACTTTTTTTTCTTTTTCTAGAGGTGACCGATGAAGCTGTAAGTTCCTGTTTTGGAGCATCCCTGGGTCTCCAATACAAGTTGGTTCAAGGCCAGTTGTCGGGCTCGGGATGTGACAAAAGTGGAGATGGATCTGCTAGTAAGTCCCTTGTAAATGACTTAATCACTTACCATGAATGCCAATTTTGCACATTGTCCATTACCTCTGGATGTCCAAAGAACAGCATTGAAAGAGCCCTCGGAAGGCATCTGGTCCAAATCAAATCTATAAAAGAATCACTTCAATAATCACGTCCAACAGGTGGACAGCCAGACTTTCAAGACTCCCAAGTAGAGGGAGTTCATTACTCTCCAATGCGGCTTCTTCTGCTTTTGGAGAGTCCTAATTTCAATGAGTTTCCCCCTTCTTATCAAGTGCACACCCACTTCTGAGCAATATCTACTCTCGATCCTAGTTCTCACCCCTGGAACCAAGCAGAGAGAGCCCAATCCTTCTCCATAACAACACTTTGTATACTCAGGATTATAGGATTATAGATCCAAATCTGGAAAGGGCCTCAGAGGAGTCTGGTCTAAGCTTGTCATCTTACAAACAAGTGAAGTGAAGAAATGACAGGGGTAATGATTTGTCCAAAGCCACATAGCTAATGAGTGGCAGTTAGAATTGGAACCAAGGCCTTCTGATTCTGTAGCTCATGTCTGTTCAGTCATATGCTGCCTCTTAAGACAGCTGCACCCACGTAGGTCTTTTCTTCCCTATGCCTAATGTCTCCAGTTTCTTCACCCTTTCCTCTGATGGCATGAGCCAAGCCCCGTCACCACACAAGCTACACTCCTCTCAATGCTCTCCAGTTTATCAAGGCCCTTCCTTAGAATACGGTACTCAAAGATCTGGGCCTTCTTTTTTTCCCTTTCCTTCTCCTATCTAATCAATTACAAAGTCCTGTCAATTCTACATTTATAGACTCTCTGAACCTTCATCCAAGGTCCATTATCACCACACTGCCAGCATGGTGAAGAATTTTTTGAACACAAAAATCCTTGAAACTAAGTTACTAAGTCAATGTGGGGGTTGTTATGTGTTAAGGGGAAGTGGCCAAGCCAATAAAAGTATAGATCACTCAATTGATGAGCATTTATTAAGTGCCTACTTATTGCCAGCAGCAGATCTTTGAAGTGTTAAGCTGGGGTGGTATGCCTTCACCCCCTGGGAAGCTTTGTGAAGGCAGGGGCTATGGAACACTGAAATTTTATAACTCCCTCAGTTTCCAGCATAATGATCTGCATATAGTAGTCACTTAATACATGATATTTGAATTTAAACTTAAGTTCACTACTAATGCAGCTGCCCCAGCTTCTCTTGGTCATTCTCTCTGATGATTGAATTAGGTTCTTTAGGGGATGAGGCAGGAGGAGGGATAGAGATATGGTAGAAATATGGTCAATAGCTGTATAAGGTGAGCCACTACATCATTAAAATGCATTACCAAAGGCTGACTCAGTTTGGATCCAATTTCAAGAGTTCAATCGATTTAAATCAACCCAGACTCTGAAGCCACACTTGGTATTTCCTAAGCAATAAATAGTTCCTCAATTCAAGAAGCTTTGGATCCATCAGGATGAGTCAACCTTCCCCAGAAACAGATCATGACCCCTTAACTCATTTAATAGGAAGTTTTCAAGAACTGCTATACCCAAACAGAACAAAACAAATCACCCAGCTGCTAATTTGGGTGTGAGCCCCACCCACTCACTTCCCATCTTCTGGGGCCAGAGGTACACAGCCCAGCACGGGATTCCTACCTGCCCTTCCCAGCTTAGGAGGAAATGTCAGAGCTCAGGTCTGAGGCCATAACCTTCAAGAAGACAGAATCATGATGGAAGTTGAATCAATCTTCTTTCTGCCTCTCTCTAACACCCATGGAAGAAAATCGAGTCTCTCTTCTACATGACAGCCCTTCCTCAAAATGAATATTGTAAGAGGAACTGACTGAAGGAAGGGCCTGCAGGAGTAAAGGGATCTTTCCAGCCCAGAAGGCTCCTGGGGACAGTAAAGTCTGCAGAGTCAGGAGCAGAACGATGCCATAGGACAGTGGTGTCACCTTCCTAGTCACCAACAAAAGAAAGCCTATAGGAGCATAGTAGGAACTCCAATCACATGTCAGTACAAAACCACAATCCATTAAAACCTCAAATGGCATGGAATCAATACTACTTATACAACATAAGGTGGCCATCCTTGTATTCAGGCTGGGATCCTCCCTCAGCTAGCCCTCACTTGAGATTCCTAATATTAATGACAATAACGGCTGACATTGATAAACCACTCTAAGGTTTGTAAAGTACTTTCCATATGTTATCTCACTTGAGCCATCCCAGAAGAGAGATGTGGTTATTATCCCCATTTTACAGGTGAGAAAACCGAGGCTGGAAGAAGTTAATTCATTTGTTCAGGGTATCACAGCTACTAATTGACTGAGACTGGATTTGAACTCACATGCTCCTGACTCTAAGTTCAGAACCCTATGCTTACCTGGGCCTCCAGCCTGACTGGCTCTGTATCTAAATCAATTTTGCATTCACCAGTCAATTAACAAACATATATCGCTTAAAACACACCAGGCCCTGTGTCAGGAACTAAGGAAACAAGGGTTTCCAAGCCAGGGACGTCTACCTAACTGCTTCTCTTGGCCACCATTGAGCTCAGTTATTATATTCTTCCTGGAGCTTATGGTAACACTAGATTGAGCCTTCCCTATGTTGCATCTTGCCTATCTGTTGACATAATTCAGTCCACCTGCATAGAATCTCCTCTTGGGTCCAGTCAGATGAGTGATCTCCCAGAAAAAGGCTTTATTCAAGCAGAGATCAGGGGCATGCCTGGATGGCTTTCCTCCATTGTCCAAATAAAATGTCAGAAAGTTCCGAGCAAACAGCAGTGGATTGTACATGATCTCCCTTTTATCACAAACCCATTTAATTCATCTACCCAGTATAACAGGCATCTTTGTGACAGTGGCATGAGGGTCTCAGTCAAACTGTGTATCTTTCCTCAGAGCATGTTGCTCTGCACACAGTAGGTGTTTGAGAAATTTTTTTTTTTTGGCTTTTTGGAGGGTAGAAGGTAGGGCAATTGGGGTTGAGTGACTTGCCCAAGGTCACACAGCTAGTTAAGCACCAAGTGTCTGAGGCTGCATTTGAACTCAGGTCCTCCTGACTCCAGGGCCAGTGCTCTATTCATTGCACCACCTAGCCACCCCCAGAATATATTTTTTAAAGAATTAATGACTGAATGGGCTTTCATTATACAAGCCCTGAGCTTAGCTGTTCTCTCTTTTGGCTTGCGATGGCATTCCTGCTCCCCCCATGCCATGAAGCACTCATCATGTTTCACTTTGTATATAATTATTTCAATTCAGATTGCCCCCTATGAGATAAGTCCCATGAAGGCAGTGCCTATGTCTTCTCTAATTTCCCTTAATTCCCAGCAGAGTGTCTGCAGACATTGGACACTTAATGAGGTTTTTTTTTTTTAATTGAATAGAATTGACATTTAGTGAACTAAACTCTGTTTTTCACATCATGGCAGATAGGGCCTTGAAAGAGATGGGTGTTAAGGACATCATATCACGTGTGCGTGGTGGGACTACTGCACCAGGCTCTGGCCTTTCCAACAGCTGGACAGCTGAGACGTATCTTTCCTGGGGGAGGTCGTTAAAGGATAATCCTGCTGTTATTGATTTTGAGGTAAGTCTTTTCTCAGTTGAAGAAACTCCACGGCCAGAAGGAATGAAAGTGAAGCAGACCAAATCATTTCATATTTTTTATTATGAGCCCATCAGAGAACAAGATTAAATGTAACGGGGCACTGACCTGGTAGCCTCCCCTTTGCTTCACCACAGGGAGTCAATTTCCCACCCAGAGCCCCTGAAGTGAGCTAGACCAGAAACTTCATATCTGGTCACTGCCTGGATCCTACTCTGAGGGCCTTGGGAAGTAAGGCACTGATAGATAACTCCAAGAATGTCCTCAGGGTTGGATTCCATTCAATCCCCGTGCTTCTTATAACCAAAGGAAACATCATATACAAATGAGGAAAGGTATGGTTATCCAGCTGAGTGGCCCATTTAAAAACTATCCCGATTAAAGCTTTTGAAGGAGAATATAATTGAATATCCAGTTCTCTTCCCATTTTGTGTTTTTCAAACATGTTTAAATATGTAAGGGTGTGTTTGGGGTGTCAGAAAGGCTAGAAAGAATAGAGTAAAAAATGAAGCATAGTTAGCGATGGCTTTAGTAAGACTGATGAAGTTTTCATCAGACAGAGCTCTGGGACCCCAGTGCATAGTGCCACATATAAAAGGGTTGAATCCTGCTAAGTGCCACTTCTGATCTGGGCATTAAGGAGGCAAGTGGCCTTCAGGTGACATTTTCATCCCACTTTCAGAGTTATTTCAGCTTTCCGGAAGGTGGTAGCTTTCTACTTAAGATTATGTTTAGCCATATGATGCATTAACCAAAAGGGTTCAGAGCACGATGAAGGAACAGATAAAATTCCTTTTTATTGGATGTTCAAAAATTAGTGTAATAACCTAATACAAAGATCAGCAAATTTTAAGTCTGGGGCTTGGGTGCAATATAATGGCCCTAAATGGTTCCTTCTTCTTTGGCTTTAAGGAGATTTTTTTTAGTTTTTTAGATGGTCAATTGTGTGATCAGGTGCATTCACTCTGAACCCCCAGGTAGGAAATTTCCTAGCATTTAAGTAGAGGTTATGCTTTCTACCTAATTTTATATTTATCTCTCTCTCTAGTTAACCCCTGGCCTCTTTGTGGTAAAGTCAAAGTTCCACTTACTGGAAATGTTTGGGAAATGAAATAGTATATTTTATTAGAGTAACTGTGAAAGTCACTGGAAAGGGAAATTGTGGAAAAAAACTGACCTTTTCTTGGGACTTCTGTTGCCTGGGTCTTCTGCTCCAAGATAACTGTAGAATTGATAACTTTCCTCCATATCCATCTCTGCCACAACTCAGTCCTTTTATCTCACAAAAGTGTGCTGATATGACATGATCCAACCTTTAAATTCCAAGCCCTGAGAAACCCTCCCTCTGATTCTTTTCTACAATTCTTCCTTTTATACAATTTCCTTAAGCTGTGACTCAGTCTCTCCTACAATGACTATGATTGGCTAAAGGAGGTACATAGGACCCATTCAAATTCCCTTCCTGATTATTTGATTTAAGGAAAGAGTAACAAAGTTAATAACTTTTAATTGGGTGGGATAATTAATCGAACCCTATCCTTACAGGTATAGATGACAGAGGAAGCCGTGTGGAGTACAGTTACAGTGAACCTTGCATCCAGAAAAACCTGAGCCCAAGTCATGCCTCTGATATATACTAGTTATGTGACCTTGGATAAATCTTTTAACCTCTCAGTGCTCTAGGCAACTTTCTTAAACTATAAATTGCAAAAACACTACTGGCTGTCATTGGTAAAGGGAGTGTCTTTATTTGGTTGTTCCATATACTGTTGAGATAATTGCTTTATTACCCCTCTTTAGCCTTTATACAAGTTAGGCAGGGTAGCACAGTAGTCAGGAATACTTGAGTTCACGTGTTCTTTTTTTTTTTTTTTAAGCAATCGGGGTTAAGTAACTTGCTCAAGGTTACATGGCCAGTTATTTCTGGGTGTGTCGCTGAGTATCTGAGCCCGGATTTGATCCAGGTCATCCCAACACTGGAGCCGGTGCTCTTACTTGCCAAGCCATCTGGCCACCCCTAAGCAATTGGGGTTAAGTAACTTGCTCAAGGTTACACGGCCAGGTGTTTTTGGGTGGGTGCTAAGTGTCTGAGCCTGGGATTCGATCTCCAGATCATCCCAACACTGTAGCCGGTGCTCTTACTCGCTATGCTACCTGGCTGCCCCGAGTTCATGTGTTCTTGACCCCTGCACCTGATGGTTTGTGATCAAAGGTAAGTGAGTTAATAGTGTGCCAGACAACCCCAAGACTAGAAATTGTACTGTATTTGCTGATCTGCATTGATGGAAGATATTTTCCTACATTGATGAAATCTCAGATCTGTTTCCAAAATTCAAAACAAAAACTCACTCCAAACGTATATAGTGATGCTCCTTTTGAGATAAACAAATATATCTAAACCAAATGTCCATTACAAAAACTTACCTTTCAGTGACAAATGAATGGAAAACATTGCGTGTGTTAGAAAGAGGTAGGATGGATTAACCTTAATTTTGTTTCTCTGTCAATAATTGAGAAACTGATTTTTCAGGCACCTGAAATTTGGACGTACTGGAAACTGGTAACATTGGGTGATGAGTGATTTGGGCCTAAACTAAAAAAATTCACGTCTGCAGTATTCTGAAAACTTCCACGGCCAAAAGCCAAATTTTGTGCTTTCCTTGAAGAAAACTTCAAGGTAAAGATTGAGAATTATGGTTTAGGTGAACAGTAAATAGATCACTTGCTGTGTTCCCACGAAAGATTTAAGGATCCAGGGAAGAGGAAGACTTGAGGGAGGCAAAAAGAAAAGTGTGTTTGTCAATATGTTCAGAGGGTAGCTGGCTGCTGGGATGACTGGCTTCCTGAAAGGGTCACTTTCCTCACTTCTGTGTCAATCAATCCATTTAGGTGCCAAATAACATTCAAGGTGCTAGGGTACATAGAAAAAGGAAGCGATCCCTGTCCCTGGGAAGCTTATATTCCACTGGGGGAGATGACGGGTACACATATGAGTATGCACAGAATATGCAATCAATTAAAATAATTTTGTTTATGGTGAGAAAGTGCTTAAGGGAATCAGGAAAGGCTTCCTATAGAAGGCATATTATAATCACACCTTAGAACGTTGTGTCTCGAGTGGGAGTTTAGGAACGGATTCCCTTGTAAATAATATTTAAACCCAGAACACTGACCTGGGATTGTTCGGCCCATAACCAAACCCTACTTCCTTCTTGCCTCCAGCACTATCTGAGGACCAAAAGGGTCCCTCCATGATAGATCAAAGATGTACGTGCTGGCGTGATGATAGCCATCCCTCAACAAGAACAGGACATACAAAATATGCTCCATCAGTAATGGGGGTCAGTACAACAGATACTACAGAGTTCTGATTTCTTGAAGGATCAGTTCCTGTAAGTATTCACTTGCAGTTAACACACCGAGAGCTACAAGACAGTGGAGTCCTAAACATTCTGAGAGATAATAGTAATTGATATTTCTATAGCCTAAGGTTTCCACTTCCCCTTCCATTCCTTATGTCATTTAATTCTCACAATAGCTCTGGGAGGTAGGTACTCCAGGTATTATTGCCCCTCCTTTACAAGAGATACCCCTTAGAAAGGTTAATTGATTGGCTTATAGTCACATATAACTGTCTCAAAGGACAGATTCCAACCCAGGTTTCTCCTAACTCTCAGTTCAGTGCTCTTTCTACTACATAATGACCAGCAGTAGTCAGGGCCTATTTCCTGCCTCCTATGAGGCCATGCTGCTGCCATAATATCTTTTCCTACTTCTGTTATTATCAGGGCACTTTCACAGCTGATGGTGATTGTAGTCCAAAAGCAGTGAGTCTCTTGCATTAGGGGCTAAAGGCAAATTTCAAAACCAACTTACACAAATCACCTCTCCCAAGATTAGCTGTTGGTCCTGCCAAAATAGACACAGGGCTGATGTCATATAATACAGCACAAGGAATCTCCCCAGTGTTGGCTATGATGCTCATTCTTCTTCCTGCTTGGTTGGGGAGTTAGTACACTATGGGTGAAAGCTGATGCTGTGTATAGATAGAGTAAAGAAACTTCTGTGAGATCTAGAACACCAAAAAAGTCTGCCCCTGTAACATCTAGTATATTGTGAATGTTAGGATATTTCATTCTATCAAGATGTTAAGTAATAGTTCCAGGAAGATATGCCTTCTTTTCTTTTCCCCTAGGATAGCATGACCCTCTGGTCAGCATCTTTCTGATGTATGAATCTCTGCTTGAGTTAGATTACCAAGCAGAGCAATTCATGATGATAACTGGTATTAGCTTTCTCGTTAAACTCATGAGGCATAGTATGGTTCCAAGGCCCCAACACTCTCTAGTGAGAACTACCTGGTTCTTAAAGCTGCATCCAGGTGTAAGCTTGTCAGATGTGATCACAAGGTCAGAACCATGGCCAGCAACTCGCTGTAAGCTTCAGTGGCTGATACAGTTCGGCTCTCATACTCCTAAATACTCTAAAATCAGAAGTGAACATTATCATAGTCTTCACATGTATGAAGAAGTGCCAGCAGATAGGAGAGGGTTTGAACTTTTTTCTGTCTGGTCATAGAGAGCAGAATTACTGGAGGAACAATGGGTGAAAGTTACAGATATACCAATTTAGACTTCATGGTAGCATAGGGATTTTCTTTGATATAAGGAGCTCCTGATGAGAAATTTCATCTACAAATGCAGGTTGGCATCTTCTAATCAGAGAATTCCTTACAGCACTGAAGGTTAGGTGATTTGCCTAATATTACACAGCCAATATGTGTCAGTGGTAAGATGAAGTCAAGTGTTCTTGTCTCCAAAGCTACCTCACTATAAAAACAATTCTTAATTTCTCTACACAATACTTGAATAGAAATGGGAGGTTTTACAGGACTGGAGGCCTTCCAAAGGTGAGATGATGACTTATTGGAGATGTCATAGAGATGATTTTTATTTTAGGGGGTTTCATCTGCCACCCAGCTGATATTCCGAACCTCAACATTGTCTCCAATAACCCAATTTCCAGCAAAATTGAATCAATTCTAAACTTTACTCTTTCTCAATATTCTCCTGGTCCTTGGACTTCTCTCTGCATCTGGTTGGAGAGGGTACAGGGTGGATATTAGGGAGCTCCTCCATTATCTGCTAAAGAGGGGGATCAGGGCAGCCACCTCATCATCTCTCATGTAGCTGTAGCTATTCATCTTCCCCCCTCACTGGATAATCTCTTCAGTTTTTTTGTATGTGTTGTCTCTCTCATTAGA
>NW_027185852.1:19278872-19299058 GCF_028583685.1 Petaurus breviceps papuanus | reverse complement strand
CTCTCTCTCTCTCTCTCTCTCTCTCTCTCTCTCTCTCTCTCTCTCACCTTCCCATATCAAAGCTGATCAAACAGTGGTGGGTAAACCATGATGCAAGTAGCTTGAGTTCCTTCTGACCCTCAACCCTATTAGCAGGGTAAATGAAAATTGTCCAACAGCCTGTGGCTGGCCCTGGAGATAAGAGGCTCCATTAGTGAGAAACATCTTTTCCTAACTGCCACCCTTGCAGCTGTGGGGTGACCCCATTTCTTCTGCAAATTCCCCAGCAATTGGTGGCCAAATTCTCTGCAATCTTCCTGGAAACCAATTGGCAAGCTCTCAGTTGGCTGTCTGAGCAGCCCTGCAATTATGCCTGTGGCTTCAAGCCACTGCTGGGCTTCCCTATCCTCCTGGAATATTCCTTATCTCAGCCCCAGGTTTATTTGCTCGAGGTCTTTGTGCAGTTTCCCAGGGCTCCATTCAAGGTCATCCACAGATGTCTGCTGATTTCCTCAGCTTTGTTTTGCAAGAAGGAAATTTCTCCCCTTTTAGGTCATGTCAGCCATCAGTGTTGGGCATCAAGACACACAGGCTCTCTTTCTGGTCTGACCACTGACTAGTTGTGTGGCTTCGGAAAAGTTCCTTCTCTGGCCCTCGCTTTCCTCATTTGTAATAAAACAATTTGATCATTTTTTGTGATAAATAAATATTTATTTTTATCAATTATCAAATAAGATATTTGATCAAATGATCTCTAAGATCTGAACTTTCCAGATAAGAAATCAAAGGTTATACAACCATATACAGTGACTTAGAAGAGGCCATCTAGTCAATCTTTTATTTAGCAGATGAGGAAACTGAGGTTCAGTGAGGCTCAGTGTCACAATGAGAGTAAGTTGCAGAGTCAGAATGTGAACATGGGTCACCTGACTTCAAACAGAACTCAGAGCATCAGAGGATCTTACATCTAGAGCTTGAAGAGAGCTCAGAGCTCATCTCGTCCAATATCCCCCAACCCATTTTATGTCTGAGCAACTTGAAAAACAAAAAGGTTTACCTAAGATTACATAGGCAGTAAGGAGTCAATTCAGGACTTGAACTTAGATCTGATGACTCAATAGCCATTACTTTGAGACCATGTATCTTTGAATTAGGGGTAACTAGGTAACATCATAGGGCATAGAACACTAGGCTTGGGATTAGGAACACATGTTCATAAGTTCAAATCTGACCTCAGACATTTACTAGCTGTGTGACCCTGGGCAAGTCACTACATCCTGTTTGCCTCAGTTTCCTCATGTGTAAAATGAGCTGGAGAAGAAAATGGTTAACCCCTCTATTATCTCGAAATGGGGTCTTAAAGAGATGGACATGACTGAAACTACTGAACAAGAACAATCAACAAAACTTTGAAATGTCATATGGTATAAGGGATCCTTCTGAACTTGGGATCACTTATTGCTTGTGTGAAAGTGTTCTTGACTTTTTCCTCACACACATATTGTAAGCATCACAATCTTTGCAGTGTTTACTTTACAGGTGAGGAAACAGAGTCAGAACAGTAAAGTCATTTGGCCAAGGTCCCATAGCTAGTAAGGTCAATGGTAAGGCTTGAATTCAAATTCTTTGTGTCCAGTCATAGGACTCCTATGATACTACATGGCTTCTATCAGTATTAGCTTCACAGTATTAGTAGCTGAATGGTAGAGTGGGCCTGGAGTCAGGAAGACCTGAGATCAAATCTGGCCTCAAATACCTGCTAGCTTGAGTAAGTTACCAAGGCTCTCTTTGCCTCAGTTTCCTCATTTGTATAATGAAGATATCAATAACACCTACCTCAGTAATGTGAGCATCAAGTGAGATAATATTGGCAAAGCACTCAGCACAGTGCCTGACACATAGTAGATGTTATATAAATAGGTAGTAGTAGTGGTAATAGTAGTAGTAGTAGCAGCAGAAGTAGTAGTAGTAGTAGTAATCTAAAACCTAAGAGAGGAGAAGATGGTGGAAGCTCAAAATCACTGTTTAAAATATTTGATGGGTTGTAATGTAGCAGAGAGAGTACAGATGACCCCATGCCTTACTGAAGCTTCTTAAGGCAGAACTAGGATCAATGGGTTTCCACCCATTTTACCAGCAGAAAATGGATTTCAGCATTATAGAGAAATATTGAATAACAGAGCTATCCCAAATAATGGGCCCCAGGCTATAGTGGAAAGTATATAAGCATTGGAGTCAATACCCCTGAGTGTGACTCCTGGCTTTGACACTATCTGCATGACCCCAGTGGAGTCACATAACCTTTCTGAGACAAATGAAGATAATCAAACTTACAAAAGACCTAGAATCTTACTAAAGTTAGAAGTGACTTTAAAAATTGTAAGCAGAAGGCCTTTGAGGATATTTGCATATTTTTGTGGCTCCTGTACCTGGTACATATGGTGTTTAATATATGCTTCTTGAATGATTTTCTGTTAAATCTTTCCTTTCTTGCATTTCTAGTAAAGGTTAAATTCCTTAGGGAAGGACTGGCTTCCTTTTGTCTTTGTATCACTAATGTCTAGCACAATGTCTCGAACATAGGAGCCCCTTAATACTTGAACTAAATTGAATTGCCCAGGTTCCTTAAAGGGTTTGAACTCTATTCTCCTGACTTAAAATTAAATGCATTTTCTTTTTTTTTCCTTTATCAAATACTTTATTAACTTCTAGTTTACATCATTCATTTCCACAAGATATTGAGTTACAAATTTTCTCCCTATTTTTCCCCTACCCACTACCCCAAAATAGTGATCCCACTGGATATCCCCTCCTCCAATCTGCTCTCTCCCATATCTTCCCCCATCCCTCCTCTGATTTTCCAGTAGGGAATGGTAGATCTCTATGCCCCAGTGCCTGTATATCTTATTTCCCAGTTACATGTAAAATAATATTAATAATAGTATGCATATGTATATATTTAAACATTTGATTTTAAAGCTTTGAATTCCAGATTCATTCCTGTCCTCCCTTGTCACCCACCCTTACTGGGAAGATAAGCAATTCAATATAGGCTGTACATGTGTAACTATGCAAATATTTCCATAGTGGATATATTGTAAAAGACTGACTATATTTCCCTCCATCCTATCCCACCTCCCACTTATTCTGTTCTCTACTTTGATCCTGTCCTTTTTCAAAAGTGGGTGCTTCCAACTTCCCTCCCCTCAGCCTGCCTGCCCTTCCATCATCCCCATCTCATCCCCTTCTCCCCTACTCTCCTGTAGGGTGAGATACCCTATTTAGTGTGTATGTCATTCCCTCCCTAAGCCAAATTCAATGAGAATAAGGTTGGCCCATTCTCTTTTACCTTCCTGTCCTTCCCCTCCATTATAACCATTTCCCTTCCCTCTTCTATATGAGATAGGTTACCCCATCTGTCTCTCCCCATCTCCTCTCATTATATTCCTCTCTAACCTCTTAATTTCACCTTTTAACTATCATCTCTTCCTATTAAGTTGGTCCTGTATCCTCTATCTATGTATACCTGTACCCATATGTGTGTGTGTATACATTTCTATTCCCTTCAACTATTCTCATACTGAGAAAAGTTTCATAAGTTACAGTTATAATTTTTCCATGTAGGAATGTAAATAGTTCAACTTTGGTAAGTTCCTTATGATTTCTTTCCCTGTTTACCTTCTCATGTTTCTCTTGCTTCTTGTATCTGAATGTCAAATTTTCTATTCAACTCTGGTTTTTCCATCAAGAATGCGTGAAAGTCCTCTATTCCTTTGAATGACCATATTTTCCCCTGAAACATGATACTCACTTTTGCTGAGTAGGTGATTCTTGGTTTTAATCTCAGCTCCTTTGACCTCCAGAATATTATATTCCAAGCCCTTCAATCCCTCAGTGTTGAAGTTGCCAGATCCTGGGTTATCCTGATTGTGTTTCCACAGTATTTAAATTGTTTTTTTCCTGACTTCTTGTAATATTTTCTCCTTGATCTGGGAATTCCAGAACCTGGCTATAATATTCCTTGGAGTTTTCTTTTTGAGATCTTTTTCAGGAGGTGATAAATGGATTCTTTCAACATCTATTTTGCCCTCTGGTTCTAAAACATTGGGGCATTTTTCCTTGAGAATTTCTTGAAGGATGATTCCTAGGTTCTTTTTTTGATCATGGCCTTCAGGTAGTCCAATGATTTTTAAATCATCTCTCCTGGATCTATTTTCCAGGTCAGTGGTTTTCCCAATGAGATATTTCACATTGCCTTCTATTTTTTCATTTGTTTGGATCTGTTTAATAGTATCTTGATTTCTCATAAAATTACTAGCTTCCATTTGCTCCAATCTAATTCAGTAGGAATGATTCTCTTCAGTGAATTTTTGGTATTCTTTTTCCATTTGGCAAATTCGGCTTTTTAAGGCATTCTTTTCCTCATTGCCTTTTTGAGACTCCTTTGCCTTTGAGTTAGTCTATTTTTAAGGTGTTATTTTCTTAAGTCAGATTGTTGACCCTCATTTCATAATTTTCTTGTATCATTCTCATTTCTCTTCCTAATTTTTCTCCACTTCTCTTATTTGGTTTTCAAAATCCTTCCCAAGATCCTCTATGGCCTGTAACCAATTAGTATTTTTCTTGGAAGCTTTTGGTACAGGAGTTCTGGCTTCACTGTCTTGCTTTTGTTCCATTCTTTGATCCTTTTTGTCCCCAAAATAGGAGTGTAAAGTTGGGTGGCTTTGCTTCCCTTGTTTGCTCATGTTGCCTCTCAATTACTTGACTTTTGAGCTTTTTTTCCACAGTCTGACTCTGCTACCAGACAGGGGAGCTTTATCCCAAATGCTGGGGTTTTCTCAGCTCCTGGAGCTGTTAGTTGGTTGCCCTTTCTTAAGCCTCCCCACACTCTGGCAAGCTGGTCATGCACCCCAGGACCTCCACCCTAGACCACAATCCAGATCCAAGCAGGTTAAAGCAAGAGTGATTACCCCTCAGACTGGTCCATTGGTCCCCCTATAATCCGCAAGCCAGGAGTTGAAGCTTCCACATGGCAGTGGCTTCATGGCCGAGGCGCCTCTGCGGCTTCTTCCTCCAGAGGGTAAAGGCCCGACCGTACTCCCAAACTACCATATCCCAAAGTCCACACTGCACTAACCTCTCACCTTTTCCTTAGCATCTATGTGTTGATAATTCTGGAAACTACCACAGCTGCTGGTGATCTGAAGTCTCTCCAGCCTACATCTGGTCAGGCCCACCCTGGGGCCAAAACCTCAGTCTCTCGTGGGGCTGGTCTTGGCTCCCAGAGTGCAGGACCGGCCACTTTCCGCCAGCCTGCTGGGCTATCTTCAGCAGGAAGTTAGCTTCTCTCTTTCATTTTATGGGTTCTATAGCTCCAAAGTTTGTCTAGAGTCATTTTTTTATGTGAATTGGAGGAGATGGAAGCCGGAACACCATGGAAGTCCTGTTTCTACTCTGCCATCTTGACTCCACCCCATTCAGTGCATTTTATATTGTCCCCAATGCCTCCCCTCTTCCCAACAGCTCCTGCCCATCTTTGCCGTGTTACGCCAAAGCAACCTGGGTCGCCATGAACGTAAATGGCAGAATATGAGGAGGGCACTGGATGAGTATCTGGCAGAGCACGACTCTTGCCGTTGTGGGCCCTGCGTCAACAATGGTGAGCCCATCCTTGAGGGCACCAACTGCCTGTGCAAGTGTCCTCAGGGTCGATCTGGCCCTGCCTGTGAGAGAATGGAGCAACAGGGTAAGTAAGGCAGACCTTCCAAAAGTCTCCTGCTCACCTTTTCCTTGTCTCTCTGCAGCAGAGATGAGCCTGTTGGAGTCCAGGGATGGCTTTGTACAAAACGTCAGAGTTCCTCTGATTTTGCTTTGGTGAACTCAGGCTTCCCCTCTCCACTTCCTCAAAGTCTTCTCTTTGTGAGCACGTGCCTCCCTCTAGTATCCTCCTTCACCTAGACCCTGCCTCTAACCCTGGTCTTGAAGAGAGGAGCTAAAAGGCTCTTTGAAACCCAAGTGGAAAGAACTCCTAAGGATCATAGCATCCTACCTCTGGTGCACATAGCTAGTGTACTCTCCTTTTACAGAGGAGAAAACTGAAGCTCAGAGGAGGAAAGTGATTTTCTGAAGTTACATGGGCAGTAGTAATAGATTCATGTTTGACTCAAAAAAATGAACATTTCACACTGTAGGGCACTGCCTTTTAGGGTAAGAGAATACTATATAGTCTGACTTTTGAACCACCAGGGAGGTGCCTTCCCATTCTACCAAATACCTTTCTCACTGTGTAAGTTGGAAAATCCATCTGGCAAGAAGCTATGGGTTGGAGGGGGAGCAGTGGCAATTGATTGTATAAGGAGTTTCTGAGAAGCAATTGAGGTAAAAGGCAATACATCTCCTGACTTTAAGCCCTAGGTTCTTTCCACCAAACTCTATAGTGTCCCTGATTTAACTCATAAAATTGGGTTGTCCCCTTACAAATCTACACACCACCCTAATTTAGGATCTTATTGCCTTTCACTTCAATTGCTTCTCCGAAATTCCTTATACAATCTTTTCCCACCACTCCCCCTCCAACCCATAGCCTCTTGCCAGATGGATTTTTCAACTTAGACAGTGAGAAAGGTATTTGGTGGAATGGGAAGGTGCCTACCTAGTGGTTCCAAAGTCAGACTACATAGTATTCATTTACCCTAAAAGGCAGTGCCCTGTAGTGTGAAATGCTCATTTTTTCAGAGCCAGAATACCTGGATTCTTGTCTTAAACCTAAATACTCAGCACTAAACATCTATGAATCTATGAACCTAATTCCTAATGCCACCATTCTTGAGTGGTGACCTTTAGTAAATCACTTTTATCTCTGAGCCTCCATTCCCTTATATAAGAAAAGGGTGTAACATTTTTTTTTTATTTCCTACTTCATGCATGGAGGTAGCTTTGTGGCTCAGTGGGTAGATTGCTCAACCTAGAGTCATAAAGACCAAAATTCAAATCCTGCCTCAGGTGCTTAGCATGGTGACCATTTGCAAGTTGCTTAATGTCTGACTTAGTTTCATTGTCTGTAAAATGGGGATAAAAACAACACCTTCCCAAAGATCAAACAAGATAATATTTGTTAAGCTCTTTGCAAATATTAATGCACTATATGAATGTTATTATAATTATTATTACTCTTATTCATGAAACCTTCAGTATTATATGTCATTTGAAGATCATGTGAATAAAACACTTTGGAAGTATAAAGGGTTACAGAAATAATGTTGTTGTTGTTGATGATGATGATGTGGATTGAACTTAGTCTAGGATTTCACTGGTCTAGGCCCAGATGAAGAAACTCCCTCTACCAATGTAGTTGGGCACCAACTCTGTAAAGTACAGAATGAGCCATTTTCCTAGAGAACTAAGGGGTCAAGTGATTTACCATGGATCAGAATGCACCAAAAGCAGGACCCGAACCCAGTTCTTCCTTACTTTGAACCTGGCTTTCCATCAACCATTCCATACTTCCTCTTACTTAATAACAATAAAACAATAATAATATTCCTATTATCATATAGAAATTCAAGGAAATAGCTAAATACATCCCCAAATGCACACCAAAGTCTTTAGACCTTGTCCCCCAGTGAGAGCTTTCCAAATGTAGAGGTCTACCAGAAGAAAGTCAAGTCATGTGGAAATGGGTTGAGGGGCAGACTTTCCTCAGCATCCTGTCCCTGAAGCCCCTTGCAACTCTCACATTCTAAAATGTTATATAGTCCTCTCATTTTCTTTCTTTCTTTTTTTTTTAAGCAATCAGGGTTAAGTAACTTGCTCAAGGTTACACGGCCAGTTATTTCTGGGTGTGGTGCTGAATATCTGAGCCCAGATTTGATCCAGGTCATCCCGACACTGGAGTCGGTGCTCTTACTTGCTGAGCCACCTGGCCGCCCCTAAGCAATTGGGGTTAAGTAACTTGCTCAAGGTTACAAGGCCAGGTGTTTCTGGGTGGGTGCCCGGGATTCGATCTCCAGGTCATCCTGACACTGGAGCCGGTGCTCTTACTCGCTGTGCTACCTGGCCGCCCCTAGTATTCTCATTTTCATCACCTTGTCCCCTAGTGTTTCTGTGACAAAATCAAATGAGAACAGGATTGTTTGGAAATAGTTTTTAATTGTCTTTCTTTGATGGGCAGAGAGAGGCTAAATATGTGCAATAAAGGAGCTGCAGGCCGGGCAGTGATACCAGATGAATGGATTGGGGCTGCCCAGATCTGGCCAGTGGCCAGTGCAGAGAGACCCTGCCAGAGAACATGAAAAACAATGACTTCTGAGCATTTCTACCTCAACCTTTAGTGGAGATAACAAGGATAAGCTGAGAAAGGTCTTTAAAATGGCTAGATAATATGTTCAGCAGAGACCAAACCAAGTCATTCTATACACATACAGCCAGCATCAGGGAAGGGAGGGAGTGGGAGATGTGAGTGAATGGGACTATTTGCCAGGATATCGGGGTGCTCTTCTAGCAATGCTAGTACCTCTTGCTGAATTTGTGTTAAAGGGATTGAGTTTCAGTTGATTTCTGGCATCCGATTTTGAGACTATACTGAGCAGAGAATGTCCCTGGGAAGCCCATGAGACAATTAGATGCATAGGGATTTATTGGGGGGAAATTATGCTTGTAGAGGCAGAGCTGAATCATTGGGACCTGTTATCATTGAATGTTAGAGCTGGGAGGGAACCTACCACATAGAAATTTACAACTGTAAGGGTTTTTAGATAACCTTTAATCCAATCTAATCTAATCTAATCATTTTGTTGAAGATGATGATGATGATGATGGTGATGGTGATGATGATAATGGTGATTGTGATAATGATGATGATGATGATGATGATGATGATGATGATGATGATAAAGCTGAGGCCTAGGGAAAATCAGGACTTACCCAAAGTCACACATATTGTTAGTACCAGACGTGGATTCAAACTTGGGTCCATTGACTCCAAGTTCATGGATTGAACTTCATAGATTTGTTCCACTTGTTATATTCTCCTGGGGCAATGAGAAGAAGCTGAAAAGAGGGGAATTCAGATCTGATGTCAGGAAAGCTTTATCACATTGCCACCTGTCCCACATGGATGGCCTGTCTCAAGAGATGGTGGGTCTCCCTCATTGGACATGTTCAACAAGAGGCTAGATAAGCCCCATTGCACATGTCATAGAGGAGATTCTTTCTGGGAGATATTTTAAATAACTTCTTTGATTCTGTGATTCCCATCATGTGGGAGAAGGTGAGCAAAGACCTAGAGATGAGAAGGTTTTGTCATAACTTCTAAGAACTGTGATCTAGAGACTCAGGACCTCTCTATTTTGGGGTTCCAGTAAACCAGCAGTTGTGAGAGGTCCTCCTCCATGTTGTCAATGAACAGATATATTTTCCATTGAGACAACACCTTATTTTCTTTTTCTTCTTTCAAGTTTGTTCTTTTTCTCTATAGGATTTGCAATATTTCAGTGCATTCCATTTCTTCTTTTCAATTATACATAACCCATATCGCACTCTCATAAGCAATTCACAATAGACTCTGACATCTCCATACAGCCAGCTGGGATCCTCCAGTGGAGGGAGCTATCTAAGCTGAGGAGAGATAGGTCATTCTGAAGCTTCATATACTTCAGGCATTTAAGAAATACTTGCTTTTGAAGGAAGAGAGGTTCCTGGAAGTGGGGTCCAGGGCAAGGGCAAATGTAGTCTATTCTGAAATTTGTCTAAGGAACTACTCTGTCTTTCACAAATACACTTAAATGCAAGTTGAATTGTAGAATATAAACTGTTTTGGTTTTGGATAATTCATTTCACACCTGAGTCTCAGCTTCTTCATCTATAAAATGGAAATGATCTCTATAGTATCAACCCTAAGTTAGTGAGGACTCTATCTAAAGTGTTTTGGAAACATTAAAGTACTATATAAATTCCAGTAATTGTTATTATTATTATTATTATTATTGGGATTATAAGATCAAAGATCTAGAAAGTACCGCAGAGGCCATTTAGTCCAACCTTCTCTTTTTTACATATGGAAAAACTGAAGCCCAAAGAATTTAACCCCCATCATGTAGTAATTTGTTGCCATAGAATTTCAGAGTGGAATGGACTTCAAAGTTAGGGTTCAGATGGCAAGATGGTAGACCTTAAAATGGGCTTGGCTGGGAACAGATAGTTGGTGCCAGATGTAGGAGGGGGCATTTTTAAGCAGATCTAGATGTATGGAAAAGATTTTGGGGTCCTCTAGGAATATCAGGTTTGGTAGGGGGAATTTCTTTATAATGACCACAAACTGGTGGGATAGTCTAACATTAACTAAGGCAGCAGAAGGACAAAGACTCAATGCCCCTGTGATAGGTCAAGAATTCATGCCATCAAAAACTGAAGACCTTATTCACCTGGCATGGAGTTAAAAGTAAGAAAGTGGAACGATGCTTCTATGGACATTAGAACCACTTAGCCCAAGGGACTCCATATTGGAACCCTATCATCATAATATGACATCAAACTATAATCAAACATAAACATAGAAAAATAAAGTTTATGACTATTGTTCCTTCCCATTGGAATAGAAGCTCCTTGAGGGCCTGGATGGTTTGCTTTTTGTCTTTTCATTGAAATCATATGACTTCATATGACTCTAAATTTAGTGCACTTAATGCCATAGAATGTGTTAGAGTCTGGCTGCGGAGACTGGCCCACAGAAGGTGCAGCATGAATGCTTGCTGAATTTGACTGACCCGAAAGGGTAACTGATTATTTGAATGGGCAGCTTTTGGATGGGACAGGAAGGCTGGAATTGACCTTTTTAGTAGAATGATATTAATACCAGGAAAAAAATAATAGCAATCAAGCAATATCCAGCTATGTATTAGGCATTGCACTAGGTATTGGGGATACAAGAGCAAAGAATGAAGCAATCTCCCCCATAAGGAGATTACTTTGCATTTATATTATGGGACCCATCTATACTGTACACAACAGCTGGGCACCCAGTCTCTTCTTGGAGGCCTCCAGTTGCAGGGAAAACCATGACTTCCCAAGGTATCCCCTTCCCCTTCTGAATATCTATAATAATTAGGAAGATTTTTCCTAATAATCAAATGCAATATGCCTCTATTTTTTTTTAAAGCAACTGGGGTTAAGTAACTTGCTCAAGGTTACACTAAGCCCGGATTTGATCCAGGTCATCCCGACACTGGAGCCAGTGCTCTTACTCACTGAGTCACCTGGCCGCCCCTAAGCAATTGGGGTTAAGTAACTTGCTCAAGGTTACACGGCCAGGTGTTTCTGGGTGGGTGCTAAGTGTCTGAGCCCAGGATTCAATCCCCAGGTCATCCCGACGCTGGAGCCAGTGCTCTCACTCGCTGTGCTACCTGGCCGCCCCTCTAATTTTTTTTCATTGCCATATGGCGTCAAGCAGAACAAGTCTAATCCCTTATCATGTGAAAACCCTTCAAACACTTGAAGAAAGTCATCCTATTCAGGCCCTGAGTCTTCTCTTCTCCAGGATAAAAATACATGGTTCCTTCAATATATCCTCATGTCACATGGACTCAAAACCCTTTATGACCTGGGTTTCTTTTCTGTGGTTGCCCTCCAACTTAATTAAATCCATCCTAAACCACAGTGCTGGAAAAGCAATAACATATTCCAGATGCAGCCTGACCATTGTGGAGGGTGGGGAATGGCCAACTCCCCACACCAGATTTTTTCTTATTTTTGATATAGTCATTTGCTTGGTTGTACCATAGGCTCATATTGAACTTAAAGTCCATTTTCTAATAACCATGTCCTCAATGCTGGCAGGACTATTAATTTTCTCCATGATATTTTTGAGGAAAGTACTCTGAAAGCTGTGGAGGCCTCTGGAAGTGTGAGTGAGTTTTCTTGATATTTCCCATAGGGCAAGGGACTAACTAACATGACCTTCTGTTCCCTTGGATTGATGATAATTTTTAGAGGCAGGGGAATCAGTTTTGTACTTGTAAAGATTTGCCTCCAGGGAAAATGTCACTGTGATGATCTGCCTAAAACTGTGTTCTTCATCTTAGCACCCCTCCAAAAGAGAAGAAAAAAAGGAAAATACTAAAAAGGAATAAAGCAAAGAAACCGGTAAGGAGAGAGGGAAAGAATGAAGGAGAGGGAGGAAAGAAAGACAAAGAAAGAGAGAAGGAGAAAAGAAGGAAGGAAAGAAGAAAAGAAAGAGAAAAGGAAAGAAATAAGGAAAGCAAGAAAGGAAAAAGGAAGTAAGGAAGGAAAGGAGGAAAGAAAAAGAAAGAGAAAGGAAGAAAGAAAGGAAGGAGGGAAGGAAAGAAGGAAGGAAGTATAGGTGCATAAAAAGACGTATTGCTTTCCCTTTAGAAGACTGACATTTTCATCAGGTAGGAATAGAGTAAATCATCATGGCTTAGGAATTATCAGAAAGGAGATTAAATCAGTCAACAAA
The DNA here is from genome assembly GCF_028583685.1 of Petaurus breviceps papuanus. Lineage (NCBI taxonomy): Eukaryota > Metazoa > Chordata > Mammalia > Diprotodontia > Petauridae > Petaurus > Petaurus breviceps. The sequence goes on along the minus strand of NW_027185852.1, from coordinate 19,286,607 downwards.
CATCTATTTATTAAATTTACTCTGGACCAGATATTGTGCTAAGTCCCCAGGAGAGGAATTGCAATTTCATTGGTATAGGTAACACCACTTGTCAGTGCAAGTCAATAGCTCCTCTGCATCTTAGTGGCTTAGAGAGTTGCCTAGTACTTAGAGTATAAGTGCCTTGTCCAAGGTCACACAACCCAGTTTTTCTGAGTCTGGATTTGGACTTAATTCTTCCTGAATCAAGGCTGGTTCTCTGTACACAATTCCAAAGACAAAAATAAGAAAGTCTTTGTCCTCAAGGATCTTACAGTTTAGTGAGGAGACACTAGGTACATATTTCAGTACATATAATGTGGACTCAAGTTGATGGCAGGGAAGGGTGGAAAGGTCAGAACTGGCCTAGGAAACTGGAGTGTCAGAAAAGGATTCACAGAGAAAATGGAATGTGAGCTGAATCTTGAAGGAAACTTGGGATTCTAAGAGCCTGGGAGAGCTGGGGATTCATTTGAGGAATGGGGACAGCCAGTGGCCAGCCATGGAGATGGGGATTAAGTATGGCCACTTTAGCTGTACTATAGAATGCAGAGGGAAGTGCAAGGAGACCAGAGGAGTACATTGGAACCAGGTAGGAAAGGGCTTTGAATTACATTTAGAAGACTTTATATTTTATTCTAAAATAGCAAAGCACTAGGGCTTGTCAAGTTGGGGCATGGCATGGCTGCCATATTGCCAAAGTATTTTCTCTCACTTGTTCACAGGAATGAGCGAATTTAGTGACATGAAAGCTGTCCTCGGAGACAGAGATTGTCTAGTCCCAGCCTATCTGGGAATGTATTGTGTGACCTTGGGCAGTCACTTTGCTTCCTTATGACTAAGTTTCTTAATAGATAAAATGAGGACATCAGACAAGATTATATCTCGGGTCCTTTACAGCTCTATCAGTCTAAACTCTAATACTGAACATCAAGTCAGCAAGCATTTATTAAGGACCTACTATACATGAAGCATTGGGATACAAAGAAAGGCTAAAATATAGTCTCTGTTCTCATGGAACTTCAAATCTAATGGGAGAAAACGCATAAAACACCAGCTTTAAGACATGCCCTACACTGAGGTAAAGAAAAAGGACAGAAGCGACGAAGTCCAAGGAAGAAGTAAGTAATTAAACCTATTGCCTTGGATGAGGCAACATGGTAGAGTGGAGAGAGAACTGGACTAGCAATCTAGATGAGATAAGCTGAAATCTCAGGTGCTTTATAGTTTTGTGACCCGGAGAACATTCTAAACTTTGTGTACCTTAATTTCCGCATTTGTAAAATAAGAGGACTGGACTTGTTCTATATAAGAAGCTCTGAGAAAGGCCTCTTGTAGAAGACACTTAGCTGAAACCTAAAGCAAGTCAGGGATGTTGGGAGGGAGAGACAAGGAGGGAGACCATACCAGTCACAGGTGATGGTCCACAAAATCCCTCTAAGTCCAGAGATGGAGTGATGTGTTTGAGGAACAGCAATGAGACCAGTGTTACAGAATAGTCAAAAAGTCCTCCCAGGTTTGCAGAGAAGACCCCATAGGGTTAAGAGAACATATATGTAGCAGCCCATGGATTAAAATTTTACAAGAAAAGTGAGGCCAGAAGAGATGGGAAGCTCGACATTTCATCAAGGATGAAATAGTGAAAACAAAACAAAGAGAAACAATACCAATGAGAGGAAAGGAGAGTTGTCTAAAGAGATTGATGTGAATTTAGAGGCAGCTTGTCAAGCAAACTCTGGTTTTAAAAAGACATCCAGAAGATGGAAGCAAGGACAGATAATGAAGGATCAATACAGAAGGATAGCATAGTCCTAGAAGAAAAATGGCTGGAGCCCTGAGTCTTTGAAGGAGCCAGGAAAGCAAAGAAGAGGAAGAAAAACAAAGAAGGGGATTTTAAAAATCTATATTGGGGAAAAGAGGAGGATTAAGAAGCAGATGAGAGCGATGGCTTTCAGTGTATTGAATGATTCTAGCTGATAATGAAGGGAAACCACAGCTGGTCAGCTCTTATTTTGTGTCTGTTTTCTCCACCAGGAGGGATAATCTTTGGATTGGTGAGGATAGAACCAAAATGGCTAATGGGGAGTTGATACTCAGAGATGCCCAGGATTCCTTAAGATAATTTAGACCTCCATATACAGAGGAACTGTATTGTATGGGACTGAAAGAACTGACTGGTCCTCAGCTGAGTTTTAGTCAATGATCTCTGGAAGGTCATGTAGAATGAGAGACTGGAGAAAGGTGGATATTGTCCCAACCTCCTAAAAAGGGAGCATGCTATCCTAGAGCTAGAGCTGAAACAGAACACCATGACTATTTAGTCTAGCCCTTTCATTTAACATCGAAGGATGCTGAGGTCTCCAGATGGGAAGTGACCTATCTGAGGTCACAGTGATGGGACACATCAATGGGGGATTTTTGCCCAGGGCCCCTGACTCGCGAGCTAACACATGCTCTCCCTATACTATACCATAGACTGGTCTGTAGACTACAGACTAGTAGACTAGAAAGTCACTTTAGGTTATAGAATGTGGGCTCCCTGGGAGCAGGGCCTGTCTTGTTTTTTTGTTGGTGTCCCCAGCACTTGGCCCAGTGTTCTGTACATAGTAAGTGATTAACAAAAACTTCATTCATTCATTCATTCATTCATTCATTCATTCATTCAGTGACGTTGGCTTTAATCCTTGGCAAAATCCTAGGAATTCTGTCATTAAAGAGATGGCTAGTGAACATTCAGAAAAGGAAGCCATGATGACAAAAAAAAATCAGCCATGTATTCAATCAAAAACACGTCATCCCAGATTTATTGATTTTTTAGACAAAGTCGGTAGAATTGTATATCTTTGTATAGGAGAATGCCTTGGATACAGAATTTGATAAAGTCTCACATCCTTTTCTTGTGAAAAAAGTGGAGAAATTTGGTGGAGACAGTTAAGGCTGGCAAAGTGCTTTACAAGTATTGCCTCATTTTATCCTCACAAAATCCTGTAGGTATTATTGCCCCCATTTTACAGTTGAGGAAACTGAAGAATACAGAGTGTAAGTGACTTGTTCAGGGTCATGTGGCTAGTAAGTGTCTAAGTAGAATTTGAACTGAGGTCTTCTTGATTATAAATCCAGCACTCTATCCACTGTACCATCTAACTGCCTTCAATTCAGTTACTGTGATGAATTATGGTTTATGGAGTCACAGAATTTCAGAGATGTGAGGAAATTCAGGGCCCATTTAATCAATCGTGAATCTAGAGTTGCAAATCAGAAGTTATCAAGTCTGGACTTTTCATTTTACAGGTGAGGAAACTGATGTTGAGGGAGAAGTGACTTTCCTAAAACTTGTCTAGGGTCACACAGCTCATATCTGAGGCCAGATTTGAACACAGGAAGATGAGTCTTCCTGACTGCAGGTCCATCACTACCTAGCTGTTTATGTAAATTGCATTTACTGATATTTATTAATTTAAATGTCTGTATAATTAGAAAAATAGTTTTGGCTTCATGGAACTCTTGAAATGGTCTCAGGAACCCTTAGGATTTCCCAGACCATGTGTTGAAAACCGCTGAGCTAGTCCAAGTAATAGTTAAATAATACCTTTTCTAAAAATATTAAAAATAAAAATAGGGGGAGGCTAGGTGGTGCAGTGAATAGAGCACTGGCCCTGGAGTCAGGAGGACCTGAGTTCAAATCTGACCTCAGACACAACACAAAAACTAGCTGTGTGACCTTGGGCAAGTCACTTAATCCAAATTGTCCTCCAAAAAAAATAAAAATAAACAAAAAAAGCAAAAAAAAAACAAAAACAGAAGTAGTCATTCAGCCTCTTCTTGAAGACCTCCAAGGAAAGGCACTTCATCATCTGGTGAGGTGGTCCCCTCCACTCTGGGGCAGCTGTAATGGTTGAGAGCTTTTTCCTGACATCAGATCAAGATTTGCTTCTTTGTAACTTCTCCCAAATTGCTCCTGGTTCTGTCCCCTCTTGCTCTGGGCAAGTGAACTTTGATCACTAAGTCATAGCATGTTAAAGCTAAGAAGTCTTTAGATATCCTCTAGTCTGGCAAAGTGTGGTGCAGTGTAAAGCACAACAGATTTCGAGTCAAAAAACCCATGTTCCAAACTCAGTTCTGGAACTTGCTACCTGTGCCACCTTGCGCAATTCATTAGCATACCTGGTCTATAGTTTCCTTGTTTAGGTGAGATGGTTTTTGCAGCTTCCTTTCAGCTTCAGGTCTGGGATTCCTGTCCTCTTCATCATCGTTGACTCACGACTGGACCGTATTTGATTTGTCCCCTGGTGCCTCTGATATGTTTGTTAGTTTAATTGTATTTTCTTTCCAATAAAACTTCATCTGCAGCCCCTGATCTCTAAGGTCAGTGTTCTCCCTGCACAGAGATTAAAGGGGTCCCCAGGAGGGAGTGTGTTTGTGTGTTTTCCAGCTTGGCAACCTTTGCAGGTCTTTTGTGTGGGTTGTCGCTGGCCCCCGCACATTATTCAGGATGAGCCTATCTGCACCCTCTGAATTCCTCTATTTGTCTTCCATCCCACCGCTGCCCTTCTGAGTGCTTGGGCTGCAGCTGTAGTTCTAATTCTGAGAGATTGGTTATGAGCCAGCTTGCTGCGGCTTCACTCAGAGGGAGCTTAAAATGAATTGGGGGGGGGCAGGGAAGCCGACAGTCTTAGTCTGATACACTGATATAGTCCCTAGAGGAGAATTGGAAGCCAGTCTAGGGGAACAGACAGAAGGAACAATGAGCTACTGAGGAGGTAGTACTGGGCGTGGGATGAGATTTGGTTTAATCTGTCTGGGAATCTTTTCTGCAGGAAGTGCTGCTGCCGGCCACTGGAGTTGTTGGAATTCCTGGTCCCCTTGCCAGGCAGGCATCAAGGAGAGGTCAAGAAGCTGCAGTAACCCAGCCCCCCAGAATGGAGGGGCCATGTGCCAAGGATCCGGTACCGAGAGACAGGAGTGCTGAGGGCCTTTGCCTCCCTTCTTGTCTGCCCAGACTGCTGAATGTGGGCAGCTCTCTCCACTGCCCCCTATGCCTAATTAGCAATAATAATAACGATATAATAAATTCAACAGACCTTGCAGGTTTACAGAGTACTTTGCCTTATAGAAATCTGATGAGCTAGGTAGTACAAGTATTATTAATATTCCCATTTTGCAGGAAACTGAAGCAAAGAGAGGGAAAATCTCAGGGTTGTATAGCTAGTAAGTAGCAAATATTAGATTGGGACCTGTCTTCAGATCACCGTTGTGCCCTAATTGACAAGACTTCTAGGGTTGTCTCCCATATATCTCAAACAAGGATTCATTAAAAGTGCCTGATATGTGCTAGTCATTGTACTACCATTGAGGGATACTAAGATGAAAGTAACCAGTCGCTGCCCTCAGGGATCTCATATTCTTATTGGAAGATGTAAGAAACACACATAGAGGTGTGTACAGAAAAGACACGAAATAAATAAAAGATAGACTGGAAGGGCCCCAGGACCTGGGAGGGCAGGCAGGAAGGGTTCAGGTGAGAGGTGGTGCTTGGGCTGAAGATGCACGCACATAGACATTCATGCCAACGTATATATGTGCAAACATATATGTACATGAGGTTATGTATACATACATGTACAAATATATGTGTCTACATACACATGCTCCTATTCCTCCTATGTTTCTCTCTATATCTCTGTACCTATGTATATATGTATCTGGCTAGATCTATTTCCTGTCCAGGTTCCCAGAGCTTCCGAAATCTATCTAGGCACCCCATCTTAAGAACTCCTGGTTCAGACAGATGGGTGAGATCGAGTCATGAAGATCCCTTGGTTTTAAATGTCCAACAGAGAAGGTGATACTTAATTAATCCTGGAGGCGATTGAGAGCCTATGAAGTTCCTAGAGCAGGGGATGAGGTAAATTGGGAGGCTGCAAAATAATTTGACTATATTAATAAACAAAGAATACTTAGTTATGGCAGAGGGTTATCTAGAAAAGATACCTGGAGATTATAACTAGAATGTCAGCCTGTCTCAACAGTTACACATTGAAAGAGGGACTGGGTACCAACCATACACAACAGGGTCGGGAAGAATGGATCCGTGAGGCTACTGTAAAGTGCTTAGCACAGTGCCTGACACAAAAAGGGCTCAGTGCATGCTTGTTTCCTTTCCCTTATTCAGTCAAATGCCATTTCTGGTCTCCTTTAAGGCACTCTTCTGGGTATATGAGTATGTTGGCAGTATGACAAAGGTCTGGGAGGAGGGAAGATTGGGAATTTAGAGGAGACCAAGTTCCTGGCCTCAAGGAACCACTTTCTCCAAGATGGCTTGCCATTTGTGAACATGGTTTTTGTAATGACTACACTATATGGTAGAACTCCCCTTCTTCACAGCGGAGCAGGACAATGGAGTTACACAACAACCAGCCAATTAGAAGGATTTCTGAAGCTCAGAGCCACTTGACATACCAGCGATCCTTTGTGGGTGAACTCTAGCACGATTGGGATGTGACTGTAGCTGCCAGAAACCACAGAAGCAGCGCCGACCAGCTCAGGGGTCACCTTGAGCAGCAGCGGCAGATTTGCCCTCTTGCTTGGGACTTTCTATGTGAGCTCCCCGGCTCACTGCGCCTGCAGGGGTCTTCTCTTTAACTTCCCTCATTCCTCCTGAAAGCTTGGAGCCAGCTCGGGATGGTGGGCGCTCCTTCTCAGCCTCTTCTTCCAGATCACAGCCTCCATCCACAGCTGTCCCTCCGGCTTCAGTCCTCCCTGCCCCCATGCTGCTTCAGTCGGTGACCTCCTTCACTCCCATGGATTTCATTCCTACATTCATGATCGTGATTCTCAAATCCCCACCCTCTGCTGGCCTTCAATCTCAAATCACCAACTAGTCTTCGGGTATCTCAGCTTAGATGTTCAATAGTCATCTTAAACTCAACATGTCTAATACTGACCTCATCTTTCTCCACAGACTTCCCTGTTATTATTCCCCATTGCCAAGTGTCCCTGTTACCATAGAGGGCATCACCATCTGGCCAGGCCCTCAGGCTTGAAACCTAGGCATCCTTCTGGACTCCCCGCCCTCCCCCCATCTCCACCCAAATACACACTCTGTTGTCAAGATCTATAGATTTCAGCTCTGCAGCATCTCTCAAATATGCCTCCTCTCCTCTGACATGGCTCCCCCTTGGCACAGACTCTCCTCACCTCAAACCTGGAGGAGCCACTCGAGTCTATCCTTCATTCAGTCACTGAAGCGATTTTCCTGAAGTAAAAGTCTCATCATGTCACTCCTCGCCTCCAATAAACTCCAGTGGCTCCCTATCACCTCCAAGATCAAAGACAAAACACTCTGCCTGGCATTCAAAGTCCTACATAACCTAATCCTCTCCTACCTCTCCAGTCTCCTTACATCTTACTCCCCAACAAGTAATCTTTGATTCATTGACATTGGCCTCCTGACTAGTCAATGAAGAAGACGCTCCACCCCTTGGCTCGGGGCATTTTCTTTGGCAGCCTCCTATATTTGGAGAGTTGTCCCTCCTCATCTCGGCCTACTGGCTTCCTGGATTCTTTTAGGTTCCAAGGAAAATGCAAACTTCTTCAGGAAGCCTTTCACAGATCCTCTTATTTCTAGCATGTTCCCTCCCTTAATTATTTCCTGTTTATTCTATCTATCTATCTATCTATCTATCTATCTATCTATCTATCTATCTATCATCTGTCT
>NW_027185852.1:19263466-19273872 GCF_028583685.1 Petaurus breviceps papuanus | reverse complement strand
AGAGAGAGAGAGAGAGAGAGAGAGAGAGAGAGAGAGAGAGCTTGTGTCTATGTGTTTATTTTCTCTCCTACTAGATTACGAACTTCTCAAGGACGTGGACTTTTGCCCCCTTTGTATCTCCACAGCTTAGCACAATGCCTAGCACATAGGAGATACTTTAAAAGTGTTTATTGCAAAAGAAAAAAAAGTGTTTATTGCCTGCCTGCCTGCCTGCATGAAACCATAGGGAAGTTAATTAATACATCCTTTCCAGAACAATGGTAGTGTCTATTTCTTTATAGTTCTCAGAGGGAGTTTTCTCAACCTGGAAATTTTCTATAGTGATGACATCATGTGTCCTGTCCCTATCCCTAGCTCATTGTATGGAATGGGAAGATTGAGGAGGGCTTGTGTATGGACAGAATACACCCAAAAAATCAGGGTCCTGATAATTCAGTCAGAGAAATTAGGTTAATAAATGTTTTGGGAGTGATGGATCCATTCATTGATTAGTAGGGGAAACAAGACATGCCTACAGCTGAGTACAGTAGAAATGCAAGTACATAAGAGACTAAAGCCTCTGAAAGTAGAGAAGGGAAAGAGCTTTCATTTTGGGATCAGAAAAAAACTTTGTGAAAGATGAGACATTTGAGTTGGATCTTCAAAAATAGAGAACTGACAGATGAAGAGAGAGACTTCAGGCTTGAGGGTGGGAAAGATATTTCAGGGGCAAGGAAAAACTTTTCTTTCCAATTAATTATGATCTGAAGTCCCAGATTGAGGAGAGAAATGAATGAATGAATGAAAAAGCATTTATCAAGCACTTACTCTGTTCCAGGCATTGTGCTAAATGCTGAGAACTGAAATACAGGGGGAAAAAAAAGCAAGAGAAGGGGGAGGGGGAGGTAGAGGCAAACTGAAGGTCTCTGTAATAATGAATTCCTAACAATGACTTGTGACTCCAGTCTGAATCTGTGTTTCTACTGACTCCAAGCCTTGTAACTCAGTGGACTCATTAGCTAATAAATCATCACGGTCACCTCTTTTTAGAGCACTTGAAGGTTTCCTATGCACTTTCCCCTATGTATCTGCATCCCCAGTGCTTAGCATATATAGAGTTTGAGTCTGAACCTGGGACTGCTCTGGTGAAGGGAAGCCCCCAGTGAAGACACTATCTTTGCTAATGTAGGTCAGTACTTTCTCTGAAACTTATCGATAGTACCTAGTGTTTATAAAGTGTTTTAAATTTAACAAAGCACTTTACTTTTATCATCTCATTTGATCCTCCCAATAACCTTGGGGGCAGTAAATTGCCATTATTAGTCTCATTTTACAAATGAGGAAACAGACTGAGAGAAGTTAAATGACTTCTCTAGCTTGTGTGAGGTAGGATTGGAACTTAGGTGTTACTGAATCTAAGTTTAGAATATTATCTACTCTGCCACCTTAAAGGTTTCAAGTCTTAAGGTTGCCTAGAAGGCTTAGAGGTTCTATTGACTTACCCTGGGTCACACAGTATGTATCAGAGGCAGCATCTGAACTCGAGTCTTCCTGACTCCAGTTCTCTGTCATCAAGGATAGAGAGCTTGACACATAGAAGGTATTTTACAAATGCTTCTTGTGTGAATGAATGAATGAAAAGGAAGTTGTACAGTTGTTGTTACTTACATTTTACAGAAGAAGAAACTAAGCCCCAGAGAGGTAAAGTGGTTTGTGCTAAGTTGCACAGCTCACTCACAGCAGTCCTGTTTCTCCCGATGCTCCCCGGACCTTGGAGAGCAATTTTCTCATGGAATGCATGAGGGGGACAGAAGAAGACAGTTCAAGCTCAAACCTAGTTCAGGGTGGGGTTCCCACACCATATCCCAACCTTCCAAGGACCTCCCCATTTATCAGGGGAAAGAGGAATGGGGAGAGGGGATGACCCTGGAAACATCCTCTGGCCAGGAAGCTGCTACTCTATGTTTTTCCTGCTTCATCAGAGAGGAAAGGAGCTCTAAGGGCTGATGAGCTAACAAGGTCTCTTGGAGATTATGAGCAATTACACCTGTCAGGGCTTAAAGAAAGAAACTCCAATAAGCTCAGTCGAGAATCCTCTATCTAGGTTGGATTTTTTTCCTCATCATCCCCAGCCCCCCTTCCCAAGATGAGATAAGGGAAAATATGTTTCTTCTCTATATTAACAGCTTATAATGTGAGATAAAAGCTTCCACCATCACCTGTTTTTAATGAATGGAACCTCCTGTCTCCCAGTATCCTGTCTGTTTGACGGATCTATTTATCCATTCTACTCTTTCAGAGATAACTGCTCAGGAATTTTATCATTCCCCTCCCCCTTCTTCCTCCTCTATCCAGCCAGTAGGAATGATGAATGCATCGTGCTTGGGGAAAAAGGAGCTGGAATGAGATCACTGGGGGATATGAGGAAACTTGCTTATTCACAAAGGGGCCTGGATCCAAGGAGGGGTCAGGAGGGGGTCCTGTAAGGAGGACACAAAGGCTGGATGATGGATGACAGAACACCTGGGGCTGCAAGGTGTAGACAGAAGATAACTGGCAAACAGAGAAGCTGATAATGGGCCCATGAGAGTCTGAGAGGTGTTTTTGACACAGGTGAATGTCAGACAGCTCTACCTGACTCCTTTTGACAATCGTCCAAGAATTCCCAATAGCCCTTGCTCCCAGAATGATACTTGCTTTTTTGGGTGGGGTAGTGGTGGAGGGGAGAGAGATAAGAAATTATATGTTATGTGTGCTTGGGAGCAGGCAAACAGATCATAGGAATTAAAGCTGGAAGAAACCTTAGAACATATGTTAGAGAACTGAATGTAGACTGTTAAAGATGAAAACTGTTCTTAGAAAATAGAAAATTGGCCTGGGAGGACCTTAGAACGTGGAACGTCAGAGCTAGGACCTCGGAGCAGGGAATATTAGAGCTAGGAGCTTAGAACAAGAAATGCCAGAGCTGGGAAAGAACTCAGAACAGGGAATGTCAGAGGCAGGACAGACAACAGGGAATGTCACATCTGGGAGAAACCTCAGAACGGGCAGTGCTAGATCTGGGAGGGGCCTTAGCACATGCAGTGTTACACCTGCTAGAAACTTTAGAACACAGGCTATTAGAGTATGAAACGTGAGACATTAGATGCAGAAGGCGTCTTAATGATCCAACATCCTTGCTTTGCATGTAACGCGTCCACCACTGCCTCTCTATCCCATTTCCTCCCAAGCCTGGGTCCTCTGCTGCTCCAGGAAAATCTTCCTCACTATCTAGCTGGTGTCTGGAGTTCTCAGAACCCTGATGTTAGTGTCTAGTTTCTATCCAAGCATTCCAGGTTCTGGATCAGGAAGGGCAGTGTTGATTTCACACAGCACAAAATGCAGAGCATAAAGGGATCCCAGGTGCCTCTACATGGACAGCGAATTTGGTGGAGGGGTGGTAGATGACATTGACAGCTAGAGGGAATCAGGAGAACCCTCATGTATTAGATGACAATAGAGCTGAGCTTGGAAAGTATGCAGGCCATCAAGGGGATATGGATAAGTGAGCAATAGCTAAAAGACCACTTGGGCTGGACGGTGGAGCTCAGGAAGGGGTGTAACGTGTGGTGAGTCTGGGAAAGCAAGCTGTGAAGGCTTTTCAATGTCAAACAGAAGAGTCTGGACTAGGTAGCCAAAGGAGTGAGCAGGGCAGACATGCTCTTCTGGAAAATCACATTGGTGGTTAAGTACAATATGAATTGGAGATGAGGGAGACAAGTCAGGGACACCAATTAGGAAGCTGCTGCAATGGTGCAGAAGAGAGGGAGCTAGGCTTTGAACCCAGGCTCTCTGAGTTCAACCTCAGGCTCTTCCTACAACTCCCATTTATCCAACATCTTAGAGTTGCAAACAACTCTTCCTTGAAGAATTGATTTGTGATTGAGAGATAAGCAGAGTTAGAAAATAGTGCAGATTTATAGCCTGCATTCTAGTTCAGATGCTTATTTATTAACTATATGACCTTGGTCAAGTCATTTCTCCTTTCTGAGCCTCAGTTTCCTCACTGATAAATTGGGGGGTAATAATGCTTCTACCACCCACTTCACCAGGGTGTTGGGATGAAAGTTCACACTACCTGAGTGGGAATTATTTATTGTCCTTTAAGTAACTTTGAAATGTAATTAGTGAAGGTAGTATTATTCTCAATATCTTCATTTTACAGATGAGCAACCAGAGACCAAAAGCAGTGCAACAAAAATGACAAAACTAGAAAGGAGGAGAGCTGGATCCTCAACCCCAGCCGGAGGGTCAATGGAACAAACACTGAGAGCTGGAAGCAAACTTAGAGGTCATTTATTCCAAATTTCTCATTTTACAGATGAGGAGACTGAGGCCCATAGTGGGGAAGTGACTTGCTCAAGGTCATAGACACTTTGTGCCCTCTGACTTCAAGTCCAGGACTCTCTCTCCCTCCTCTCTCTCTTCTCCTCCCTCTTTCTTTTTCCTTCCCTCTCCATCTCTGTTTTTCTCTCCCTGTTTCTCTGTCTCTCCCTTTCTCCTCCCTCTCTCACTCTCCTCTCTTCCTTTTCCCTCTCTGTCAATGTCTATCTCTTTCTCTGCCTCCCTCACTCTCTCCTTCCTTCGCTTCCTCCCTCTTTCCCTCTCTTTCTTCCTCTCTGTCTCTGTCTATCTGTTTCTCCCTCTCTCTCTCTCTCTCCTTCCTTACCTTCCTCCCTCCCTCCCTCTCTCTTTTCCTCTCTGTCTCTCTATCTGTCCATCTGTCTATCTCCTTTACCATGCTTCCTCTAAAAAGAAAAAAAAAGTTAGCATGCAACCCCAGGTGGGTAATTGTGGTTTATTTGACTATGAATCAGGTGATGACAAAGATAGTGATAATGACATTTTTACAGTTGTTTAAAGTTTGCAAAGCACTTTCCTGCCTCAATTCAGCCACATGATGACTTCTGGGACAGATGAAAAAAATGAGACTCAGAGGAGACAGTTTAATTGTGGTCACACAGTTGGCAAGGATCAGAAGTAGGCCCTTAACTCAAGTTTTCCTAAATAAAGAGTCTAGTCAAGTCAGGCAAGCTACTCAAGTCCATGATGGTGGTTGTCACCCAAAGCTTCCAACAGTGAAATTGACAAAATTAGTCTTTACTTCTCATTCCCTTTCTTGTTCTCCCATGCCCTTAATGTAATTATTTCATCCCTGAATATGTCTGGGTGGGCACATGCATAATTGCCAAATTTTGTGATGTGGACAATAAAATCCTATAGAAAGTGACAAAAAGAGAGGATCCTGTGGGTTAAAGAAGTTATGGAAAAAAAAACACCCTCTCACCTTGGCCTTAAAGAGTGTGTAGGATACAGATGAAATAGAGGGACAAGGATGCTGTATTTGGAGTCAGATTATCTGGCTTCTTATCCTGGTTCTTCCATTTAATAAGTATGTGACCCTGGGCAAGGCCCAATCCCTGTTACTTCAGCTGTATAATGAAGGGGTTGGATTTCCTGTCTCTAAATTCCCTTACAGTCTTTAATCTATGCTCTTGTGATTCTATGAAAGTATCAAAGGGAAAAATAGATTCAATTTAATCCAACATTTATTTAGCTCTTAATTAATATGCAAAGTTCTGTGTTGTCTAGTAATGAGAAGTGCAGGAGACATGAAATGGTTATGATATGATCTTTACCCTTGTTGTATGGGCATATGTGTAGGCTGGTAACCAGAGTGGGTTTCTCTGACTCATGTGAGTAAGGATGGAAGGGGTAGTGTTAAATGGTTAAATCAACCATCACTGCATCCCATTGACAATAAGTAGTAAAATGTTCTGCCCTGGCACTTTAACTATGTAAGAACAAGTCTCAACATCCAGTCCTGGACTTTAGATTAAACTGGTTAAAAAACAAGTCCTTGGATGAACTGGAGTGATGTTGACAGGAAGTGTTTGGACTGGCTAAGGAAACTAGGGCTACACCCTCAATACACCATAAAATGCTGATCCTACTTTAGAATAGAAAGAATCTAAGAATATGAAAGTGGAGAGGAAACATCCAGAACTGAAAATAATCAGCAGCTCAGAGTCAACAGTCAATAGAAGAAGTAGAAAGTAGTGCTGGGTGAGAGCAGACAGAGGAGATATTCAGAAGGGCAATCGGTAGCTCAGAGTGGAAGACTCAGGCTGACATCATCACACCCATCTACTCAAGGACTGAAGGAAGTTCTGAAAAAGGTCTAACTCTCCCTCACCCTTAACTTCTCCTCTGGGTCCCTGTCTATCAACAGACCCTGTAATAGATTCTGTCACTCTGTTACCCAAATGTTTACTGAACTGTAAATTCTGCCTTAACCACGAAGATACCAAAGGTTAAGTACAAATTAAAACAGAGAGGGTAATTTCTGCCTAACCATCATGACTTTCCCTAAATGGGGGCTCAGAGCAATTGTGATTGTACTCCTAAGTCTTTTGTCTCAATAAATTTCCTAAAGCAGCATAGTAGGAGCACATATAGACCTGAGACGGGGGGGGGGGGTGTGTGGTGGTGTGTGTGGGTTTTGCTGTTGTTGTCTTTGGTTTTGCCTCTAGGCTTAAAATGGTGTGATTATTGTAACAGGGTGTTACATTACTCAGGGTAAAGTAAAATTTCTCAATACTTGAAGTCAGGGAAGAGAAACAAAATATTTTGCTGGGGAAACACCTTGAATAGGTTGATTCCAAGCCAAATCCCCTCCATACCTGATTATGGATCCCTATTTAATCTCAAATCCAATCCTTTCTTATGGGATTGGTTTTTCCAATTGGAGGCTCAATGGGTGTAAAGCTAACACCAGCATGAGCTGTTGTTGCATCCCTGAACAATGGACATATCAGGATCAGAGAGATTTTGTGGAGAAGTTGATTCCAATTAAAACAATGTCTTAAGAAAGCCAACAAGTCCATTATATTCCATGTCCCTCTGCCATGTTGCATCCCTTTCATTTGTATCCTAATCATACTTTAAGGTCAAGGTGAGAGAGTGCCTTTCTCCATAACTACTTTAACCCACAGGGACCTCTCTTTGTTGTGACTTTCTATAGGATTTTATTGTCCATATCACAAAATTCAGCAATTATTCAATATATTCCTTTTTTTGGGCCATGGGTATATTTGGAACATAGTTGGAATAATGGACATAAAACCCTTAGGCAGATGACCATTCAGCTCACATTTGGATTCCAGTTTGATACATAACCTGGGCGAGCTATTTATCTTCTCTAGTCCTCATATTCCACATTTGGGAAACAAGACTTGAATTAAACGCTCTCTACTTTTCTACTAAAAAAAAACCTTACTCTGTGAGTATAACTTCCAAGGGGATGGGGAGAAGGAGTTTACTTTATTACAAAGCAACTGGTTTAATTATTGGATGCCTTTAGTGCTTAGATGAAGCGTAACTTCCCATAGTCTTCACCCTTCAGTTCTGGTACTCTCCTTTAAAGCTGCATGGAATAAGCTAAATTGCTTATCCACAGGAAAACCTTACACATATTTAAAAATTGTAGACAGGTCTATTGTATCTTTTCATCCCTAGGCTAGTCACTTCTTTCACCTCATCCTTGTATGACCTGCCTTGGAGCCAGAGTCTGATACAGAATAAGTGCTCAGGCCATGTTTTATTTAGCTACCTTCACTACCAAACTTGTCCTTCTCTGGATACTCTGTGATTTATTGATGTCCTTATCCAAATTGAACATGCCAAATTGAACACAATACCTCAGGTATGATCTGACTGTGGAAGAACACATTCGTGCCATCACCTTTTCTCTTGGACATTATAAAGCTCTCAATGCAGCTGTCAAAATTATAGTCACTTTTATTTTTGGCTGAATGTCTCACTCTTGAGTCTAGTCCAAGACCTTTTTCAATGAATTGCTCTCTAGCTATATCATCTCATAGTTTTCATGATGATTATTTGAACCCAAATGTGAAACTTTGCATTTATCCAGATTAAGTCATAAGATTCAATTGCATCTTTTTAGATTGAGTTCAATGTCCCAGCCTGTCAAGATCTGATAGTCAGAAGTTAGAAGATCCCCTCATTTTATAGAAGAGGAATCTGAAGAAAGAAAAGGGAAGTGACTTACAAAATGAAGATAAAACAGCACATTTTTTGACTTGGAATTATTTTGCTGCAACATTGAGCATCTTGCTTGTGTCAAAACTGAAGGGGCAAATGACTTGTCCAAGGTCACAAAGCAATAAGCAGCATACGAGGATCTAACGTGAAGCTTTCTGATGAAAACCAATGATTTTTCCTAGTACACCACATGGCCTTGCCTGTGTCAAAAGCAAAACACAGACTGGTTAAATGACTTGTCTACAGGTCCCATGGCATGCACACAAATGTCCCACTATTTCAGGGGATATTTCAAGGACAGAGCATATGCATTTTCCTATATGAAGCTTCTTCATATGAAGGTATGTTGTGCACCCAGAATTTCCAGGCCAGCTGCCAAAGCCTGAGGCTGAGCTATTGAAAGGATCTCATTGGGACTTCAAGGTGAGGAGTGTTTGCCAACTGTCTTCGAATGAATGGTTTTTCTTATTCTGCTTAATACCTACATGATGCTCCAGCCTCCTTCTAAACATATTTGTTGTGCAGAAGAGTCACAAGGGAAAGTTCAGACCACAAACACCAATGGAATGATTATATATGCTGATGTCTCATTGGTGTCAACTGGAAATACTCTGGCTCTTCATAATTCAATTTGCTCCCATTCAAGGCCATATTTAATGGGCTAAACAACTTATGTTAAATGCAATAATATGTTCACCATCAATGCAGGTTTCATAGGAGAAACGTGACTCTGATTGAGATTTAGACATTAATTTAGTGTTTTTCTGTTGGCGGTTTTATGGAAATATTGCACCAGCTCATCTTCCTGTACAGCAAAGACAGGAACAATCATTTCTATCCCTGGAGGATTTTTAAAGAAGATAGATTATAACTTGAGAAAATGGTCCAGCCTCTGTATAATGAAAAAGATAGAGTGTCATTGGATTAGCCTTTCGAAATCAAGGCAGAAAGCAATGCAATAATATTTAACTCGACAAGGGCACCAAACCTGTCTATGCAATTATATGTAAGACGGAACAAAACAAAAACAACAAACTAGCCAGAGGAAGCCGAGCTGCCTGGAGAAGCCCAGCGTCTTTGAGCTGGTAGGAACCACAGAGGTCATGGAGTCCAGCTGGTCCCTGAAGAAGAATCCCCCCTCCTACCTAACTGAAAAGCCATTAGCTGTGCTCTGCTAGGGAGCTCCCAGTAAGGATGCAGTGGTAAGAGCCCTTGATCAGAGATCTCCAGGCTAGGACTCCCTCTGTCACATCTGACCTGTGTGACATCGGGCAGCTGACTCCACTTCTCTGGCCTCAGTTCCCTTATATTCTACATTTTAGATTTTACTAAGCCTGAAAGCCTTTTCTATGTCAAAACTAAAACACAGATTATATCTATAAGACACATGGCAAGCATGGTAATATCCTAATATTGAAGATTTTGATATGTGACATGAGAGGGCTGGGTTAGTTAGATGTCTTCTAAGGACCTCTTGGGGACTCAGTTTCCTCCTTTGTAACATAAAGTGGAAGGGCAAGATGGCCACTTCTAACTTTGTCTATATTCATTTGACCCAAGAGTCAATGGTACATTGGATAGAGCATTGGGTCAGGAATCAGGAAGATCTGAATTCAACTACAGCCTCAGACAATACTAGCTGTGTGACCCTAAGCAAATCACTTAACTTTTGTCTGCCTTAGTTTCCTCAACTGTAAAATGAGGGCAATAATAGCACCTACCCCACAGGAATATTGTGAGGGTGAGTGTCTGGCAAATAGCAGGTGCTTAATAAATGTTTATCTCCTTCCCTCTGAAGGAGGGAATATCCACTTCCCTCATTTGTATACTGATGGGGTTATGCTAGATGGTCTCTAAGTCTTTTTCCAGCTCCAACGGTACAATCTTGTGATGTGTGACCTTGGGCAAGTCACTTAAATGCTCTGAATCTCAGTTTCTTCTAACCGAAATGGGTTAGACTAGATATGTCAAAGACCACATAGAATGCCAAATCTATATTATATGTATAGTCTATATAGATATAGATATATAGCCCTATACCCTCTTGAGGCAGATTATTCTACTTTGAGACAGCTCTAATTATTAAAAAGATTTTCTTCATGTCCAGCCAAATTTTGTCCCTACAGATGTCTCTCCAGCCCATATCTTCATTGCTGCCAGTTTTATCCTCTAGAGTCAAGGGAAACAAGTCCAATCTCTCTACCAGGACAACCCTCCTAACACCTGTGAACAGTTTTAAAAGAAGACTTTGAATAATTCACATGACTTTTCAACAGCTAATCAGGAATTGAAATATCTAGACACTGAGGTTATTGTCCTTCTGA
>NW_027185852.1:19244156-19258466 GCF_028583685.1 Petaurus breviceps papuanus | reverse complement strand
AAAGGAGGACCAGGACCAGGATGAGGAGAAGAGATGTGAGGAAAGGAGAGGAAAGAGAACAAAACAGAAATAAAACTTGAAGGGGTTTCATTCAAAGGGTGAAATAAACACAACTTAGAAGAAAAGTCTCTTCAGGAGATAGCTGAGAAATAGAGGGAACACCAAACTAGCATCTATGAGAGGTCTGTTACTCATTCTATTACTAATATGCTGTTAAATCTTCATCTGGTCCCTTTCCTTCTCTCAGTCATAGTTAGAAAACAGGTATAAAATTATGACATGGTCACTGATGATCCTTCTACCTGTGGATTTAATTTTATGAATCTATAGACACACAGTGCAGTGTCAGAAATAATTTTTAATTACCCTCCTATTCCTCATCATTATTATGATCACTCACATTCAGACAGAGCTTCTTGGCTTACAGGGCACTTGCCACCTGCCATTTGACATTTCATCTGATCCCTATTTTCCTCTACTTCCCCTAGGAAGTAAATACCACAGTGATGATTATCCCCATTTTACAGATGAGAGAATTAAGACTTGAAGAGGTTATGTAACTTCGAAGGCTCATGGTCCCAGAGAGAACACTGGATCTAGACCCACAGATCAGGGGACTTCCTGTCTCTAGACCCATGGACACATTGATTGCTTTCCCTGCATCCCAGTTTCCTTATGTGTGATGAAGATAATAATGAACGGAGCCCCCACCTTACAGAATTACTGTAAAACTCCAGTGAGATCATTGGTGGGAAATACTCTGGACACACTGAAGGGCAGGAGAAATGTTAGCCTTTGTTATGATTTGGACTTTAAAGTTAAAAGGATTTTCAATAATGTCAAGAAAGGTTTTAAAATCACATAATTCAGAGGATTATAGCATTAGAGTTGGAAGGTCCCTCAGAGACTATCTACACCAACCATCTCATTTAACAGACGTGGAAACTGAGGCCCAGGGAGGTGAGTGACTTGCCCAAACACCCAGGAAACACCAAGTGAACAATTGTTGTTAAAATATATATGGCGATACATAGAAATGTGGGTTTATTTTTTAATGAACAATGATACCTTCCCTTCTAAGAAAGATAAAACAAACAAAAACCCCCACTCATGCTAGTCTCTGCACTTGATCAGGTCTAATCTGCCTATTTGCGGGGTACCAGGGGAAGCAGGGAATCCTTTGTGGCCGTGTTGTGTCCATCAAAAAAGTGAAGGCCACTGGCGGTAGAGCAGAAGAGTGTGAGAGCAGCTCCTGGGGCTGGGCAGCAGCGTTTGCTTTGCTAGCAGCTCCTCTCTTCTCTGTTATTCTGGGCATGGTTTGCTTCCCACGGACTTTGGGTTATTGCACAGCCTTTCCTGTCGTTTGCTTTGCATCCTTGCAATCTGTGCACCTGGACCAGCAGCTCCAGCTCCTGGAAATATCACCTGTGAAGGGAAGGCAGAGACAAAAGCAAACTAGGGGTGCTATTGTAACAGTGTGTATGGATGTGTGTGTGTGTACACACACACACACACACACACACACACACACACACACACCCCTCTTCTCAAAACCAGCAAATTGACAAAAGAGATGAAAGATGGAAATAGTCAATGGTGGAAGGTCTAGGGGAAGACAGCCATGCTGATACATTGTTGGTGAAGTTGTGAATTCATCCAATAATTCTGGAAAGTTTGGAATTAGCTGAAAAATAATCCCTGAACTGTGCAGATTCTTTGTTCCAGAGATCCTACTATTGGGTATATACCCCAAAGAATCTAAAGATAGAAGGGAGAGTCTCATATACAAGAAATGTATTCATACTAGCAATGTTCTGTGGTAGCAAAGAAACTGGAAGCAAAGTTTGTGTTTGTGAATTGAAGAACAGCTAAACAAACTGTGGTATTATGGGTATCTGGGTAGCAAGGTGGATAGAGTACAGGACTTGGAGTCAGGAAGAACTGAGTTCAAATCCTGCCTCAAACACTTACTAGTTGTGCCACTCTGGACAAGTCACTTAACTTCTCTCTGATTCTGTTTCCTCTTCTGTAAAATGTGGATGATTCTAGTACCTGCTTCACAGAGTTGTTTTGAGAATAAATGAGTTAACATACGGAAAGCACCTTGTAACCCATTGAGCCCTAGATAAATGCTTTTTCTTGTTCAATTGTTCAGGTGTGTCCAACTCTTCATAATTCCATGGGGTTTTCTTGGTAAAGACACCAGAGTGGTTTGCCATTTCCTTCTCCAACGTGTGCCCATTTTACAGAGGAGAAATTGAGGCAATTAAGGGTTAAATGACTTGCTCAGGGTCACACACCTATTGTCTGAGGTCAGATTTGAACTAAAATCTTCCTAACTCTGGGTCAGTATTCTAATCACTGAGCCACCTAGCTGCTAGCTATCATTAACAAAGATGATGATGATGGATTCAAGAAAGACTTGGGAAATCATGCATGAACCCTTTGGGAGGGGAAAATTAGAGATCAACATACTCAATGACCACCATCGTATAATGTGAAACAGCATGTAAGCAACCAGAGCCCAAATGAATGTAGTCACCAGTCTTGACCAAGAGAAGCCAGAGTGATAGAGAGTCCCCTCTTCTTGGTAGAGATGGGGAACTGAACAAGGTTGACTATAACCATGGACAGCACCTACATACGATTGACTTAATTCTGTTTCTTTGTTGGAAGGAAGGATTCTACTAAAGCAAGAGCTTATTGGAAAGTGATTTTTTGTGTAAAAATATAAAGTGTCAATGGAGGATTTTTAAGCAAATGAGAAAATGATTAAAATAAGAAATGGAACATTAAGCCTCTTGCTTCATGTCTTTTGGATTGGGGATTCTTTTCTGTCACCTGGATCCCTTGGGCAGAATGGTAAAACCTATGGATCCCTTCTCAGAATATTTGCTTTAAATACATAAAATAAAATGCATACATTGACAAAGGAAACTAAGTAGAGTGAAATATAATTTATCGAAGTATTTTAGGCCCTGGGCAGATGGAATGTGGTGATTTATAAGTCTCTTTCTGAGTCCTGATCAATCTTTGATGACTTCAAATCTCCATGAGTCATTTAATTAGTGCAGGTGGGTACTCCCTCCCTCCACTGCCTCATGAATACAGATCTCATTTTGGGGGTTCTGGGGCATTGAAACTTCATCTCCTCTCTGCTCTTAGCCAGGGTGATCTTTGAATGACTGACATAATCCAGGGCTGGGTCTCCACTCCAATTCTTTGGAATTTAGAAAGGACAACGTAAGCTTGTGAATAACTGATCTGACCCTTGAGATTTCAGGGTCTCTGCCATGCTAACTTGAGGATCAAGAGGAGAACTTTGATAAAAGTCTTGGAGCTTATCAGCATGCACTTTTAGGAATTGCTTGCCTCTCAAACATCTCTCTCATTCATCCTCTAACTCCAGCCAGGTATATCTAATTGCCCTCGTCTAGCTGCTTATTTGTGAAGTCCTGGTCTGGACTAGAATAGGAATTATACAAAGGGACTTTGTCTTAAAATGCTACAGAACTTTGGGGATGAAAGG
Organism: Petaurus breviceps papuanus; assembly: GCF_028583685.1. Lineage (NCBI taxonomy): Eukaryota > Metazoa > Chordata > Mammalia > Diprotodontia > Petauridae > Petaurus > Petaurus breviceps. Next base: position 19,254,937 of record NW_027185852.1, on the reverse strand, counting down.
GACGCCAGAAGCCAACTGGACCAATGCATCCCTGTACAAGACTGCCCACTACAACATCCTGAGCAAGTGACCTTTCATCCAGAGTCAGTATTACTGAGTTCAGAAGACTTATAGACCCAAATTGAGAAATTTAAACCCGCGTGAAGTTTAAAAAAATCCTCCATTGATACTTTTTTCCATGTATATTATGTAATGAATTTTATGGTATTACATAAAGGTTAGCAATTATTCTCATCATTATTATTCTCTTTCCTAGCAGAACTCTCTGGATAATGTCAGGTTTGCCTTACAAAACCCGCCAACACCAGACACTGTATTGTTATGTCTAGTATCTCTTCTCATCCCTTGCCTATCATGATACAGATCCCAGCCCTGATATGACCAAAGTCCCTGTACCTTCATCATCTATGGCATCTGGGTTCAGAATGAAGGAAAACTCATCCACGAGCCCAAGAAGATCATCTGAAATGAGGTGAGTCCCCTAGGCTGAGAACAAATCTCTGTATTCCCTGTAGCTGTGATCCCATGATCCCATAGTAGCCTTGCCATGCACATCAGGAATTCACAATCAAACATTATGAACTTTTATCTAATTTTGTAGTGTCCAATGTCGATGGTGTGTCCAATGTCGATGGTGTGTCCAATGTCGATGGTGTGTTCAATGTCGATGGTGTGTCCAATGATGTCGATGGTGTGTCCAATGTCGATGGTGTGTCCAATGTCGATGCATGTGCAGGATTTTACTTCACTAAGTGAAATGCCAACAGGGGAAAGCAAGACCTTTAAATGAAGGGTTATGGGATAAAAGGGTGAACTTCACAAAAGCCATACTCTCTTCTTCACCAAACTCAGCACACTTACGACTCCTTCCGGTAAGTTGGGGGAAGAGGGAGTCTCTGGGACTGCTTTTGCTTCCTCATAAATATCCTAATCTTCTTTTAGCCTGTGTAGATCTGAACATTACTTTCTTCCCCATTGTACTGCAAGAGAAAGTTGCTGGGTGGCAAGTCAGAGAATAACAATACTAGTCAACACTCAAAAAACACTTTCAAGTTGTCAGAGAACTTTATGTAGGCATCAGATGGTAAGGTAGGTGCTATTTTTAACCCCAGTCCCCATTTCACAGAAGAGTAAATTGAGGCTGAGAGAGGTTGGATTACTTGTCCAGGAACACACAGCTGGTAAGTATTTGAAGCTGGACTTGAATCCAATGTTTATTTCATTTCAGATTCAACCCTCTATGCTTGACACCACCTAGCTGCTCAACCAAAGCTCTAATTTGGAAAGCACCTCAGTGGCTCCCTAGTCCAGTCTGTGTCTAAATGGAAACCTTCTTGACAGCATCTCTAACAAGAGATCACTCAGTCTTTTCTTGAATTTCTATATTAAGGGGCTTTCCACTTCAGAAGAAATTCCAATTGTCAGAAAGTTGTTGAAGTTGTTATTGTAGTTTAACTTTCATTAAACTAAAATTTGGCTTTCTGCCATTTGCTGCCCTTTTTCTGCCCTCTGAGGCCAAGCAGAAATAAGGAAAATCAGGTAGAGTGGAATGAATGCTGGTTCAGGAAGTAGAGTATCTCAACTGGAATCTCAGTCATTCTGTTAAGCAGTTTTGTGATTATAGACAAGTCACTTCACTAAGTGAGGTTTAGTTCCTTGCCTAGGGTTGCACAACAATCTTTTGGTGGAAATAAATGCATATGCAAATGCAGGTTTTGTTAAATGTTCCCAGATATCTGGAGCCATGAGGATTCCTGACTCAGGTTTCTTCTTCTTATCCAGCGGTTTTTATCATTATGTAGAAGTAGCCTCTAGCTTAAGAGGAAATGAAGAAACAAGCCCAATGTTTGGATAAAATAGCCAAGGCTGAGATTATTGACTGCTCTTCTAGAGCAGGCCTGGGTTTGAATCCCGCCTCAGAAACTCCCAAGAAATGAACCCAAAATCTTCTAAGGCATTTGTTTTTCTTCTAAGGCATTTGTGAAAATATTTCTTCTGTAGAAGATGCACAGGCAGAGGGGATGGTTTTAGGAGCGTGAAACAGCTCAGTCCCTTGTAAGAAGTTATTAGTAACTTCTGAGTCTATGCCCAGTGAGGAGAAACTAAGATTTGTATGGCAGGATCCCCATGCTAAAGTTGCTGGGAATCTACTTGGGGAGCAAAGACATGTCATCTTGTTGAAAGAGATGGATTCAGAGAAACCTAGGATGATTTTTATGAATTGATACAGAATGAAGTAAGCAGAACCCGGAGAAGGCTTTATGTTATATAACAAAATATTGTATAGACAGATATCCTTGAAAGACTTAGGAACTCTGATCAATGACCAGTCAGAGTCCTAATGATGAGGCATGCTACCCATCCCCTAAGTCAGAGAGGTGATCATGGTCAGATGGATATTTGCTGATGTCGCCAATGCAAAAAATTGTTTTGCTTGACCTTATTTGCATAGGGCAGTAGCTAGAGAGATGGAGTTGAATTGAGGAAAACCTTAGTTCACACACTTACTAACTGTGATCCTAAGCAAGTCACTTTTAACCTTTATTTACCTCAGTTTCTTCAGCTGTGAAATGGGGATAATAATAGCACTTACCTCCCAAGGGTGTTGTGAGGCTCAGTTGTGATAATATTTATGAATACTATAGTGCTTTGCAAATCTTAAAGCATTATAGAAGTACTAATTTTGATTGTTTACAGAGCTTTACTTCTCTTTTTTTCAGTGGTGGGGTGAGAGAAAAAAATAGATGTTAATTGTATTTTTTAAATTAGAAAATGTTAAAAAAGATCACTAACAAGAGCTCACATTTACATAATGACCTTTTTAAAGTTTACTGAGAGATTGCCTGACAGTGACTTTTCTGAAGCAGGTAGCACAAGTTTATTAGCTGCATTTTACAAAGAATGGAACTGAGGGCAAAGGTTAATTAACGGAGGTAAGAACACAAACGAGTTCATAACATACTTCACAGAATATTTAAGCACACAGGTGAAACCCAAAATTCATTTTTTAGTATCCCCCCTATGTAAGGTCTAATTTCCCCAATCAATTGTAAAGTACTTAAGGGAAGAGTGTTTCAAAAATCCTAGTTCAGATTTAAGCTAGTAAAACGTAAATAGCTTTAATATTAACCAGTTTTTAAAGCTTTTTAAAACTTTGATAGCTTGGGAATGCACTAGATTTTACGACTTTTATTTTGTACAGGGGCTTCAGTCGTGTCCAGCTGTTAGTGACCCCATTTGGGGTTTTCTTGGAAAAGAGACTGGAGTAATTTGCCATTTCAAGCTCCAGCACATTTTTTAGATAAGGAAACTGAGGTAAACAGGGTGAAGTGATTTGTCACAGAGCTAGTAAATGTCTGACACTGGATTTGAACTTAGGAAGTTGAGTTTTCCTCATTCTAGGCCCTGCGCTCTATGCACTATGATGCCACCTCGCTGCCCAATAGATGCTTAATAAATGTTTATTGACTGGAAGCTGTGCATTTCTTCAGTGAGTCCTTGATCATACCATTTTAAAGCTATTCCATACAAGTTACCCAGAAAGCTCCTGATCTTTGGTAGGAATCACTTCCTGCTCTGCCCTCTTCAGGGACAGCCTCATTTAATGCCTCATTGTCTTTGTTACCAGGATGACTCAATGCATCAGGTATTCTTACTGTTACACTTAGAAGAGATTAGATTTATTTATTCATTCATTCATTTTTAATACGTGGGTAGCTTCACAGTGGGATAGAACACCAGGCCTGGAGTTGGAAAGATATGAGTTCAAATCTGGCCCCTGACACTAGCTGCGTGACCCTGGGTATATTATTAAATTATAATTTAATTGGGATCACGAAGAGTTGAACACGCCTAAACGGAATAACAATTAAACATCTCTTTCAGTTGCTACAAAAGCCCACCCAATTAACACTAATATTCGCCTAGTGATACTATGTATCTGCAAATAATGGAATTTCATGATCTTAGAAATCCCATAATGTGTTACCCAAAAGACGTAGGAGAGATGCCTGGTCGGTGTGAGTGGGCTTCAATGTGGTTCCAGTAATGAATGGAATATGAAAATTACTCAAGGCAAAGAAACAGAGGACCTGAGTTGAAATTCAGGTCTTGCCACCTACTGCCCATAGCCATGGATGAAAGCTGCAGAGTCCAGTTGAGGTTTGCGGCCAGGGGAAAAAACGATTTACATAAGGCAAGAGCTTTTTTTTTTTTGTAATTTAATTTAAATTTTTTTTTTTTAGTTTACATCATTCATTTCCACAAGATTTTGAGTTACAAATTTTCTCCCCATTTTCCCCTACCTACCACCCCAAAACAGTGATCCCACTGAATATCCCTTCCTCAATCTGCTCTCTCCTATATCTTCCCCCCTCCCCACTCTGACTTTCCAGTAGGGCATGGTAGGTCTCTATGCCCCAGTGCCTGTATATCTTATTTCCCAGTTACATGTAAAATAATAATAATATATATTTTTAAACATTTGATTTTAAAACTTTGAGTTCCAGTTTCTTTCCCTACATCCCTTGATACCAACCCTTACTGGGAAGATAAACAATTCAATATAGTTTGTACATGTGTAGCTATGCAAAACATTTCCATAATGGAAATATTGAAAAAGACTGACTATATTTCCCTCCATCCCATCAAATCACCCACTTGTTCTATTCTCTACTTTGATCCTGTCCCTTTTCAAAAGTGGGTGCTTCCACCTTCCCTCCCCTGCAGCCTGTCCTCCTTTCCATCATCCCCCCTCTCATCCCCTTCCCCCCTACTCTCCTGTAGGGTTAGATACTCTATTTAGTGTGTATGTCTTTCCCTCCCTAAGCCAAATTCATTGAGAATAAGATTGATTCATTCCCTTTTGACTTCCTATTCTTCCCCTCTATTGTAACCATTTCCCTTGCCTCTTCTATATGAGATAGTTTACCCCATTCTGTCTCTCCCCATCTCCTCTCATTGTATTCCTCTCTCACTTCTTAATTTCACCTTTTAAGTATCATCCCTTCCTATTCAACTGGTCCTGTACCCTATGTCCATGTATACTTACACACATATATACACATATTCACATATGTATTCTTATGCCCATATACCCTCCTATATATACATATATTTGTATACATATACATTCCTTTCAACTATTTTCATACTTAGAAAAGTTTCATAAGTCACAATTATCGTTTTTCCATGTAGGAATGTAAATAGTTCAACTTTGATAAGTTCCTTATGATTTCTTTTCCCTGTTTACCTTCTCATGTTTCTCTTGCTTCTTGTATCTGAATGTCAAATTTTCTATTCAACTCTGGTTTTTTCATCAAGAATGCTTGAAAGTCCTCAATTTCATTGAATGATCATATTTTTCCCTGAAACATGATACTCAGTTTTCCTGGGTAGGTGATTCTTGGTTTTAACCTCAGCTCCTTTGACCTCCAAAATATCATATTCCAAGCTCTTCAGTCCCTCAGTGTAGAAGCTGCCAGATCCTGGCTTATCCTGACTGTGTTTGCACACTATTCAAATTGTTTCTTCCTGGCTGCTTGTAATATTTTCTCCTTGGTCTGGGAACTCCAGAATCTGCCTATAATATTCCCAGGAGTTTTCTTTTGAGGATCTTTTTCAAGAGGTGATTGGTGGATTTTTTCAACCTCCATTTTGCCCTCTGGTTCTAAAACATCAGGGAAATTTTTCTTAAGAATTTCTTGGATGATGATTTCTAGGTTCTTTTTTTTTTGATCATGGCTTTCAGGTAGTCCAATAATTTTAAAATCATCTCTCCTGGATCTATTTTCCAGGTCAGTGGTTTTTCAATGAGATGTTTAACATTGCCTTCTATTTTTTCATTTGTTTGGATCTGTTTAATAGTATCTTGATTTCTAATAAACTCACTAGCTTCCATTTGCTCCAATCTAATTCTGAAGGAATGATTCTCCTCAGTGAGCTTTTGAGATTTTTTTCCATCTGGCAAATTTGGCTTTTTAAGGCATTCTTCTCCTCATTGGCTTTTTGAGCCTCTTTTGCCATTTGAGTTAGCCTATTTTTAAGGTGTTATTTTCTTCAGTCAGGTTGTTGACTCTCATTGTATAATTTTCTTGCATCATTCTCTTTTCTCTTCCCAATTTTTCCTCCACTTCTCTTATTTCATTTTCAAAATCCTTCTTAAACTCCTCTGTGGCCTGTAAGCAGCTTATTCTTTTCTTGGAAGTTTTTGGTGCAGGAGTTCTGACTTCACTGTCTTCCTCCTGTTCTATGCCCTGATCCTTTTTGTCCCCAAAAAAGGAATACAGAGTTGGACAGCTGTGCTTGGCTTGCTTCCCTTATTTATTCATGTTGCCACTCAATTATTTGACTTTCAAGCTTTTTGTCACAGTAGAACTCTGCTGCCAGAGAGGCGACCTTTGTCCCAATCTCTGGGGTTTTCTCAGCTGTTGGAGCTATTAGTTGGGTGCCTTCTCTGAAGCCTCCCCACACAGCAAGCTGGTCATGCACCCCAGGACCTCCCCCCTAGACCACAATCCAAATCCAAGCAGGTTAAAGCAAAAGCGATTACCCTGCAAACTGGTTGCTTGGTCCCCCTACAATCTGTAGACCAGGAGCTCTGAAGCGGCCACATGGCAGTGGCTGTAGCCTCAGCAGCTTCTCCCTCCAGGGGTAAAGGCCTGACCACAATCCTGAAATCCCAGTTCACAAAGTCCACACTGCACTGACCTGTCACTTTGTCCTTAGCATCTATGGTTTGATAATTCTGGAAACTGTTATAGCTGTTGGTGATCTGAAGTCCCTCCAGCCGGTGGCTCATTGTGGTCATCCTGAGCCTAAAACCTCGGGTATGCAGGGCTGGTCTTGGCTCTTAGTGTGCTGTGCTGGTTACTTGCTGCTGACCTGCCAGGCTGTCCTCAGCAGGAGGTTAGCTTCTCTGTGTCATTTTGTGGGTTCTGTAGCTCCAAAGTTTGTTCAGAGTCACCTTTTGCATGAATTGGAGGAGGTGGAAGCGGGAGTCCCGAGGAAGTCCTGTTTCTACTATGCCATCTTGACTCCATCCCCCAAGGCAAGAGCTTTTTAAAACTGAAGTGGGTTGATATGGGCCCTGGAATCTTCTCTTTCCTCAGATGTCTTCAAGCAGAGAATGTCAGACCAATTCTGGCACAGAGTATAGTCTCTGTTTATATACCCAGTGTTTGATGTCTAGAAAGCACTTAGAAATGCTTGGTGCTTCATATTAAAAACATCTCTTCTTTACATATCCCTTTAAAGGGGTCAAGCACTCTGTCAACATCACCTTATTTTATTCTGGGAGGTAGATCACACGTCAGCAGTGAATCAGGCGAAGGATGTGATACCAGATCTTATGCAGTCCAAGTGAGCCACTAAGTCAAACATGATAAATTATTATATGAATAAGGATTCATAAATTCATTTAATGAACATTTATTAAGCAAACATTGTGTACAAAGTCCTCCACTATGTGCTGGGGGCACAAAGATGTAACTGAATTTAACTCAACTCAAATAAATGCTAGTTGAACTCAATTAAATGAAACAACATCATAAGAGGAAAGCATGAGAGCAAGAAGGGAACTCAGAGATCCTTGAGGCCAACCCTTCACTTTTACAGCTGAAGAAACTGAGGCATAAAGAGGTTAAATGATTTCACAGTATTACAGATTTAGTATTAGCAGGCACCTCAGGGCCCATGTAGTCCATTTCCCTCATATTGGAGATGGGGAAACTGAGGCCCAGAGAGCATAATTGAATTATGCAACATCATGCATGGAGTAAATGGACAAAGCTGGGCTTTGACACCAAGTTTTTTTTATCATGTTACCTTGCCTTCCTCCATCCCTGTCCTTGAGGGGCTAGCAAAATAAATGAGAGATGAGAGAAATCCAAATAATCAGGGTCCAAATGAGGACATGTTAAGTATATAGGAGAGGTCCAAGGCAGACAGTATGAGGAATATATAGGGAAGGTTTTTTTTTCACTTTACATAATGATGGGGTAATCAGGGAAGACTTCTGTAAGGAGGCAGACCTTCAGCTGACCCATTGAAAGAAAGGAAAGATTTTACCACCTGGACCAGTTGAGGCAGACTATTCTAGAATCCAAGATTTTCAGTTGAATGGGTCTCCAAAAGTCATCTAGTGAAGATCATCTCATTTTTCAGAAGGGAAAACTGAGGCTATGAGAAGATAAATATATTGTCCAAGGCCTCATACGTAACTCAGCAGCAGAGTCAGTCAGAGTCAGGGCTCTGAAGCCCACAAAATGCAACATATGTTAACATTTTAAATGTCAACTCCCTGGTAGAGTATGATGGGAGTTAGGAGTTACTGTTTTATGTTTCATGTATTTGTCAATGAGTATTTATGAGTCTTTTGTGTTTTTAGGGTAGCTGGGTGGTTCAGTGGAAAGAGCTGGAGACAGACAGAAAGGTCTGTGCTCAAATCTAGCCATAGATGTTTCTTAGCTGTGTGGCCCCAGGCAAGTCACTTATTCTCTGTTTGCCTCAGTCTTATGAACTGTAATGTAGATAGGAATAGCATTTACCTCATAGAGCTATTGTAGCAAGAAAATAATCTTCATAAAGTGCTTAGCATAGTGCCTGGCACACCTCTAAAGTCTTCTTACAGTCCTCCTCAGCTCTATCTCTACCATCATTGCTATTGCAAACCTGGTAGGGAGACATGTACCTCCCTGGGAGAAAGACAAGCAGGGAATAATTCAGAGATTGCATGAATGTTCGCTATTCTGAGCAGACGCCTGTTAGCTGGGTCATCTTGGGTCAAGGCACTCACACTCTCTCAGCCTCAGTTTCCTCATCTGTCAAAAAGGGATAACCTATTTCACAGGTTGTGGTGATGATCAAATGAGACCATGTACTCAAAGTACCTTGCAAACTCCAATTCTTTTCTAAGTGTGATGGAGGACGCAGAGGGCTGGGATTTGGAATTAGAAGTCTGGGTCTGAGTCCTGCCTCACACATGCATGGGTTGTGCGACCCTGAGCAAATCCCTTAACTTCTCAGTGATCTGAGCAATTCTCCAATGCTGCAGGTTACAGACGTGCTGGCAGTCTGCATCAGGGGAGGGAATTTTTATACAGGAACTCTGTATGGTCTTGAAATCACAGATATTTTATAATTATACAGAGATATTATAATTATATGTCTATATATCATATATAATTATAAATTTACATATAATTTATGGGTATATTCAATTTTATTGTTGCTATTTAGTTGTGTTTGACTCTTAATGACCCTGTTGACCATACTATCTATGGGGTTTTCTTTGCTGGGATACTGGGGCCATTTACTATTTACTTCTCCAGTGGATTAAAGCAAATGGAGATTAAATGACTTGTCCAGGGTCATGTAGCTAGTAAGTATCCGAAACTGGATGTCAGCTTAGATTTTTCTGAATCCAGTTCCTTTGGTCTCTTCTCTGAGCTCCCTAGCTGCCTCCTTTATATTCAATATATATCTTATATATAGATATATTATATAGCCTTATGTAATATATCTATAAAATTGCATGTGCTATATTATAGATTTGAATATAATATGATTATATGGAATGTAGTATATATATAGAATGTAGTATATATATATATAGAGAGAGAAATGTAGCATATATAATGTAATATATATACAAAACATAATTATAGATAGATAGATGCAGCATTTGTAATAATAAAATCCCATGAGTGTGAGGGGCATACATACATGCATGTATTACATGTGGCATATGTGTATTATAGCATATCTATCCTGTATGTACACCTGCATACACACAAATATATTTACATTTCTCAAAGGGAGGGTTTTTTCCATGAGTGACCTCGTTCTTCTTATCCTCTTCCATGATATTTTCATTTTCTCATATAGTAAATTTTCAACTGGTCATTCCCAAGTCCCCTTTATTTTTTAAAATTACATTTTAAATTGTATTTAATGAATTAAATTACATTTAATTAAATTGACATCTTTTGTTTTTGTATCACTGTCATTTCCCAATGCAGCCTTCCTCCCTTCACCTCCAGAGAACCATCCCTTATAATAAAGAATTAAAGAAAGCAAAGAATCCATAGTTTAGCAAATAAAACCAATACATCAAAAATATTTCCCATTGTATGGAGTGTGCCATACCCACAGTCTTCTGCCTCTGCAAAGAAGAAGGATTCAACTGTGACTATGACTTCAAGGTCCCTTTGGAGCTCTTCCAATGTCCCAACTTTCTTTAGTTTGTGGTGGAAATGTAAGTATCGAACTTGGCCCTGAAGAAGAGCTAAGAAGACATGCCTCCTTTCTTCTCCTTTGCAGAAGTGGGGGACTATGTGTATGGGGCATCACCTATACTGTCAGCATTGATTTACTTGTTGGTTAGTGTTGCTGAAGTAAGTAGGTGAGGGGGATGATATTTGTAAACAAAGGTGATATGCTAACAAAATATATCAAAACAATTAGAAATCATTATAATTAACATTTCTATTACATTTTAGGGTTTGCTTTATTATCTCATTTTCTTCTTCACAATAAACCCTGGTGCTATTATTACTCCCATCTAACAAATGAGGAAGTGAAGGCAAATCATAGGTGAAGTAATTTGCTAGTAAATTTGCTACATAGCTAGTAAAATATCTGAGATAGGATTAGAATTCAGATCTTCCTGACCCCAGGACTGGCATCCTAGTCACTGTTCCATCTAGATAATAATGATGATGGATGATGATGATGATGATGATGATGATGATGATGATGATGATGATGATGATGATGATGAT
>NW_027185852.1:19241361-19244146 GCF_028583685.1 Petaurus breviceps papuanus | reverse complement strand
GGAAGCCTTCTGTTATCATCTTAGTTGCTAATTATCCCCACCTCCTGAACTGTGATAGCTATTTGTTGGTACCTCTATAATGCACACATTCTATTTCCTATTCTATCATGAAGCAGCTATGTTGTAGGAGAGAGCATGAGATCCAGATTGAAATCAGGTTCAAACCTGTGTTTTGATATGTATTGGTTGCATGCCCTTGGGAGAGTTACTTTATTTCTCTGAGGTTTATTTCTTCAAATTTAAAAGCTGGAGGTAACAATACTGACACCCAGAGGAAGTATAGAGAGATGGGATAGAGGACAGAGGGCTGATCATGAAATCAGAAAGACCTGGGTTTGAGTCTTGCCCCTGACACAGGAATGTGTCCTCACATTCTTGTGACCTCACTGCATCTCTCTGGGTCTCAGCTCATTCCTCAGAGAAATGAAATCAGGGCAAACCTGAAGGGAAGGCAAAGGATGGGAACTGGCAAAGTTCACTAATTCCTGGAGCCACAGTCTAGTGGTGCCTGGCCAGACATAGGGGTCGGATGATGGAGAATCAGAATTGGCCAGGGCTGAGAAAGCTGCAGGATTGTTATAGGAAGGCACCACAAAGAAGAATTGGAATAAAGGTTTCCATTAAAGAAATGTGTGAACAAAAATAAGATGGGTTGGTCATGTGGCTTTAAAAAGCAGGGCTGAACTGTTGGGTGGCCCAAGGATTGCATTGTTATCCTTATGATGTCAGGAAAAAGGAAGGAAGGTCCCAGTATGTTGATTACTCCCCTGTGGCAAGATACAGGAGTCAATCAACAGATTAAGGCATAATTAAATACCTACCACTACCACCCTGTTTGCCTCAGTTCCTCATCTATAAAATCAGCTGGAGAAGGAAGTGGCAAACCACTCTAGTATCTATGCCAAGAAAGCTCCTAATAGAGCCACAAAAAGTTGGGCATGACTTAAATGATTAAACAATGAAAAAGGTACATTTCAGATATTAAATTGTGTGGTTTTGTGATATCGTAGGGGAGTTAGTAAAAAAAAGTGAAGGTTTTTTTCAGTTTTCTTCTAAAGTTAGAAGAAACCCCAGTATGAGGCAATAAGAAGGAGGAGCCAATGGTAAAGATCTTTCCTCGACAATAACAGTAACTGACATTTATAGACTCTTTCAGGTCTATACAGATTATCTCCTATGCCTCAAGCCACATGAAAAATCCATGATTTAGAACACTGGTGTCATACTCAAATAGAAATGGGGCCACTACCTCATAAATAAGGAGACCTGTGTGCTGATAATTGACTTAGAAAAGTACATAGCAACATTCTGAGTATGTTCTATTGTATTTTTTTTCATTTTATTAAATATTTCCCAATTAGATTTTAATGTGGTTCAGGCTGCATTTGCACCGTGTTGTAGGACTGCCCTCCCAGGTGTGTCTGACGCTTCTGATATAAGGATTGTTGCCCTCATTTTACCGATAAGAAAACTGAAAATTTGAGCAGTTAAGTGACTTGTCCATGGTCATACAGTTTACTGCCAGAGCAGGAATCAAGCTTCGGTCTTCTTGACTCCAAGTCTAGCATTCCATCCCCCATAGCAGTTGCTTCTCAATTAAATTAAAAAAAGAATTATTTAAACAAGCAAATATGAATCTAGTTTGCTTGTTAAAGTCTATTAAAGTGATAAATCAAGTTTTATTAATAATCAGTGGAATTTCTGCTTTGGGGGAAAATTAACATTTAGTTTTTATCATCATGTGCTTTCTTAACACTTAGCACGTAACATTTATTAAACATCTTCTATGCCCAATGCACTATTCTAGGTACTGAGGAAGAAACACTGATGAATGAGACATATTCTTTACCTTGTTAATGGATGAGCTAGTCCTATCCTATGCCTTGAGAAATAGACTGGGGAAAAAGATGGTAGCATGGATGCCATTAACCCTCATGACAGGATTGCCAAATAGGCTGATTACTTTGGAAGTCAAAAGTTAAACTTGCCTTTTCCCAACAGTCTATAGGAATTTTAATGACTGAGAAGTTGTAATGGGGGAAAGCAGCATGGATGGAACCTATGGGAGACTTCTGAAAAGATCATAGGTCTAGACCAGAGGTTAATAACTTTTTTGTACACTGGGTCCTTTGGCAGCCTGGACAAGCTTAAAAATCCCTTTTAAGAAGAATGTTTCTTTTTAATTGCATAAAAAAGTACATACAGGGGTGGCTAGGTGGCTCAGTTAATAGAGTACTGGCCCTGGAGTCAGGAGGACCTGAGTTCAAATCCGGCCTCAAACACTTAACCCAAAACTAGCCATGTGACCTTGGGCAAGTTACTTAACCCCAATTGCCCTCCAAAAAGCAAAAACAAAACAAAACAAAACAAAAACAAGTACATACAGCTATAAAGGGAAGCTATGGCATAACAACATAGTTCTCTGGATTTTTTTTTAAGTTCAGAGACTCCTGAAGGAAGGATGTCAGGGGCCTCTTTTCCAATCATCTTGCTGCAGGAAAAGGAAGCCCTCAAGAAATGCTTTGTGTTAGCTCATCCAAGCAGTAAGTATAGGGGGTGGATTTTGAACCTAGTCTTCTGGCTCTACTGCAATGGGTTGACTATGTGAGCTGAGACCAGCTCCTGTTGATTAAAACTCTGAGAAATGTGCCAGAAGAATAAAACAACAATAGCAAAAATGGATGAAAAAGGAGAAAAAGAAGGAATTCTTCAAAGGAAAAACACACAGGAAATCCAACAAAGATAAAAGAAGAGAAGGAGCAAAAAGAAAGCATTGGCATAAAGA
>NW_027185852.1:19225865-19231361 GCF_028583685.1 Petaurus breviceps papuanus | reverse complement strand
AGTGCCTAGTAGAGGGCATTAGACTAGGTTTAAGCAATCCAGTTAATCAATTTGGAAGGATACATTGGATAAAATAGAATGACATTATATTGAGGTATCTATGGAGGTATTGACTGCAGGAAGTCAGCCACACTTGTGGGACTCATATACAGTAGCAAGCTGGTTTGGATTCCAACATTCCAGTGATGAGCCTGAAGAAAAGAAGTTCCAGTTAAGTCTCTGAGAAGGATTTCTTTAAGGGGTTGGGGGCAGGGTGTAAGGAGAGGAATAATAGAGCCTCTGTCCCCCATGTCCCTTTACCAAAAGAAGACTTGAATTTCTCTCAGGTATCCAAGCAATATCCCCAGAACATCAATGCCTGGCAGCAGCATCTACATCAGGAAGCAATGACAAATTAGACATACCTGGGAAAGGCAGCTTCAAGATTCCACGAGGACCTAGAAGAAAATTACTCTATCCAAGGAGAAATATCTTGATGACTCCAGCAAAAGGATTTCTAGAAGCTATGAGTCATTACTCTGCCTTGTGTGCTCTAAGCTTGAGCCCACCTTCTCATGGATTCTGTCTGTAGATGTGAGAGAGGGTATAACTATCCTGTGGGGAAAAGTTTTGTATCACCTGTTTTTGCTATACCACATTAGCAAATATCCCTTTCTAAAACTAATTAGGTCCAACTAGTTCATTGGTGTCAACTGATAATCAGTGTGGACAAGAAGCATACTAGTTGGGGCTTGTGAGCTACAGTACCAGAGGAACTACCAACAAACTCCTCTGAGTCATGTCACCTCTGGGAAACTAGCTTTCCAGTACTGGTGGTAGTTAGAAGAATTTGCCCAGAACTATGAGTTTTATGTAAAAGAAGGGGGTGAACTAGAGTATCAAACTCAAATAGAAAATGGATCACTGACATCTCATATAATCTTGGAAAACTACAAATTAGCATTATCAATGTTGTATTATATTTTTCTTTAGGACCCTGAGTTTGACACTTCTTAACTAAGAGGATGTCTTTGGTGTCTTATAGTTCCACATCCTACGATAGCAACAGATACCACTCTCGTCAGTATACCACATATAGAAATAAAACCCCAAGATTTCTAAACCTAAAAGTGACTTTTAGATATCATCTAATTTGTCCCCTGCTAGGAGCAAGCTGAAGCCCAGAGAAGGGAAATGCCCCACAAAATGTCACATAGCAATTTAGTGATAGGAATGAGAATTACAAGCATGACCATGTTCACCTTCATTCCAGTACTCCTTCTGTAATGTGCCACCAAAGACCTTCCAACACCCCCCTTCCTTTCCTGCTGCCCTGTGAATGAAAACATCTCGAATATAGCTAACACGGGGTCCTCCAGCTTGTGCTTGAATCTCTAGGGTGAGGAGGCATCTGCCACCTCTCCAGGAAGTGCATTCCACTTAGAGGTAAGCTCTAATTATCATTGAGTTTATCCAGACATTAAGCTGAAATGTGCCAACTTGTAATTGCCGTCCTTTCCCCTTCTTCCATTGCCCACGTGATAGCCAAATATATTTTTTTAACAGTTTCGTGACTCTAGTTTTCAGTAACATGTTCAGAGTGGTTCATCTGATGATATGAAGAATTTGCACTTTTTCGAGATTCTGACCACTTTACTCAGGAAGTCATGGGCTTTATGTGTAGGCAGAATAGGTAGTTGCCTAAACCATATTTTTATCATTTAAGTTTAGGGAGCTATGGTTCCTTTAATAGATTAGAGCATTCAATGTTGCAACATTGGCCATTTTCATTGAAAAGAGTGATATACACTAACCTTGCCAATAAGCAACTCGTCTCAACCATAACCCACCTTCAAAGACAATATCTAGCTATGCCATAGTTTCAATGCAGGCAATGTGTAGCTCCCATTTTGTTACCTTTTTTCTCTATTTTTCACAACACAACCTTTCCTTATCAGAGCCACTTTTAAGTGTGCAACAGCTTGTACTCTGATTTTATTCATACCTGACCCCTGAGACTTGATGCCCAGCTTGCCTCAGGTCTTCCTTGAACATAGTCAAACCTAAGTGGGCCTCTCTGTAAAATGAGGGATTGGAATCAGCTAATTTTTAAGGTACATTGTAGTTCTAACGTGTTATGAAATACTTCAAGGCAACTATGATATTGGATAAAACAGTCCCTTCTGTTTGAGCCTCAGTTTCCCCAGCTGTAAAATGAGAAGGGTTGACTAGAAGAAAATCTTCAAAGACTGTTTCAGTTCTGACATTTTCTGTTCTAAGATCCCTCCATGTAACATTGTCTATTCTAAGGTCCTCTTACATTCTGACACTCTTTGCCCTAAGATCACTCCCAACTCTTATACTCTATGTTCTGGAGCCTCTTCTCATTATGCCATTTCCTATTCCAACAATTTATTCCCCAAAGCCCCTTCCAAATATCACATTCCTTGTGTTAAGACCACTCCCAATTCTGATATTCTATGGTTCTAGGTTGATGGATGAAACTTAAAACAGTAGCCTCCTGTTCTCCCAGTCCCAAAAGCAAGGCCATAAAGGCAAGAGAATCTCATGGTCCTAGGAAGAGACCCCAGGGTCTATGGACCCATGGTTGGCTCCACTTAAACCTCCCTGATATCTGCCACATTTCATCCCAGAGTTCCAAATTAAGTCATTAATTTAGAATAATTAATTCAATAACTTAGAAGAGGCATTGCCCAAGCTTTGTCATCCAAATCATCCTAGGTGTGATTTCAGCCAAGTTCATTAACAATATCATCTTACACAATTAGATTTCCAAATGGGAGAAATCTGAAGAACCATGAAATCTACCTCCGAGCTCCCCCATAGACAGAGATCAATTGTCTTGTAAAGCAGGGTCTAGAGAACCTTTGGGACACTCCAAGTGATAATCCTAGCTCATGCTTGTAGAAGAGGAGGAACTGAGGCTGAAGGTAAAGTGATTTGCCCCAGCTAATCCAGACTATTTTTGCTACATTTGAAAGGAAAAAAAAGGGGATTGGGTTATAGTAATCCAGGGAGTTCCCAAAGTCCTAGTGCAGTCTTAAGCTTTAATAACTGAAAAATGCCCTAAAACTTTTGGGATGCCTTACATTTCACAATAAAGGTTTGAGGGTTTAAAACTGTGAGAGACCTTGGAAACTCAATGACCAATGAGGTTTCTTCCAGCTCTAAAATTTGCTGTTGCTATACTAGACAATGTGGAAAGTTCCTTCTGGTTCTAATTTGGAGTCTGATTATTTCAGACACGATGTTGATCAGTATAATCTTTGAACACTCTTTTACTCCATGAATCTTCATAAGTTTAATGAAATAGTATTATTTCTTACTTGATTCCCCCTCCCTCTCCCAATCCTATATTTTAAATAGCAGCAGGAAACCCTAATGCTCAGTCTCCCCACTGGCTTTAATTGCAAAGCAGATGCATTGTCTTTTTAGCAGGAAATGTAAGTTGTTTTGTCCCATGCAATCTCAGTGCCTGTGGCTGAGAATGGGTGAATAAGTACTACCAGCATACTCTATTAGGGCACACAATTATTTTCCTCACTGTGATTTGGAAATATTTTAATGGAATGGATAATCATTTGCAAAAAGATCATTGAAACAATTCCGCTAATTATAAGGTTTCTTCATTTTTGCAACTCAATTTTCATTATGGACTTGCTGAAATAATGAGGTAATCAGCTGGATAAATAGTGGATTGTGTAAATTGTATTTTATAAGGTTTTTAATAGTATATCAAGACAATACAATCCATAGGTGAGAGAAGGATTGTAGTGAAGCACAGTGTAGGAGATAGGGTCCTTGCCATATAGCCAGCTCTCAAGACTATTCTTTTGCTTGACTTCCCTCCTCCAGACATTAGCCATCGAATCACTACTTTCTGCATTAGACAAGATATGTCAAAGAACAGCCCACATTGAAGCCCCGAAGCCCTTGACTGTAACTGAACAGATTAAATTCCAATTGGGAAATATTTAAGAAAATCAGTTAGAATGCAATAGAACATAGATAATATTAATTTGTGGTTTTCTAAGTCATATGCTGTCTGCAGAGATCTTTATGTATGTATGAGTGACCCTTGTTTCTCTTTGTGTTTGATGCCACCATATTGGGATGCAGAGTCAAGAAGTTCTTGGCTTAAACCTTGCTTGAGATAATTATTAATGATGGGGTCCTGAGCAAGTCACTTAACCTCTGTCTTCCTCAGTTTTCTCATCTGTGAAATGAAAAGTATATTAGCATCTGCCTCACAGTTAGAAAGTTCTTGAAGGACCGCATGATGTAGTGGATAGGGTGGAGACTTGGAGTCTGGAAAGTCCCACCTCAGACACTTCTAAGCTATGTAACTTTGAACAAGGCACTTTCAGTGTCTCAGTTTCCTTATCTATATAATGAGGGGCTTTGACTCAGTGTCCTTTCCAGCTCTCAATTGAAATACTATGATTTTCTTTAATTTGGATTGAAAGTTGCCTTCTACCTGTTCTAGTTTTGACACCAAGCAGAATAATTCAGATACTTCTTCCACATCATAAACTCCTGAGATTGTTGAATAAAGTGATCCTGAGACACAGAGTTGCAGAATTAGAGAGTTGTAAGGGAACTCAGTAGCCATCTAGTCTAGCCAACAACAGATAGTTGTCCAATCCTTGATACAGCCCATTCCTACTTTGGACAGCTCCTATTTTAGGAAGTCTTTCTTGATTTCTAGTGTCAATTGACCTCTTTAATTTCCACCCAGTACTCCTTGTTCTGTCCCTGAGGCCAAATAGAACAAACCCGAATCCTTCTGAAGCCTGGGTAAGGGAAAGGAACATGGGATCAAAAGTCAGAAGGTCTGAGTTCAAATTCCATTCTTTTTTTCTTCTTTTCCCTTCTTAACTGTGTGACTTTAGACAAGTCCATTAATCTGTCTGAGTCTCATCTATAAAATGAGGAGGTTGGACTAAATGACCTCCTTTCCAGCTCTAAATCTATAATCTTATAGTTCTATGTGTCTTGTCCATTAGACAATGGAATGCTGGAAGACAGTCATCATCTTCTCATAGTTAAGTATCCCTGTCTCCTTTAGCTGATCATGTCAGTATGGTCATGCGGCCTCTAACCATCTTGGTCACTCCATTCTCAGTACTCTTCACCCTATCACTGCTTTTGGAAGCAGCCCAGTTCTGGATATTAGCAAGCTCTTTTGTTTTCAGTTGAAATTTTAATTTTTATCTAACAGTTCAAGTTATCCTCTTAGGAGTCAAGAATCATAGATCCTATCCTTTTTCTGAACCATCACCTTGGAAATTTATGAAGAAAGTCATCCTGCTTCTCCTCACTCCCTTCAGTTTTTCCATCTTCAGTTCCTTCAACTGCTCCTTTAATGATTTGGCTTTGAGCTGCCTCCACCTCCTGATCAAATTGCACTGAATTCTTGTCACATCCTTCCCAAGATTGCATAAGTTTTCTTCCTTCCTTCCTTCCTTCCTTCCTTCCTTCCTTCCTTCCTTCCTT
>NW_027185852.1:19203696-19225855 GCF_028583685.1 Petaurus breviceps papuanus | reverse complement strand
CTTCCTTCCTTCCTTCCTTCCTTCCTTCCTTCCTTCCTTCCTTCCTTCCTTCCTTCCTTCTAATTTACAAACAAATGTGTCTGAATAAGATACATACAGGATAAATTGAAGATAATTAGCAGAAAGAAGACACTACCATTAAGGAGAAAACTTGGACAAGGTTGTTAGTATATGGGAAATTGAGAGAGAAAAGAGGAGAGAGAGAGAAGAAATTTTCTGGAGAAGAGGAGAAGAGAGGGAGTGAAACCAAGAGAACAAGTAGAGAAATTATTGTAGCTTTGACAAGAAGAAAACATCCATTAGCAGAGAATATTTTTGGTGGTATTGGAAGATTCAGGTAAGAGGTATAGCTTTGGAACAGACATCTTAAAAATATATTAACATTCTATTTTTTCTTTTTTTTAAGGGGCAGTTGGGGTTAAGTGACTTGCCCAAGGTCACACAGCTAGTTTTTGTGCTAAGTGTCTGAGACCGGATTTGAGCTCGGGTCCTCCTGACTCCAGGGCCAGTGCTCTATTCACTGCACCACCTAGCAGCCCAGTATCTTGACATTCTAGAGTGAAGATTAACTTTTTGTATATCATATACCCTCTTGAAAGGTTAGTGAAATCTGTGGCTTTTTCTGAATGATATTTTGAAATACATAAAGTAAAATATATAGGATGTCAGAGGAAGCCAATTCTATTAAATAGAAAAACAGACAAACAAAAAACCTCTTACTTTACAGATGTGGGAATTGATGACCGGAAAAGGTGGCCCAGTTAGTACACAGCAACACTAGGGTTCTTACCCAGGCCCTGTAACACTAAACCTCTTCCTCTGTCATAACTTCACCCAGTTCTGGGCATCCGAATCCTCCATGTTACCATGACCTTGGTCAGGCGGCTCCTCCCCACAGGATCCCAGTATTGAGAGTGAGGCAGAGCGTTGGAAATCCCAGCTTTCCCAACCTGCCTTTGGTGTTAGTACCTTCTCTCTGGAAGGCTCTCCAATGATTATTTGCATTTTCTCCTAGGTTAGCCTGTGAGCTCCTGGGGAGCAGGAACTTGCCTTTTGTTTCTGTAATTTTTCCTTTATTTCCCCAGAACTTAGTATGGTGCCTGCTGCTCATTGATTAAGTGGCTACTTCAATCTTCTTACTTTATAAGCAGAGACTGAAGCCCAAAGAGGTAGAAGGACTTGTTTATGGTGGCAAAGGTATTAAGCATCCCAGGCCTGGGGATCAAAATCAGGTCTTGTGGCTCTATCCTACAGACAGCTGCTGGTGCAGTGAGCAGAGCACTAATCCTGGGAACAGCAAGAACTGAGTTCAAATATGGTCCCAGATATTTATTAGCTATGTAACCCTGGGCAAGTCACAGAACCTCTATTTGCCTAAGTTTGCACAACTATGAAATAGGTATAATAATAACACATTTCTTAGGGCTTTTGTGGGCATTAAATAATTTAAATAAAAAATTAAAAATTATACACACAAATGTGTATATATGCATACAATACATATAATACAAATAGATCCAAGTGTGTAATACAACACATGGGTGTAGATACAAATGTAACCATGTGCATGTGACATATATACATGAAGCAAACATGTATCAAACATATATACTCGTGACACACACAGATATACACATATGTGTATACATACATATACCCAATATAAATCAATATATGTACATATATAGACCTATATGCACATATATTAGTTTGTATAACAAATGAGAGACCCTCCAGGCAACCCGTTAAGACTGTATGTTTCAGAAAAGGGTCTTGCCGTCATTAGTAGAGGGTGTTTATTCACAAAGGAGTCTCCCATATCCATGAAATTATTGGCCCGGTTCTGCTTCTTTTCCTATACTGATCTTCAGTGGTTTTTCTAGGCCATCTTCTTTTAACATTGGTTGGATCCCCAGTAGTATTCAGTCCCAGAGGCGTTGATTCATGTAACATGTCTTCAGGGTATCTCATGGTCTCTGGCCAATTCAGTGGGGTAGGGGTTCCCTTTTTAAGGGTCTTCAGAGGAGTCATTTTGGGAAATCGGGCAGCTCTTTCAAAAATCCTTATGGGCTCAATCAAGCAGAGGTCCATCTTTTCACAATGTTATTCTTCTCACGAGTGAATATATGATTATGAAGAAGAGTCAGAATTGCAGGCCACTAAGATGGTGGTGGAGAGCTGCTTGGGGGCACAAACGCGCCATGCTGGGAATGAAGAATGAGCTTACAAACCATCACTCGGTCATGTAGAACAGAAAGCAGGGAGCTGGTTATCCAGTGACAGTGAGGGATGAGACTTTCCAAGGGTTTGGCAGATCCTCTATGAAGGACTTATGGAAATATATGAACAAGGATCAAAACTGAAAATAGTATGTGAATGGACTGTGATATGCACCGAGATATATCACATTCATCAGTGAAAACATGCATCCATAGAAGCATTAAAATCTTGATTTATCAAAGGGTTGGTAATACTGACCTCTGCTTCTTAAAGGGGGATGCCTATCAGACATCAGACAGGTAGTACTATGTAGAGAGTCCCAGGAAGTCAGGAGCTCAGATCCAGACCCAGATACTTCCTAGTTGTGTGACTCTGGGCAAGTCATTTAACCTTCATCAGTCTCAGGTTCCTCATCTATAAAATGGACATAATAATAATATCTACCTCCCAGGGTAGTTGTGAGAAACAAAGGAAATACTTGCAAAGTGCTTTACTAGCCAAAGTCACAATGTAAATGCAAATGATTATGATGATGGTTGTGATGATGAAGATGATGATTTGCATATTGATCTATGTTCTAACTTAGCAGTTTTTACTACTTACAAGGACACAGTAGAAAAACCTTGACTAGAGACAGATATGTTTGCAAACTGCCTACAATTCAAGATCCACATGGAATCAATGAGTGGAGTCATCAATAAAGACTGGTGGAAGGTTTGAAAATGTTCTTCCTCGTTGGGCTTCACTGATTCTTGCGCCCTGGGCAACTGTTTACTTTAACTTTCTCTAGTCCTAGCTTGAATAAGAAAGGATATTAAAAATATTTAATTACAGAAAATTCAAACTCAGTCCTTCTTAGATTCCACGTTCAACTCACGATCACATTGCATTGCCTCCCCTGAGAAGGTTCAAAGTCTGTGCTGAGTAATAATGCTGGTAATGCCGAAGTACCAATAATGCATGGGTAAAACCATGGTTTGGAGTGAAATCCAGTCCTAATACTGTCAAAGGGCTGCTTTCCTTTCTCCTTTGGCCATTCCTATGGACAGAGCCCACTGTGTAACTTGGCTGGTGCTACAAGTAAGTAAACTGTAACTTGCTCAATGAAAGCTCAAAACTTCCAAAGGTGGAGGAACCAAAGAGAGGAACTGGGATTTCAGACTTGATTCCATCGAACAAGAAGATGTCTGTTATTAAAGTTAAAGTGATAGGAAATGAAAAGGTCAACAAATTCTTTGCCCACTGGCAATGGAGCAACTACATTTAGAATCAAACATCATAGCCCCTGTGGAAGTAGATATGGTGCTACAGAAAATAAAAGTGAAAAGCACAGCTAGACCCTGCCAAGTACACAAAGGAGGGGGCTTTAGTGGGGGCGACACAGTTCAAGGCTCCATAATATCTGAGAGAGGAAGCCATTGAATGCTTGGACCGTGACCACCATTATGTCATTTGAATCTCACACAACAACCATGTGGGGAAAACATCAATGGTATTATTTTCCCCATTTTCTGGCCAAATCATTTTCCAGATGCACAGAAGTATTAAGGATCTCAAGCAATCTTTAAATCCAGATCTTCCTGACTCCAGATGCAGGACTCTATCCACATTGTCACATCTGACTGAAAAGATGTTGTCCACAGAGAAGTACAGCAAATCTTTATAGAAAAATAGGAAATCATAACTCCCAAGACACTACATTTCCCTTCACCCATCATGAGGGAGCCCACTCACTCACCTTTTTGACTCTGAAAACATTCAGATCATCCTTATGATGCTACTACAAAATCACAGGACTGCTTTCTCAATCCTGGCCAACACACTATGTCAGTATCCCAATATTTACTCTATCAGTTGTCTTTACCTTCATGGAGCAAATCATCCACAGTGTCTCTGATGTGCTTGAGCTTTATGATATTCCATATCAGTCAGTTACTCTATGGTCTCGGCTATGAGGCTGCTCAACTTAGATGTGTTCTCTCTTGCTCCTACCCCCTGAACTTGGGGGATAGTGAAATCAGGATCAGTTTGAATAACACAGAAGCTAGAAATATTGTCTACACCAATCTTCCTGATCCTGCTGGAAAATTAGGCCAATATCCTGGTACCATAATCCTATCTTATTTTGCTATGATGCATTCTACTATACTTGGCCCTAGACCCTGGCTTCAGTTGGGAAATAAATTTCTTATGCCCCTTTATTTCTTCACTAGGGGGTATTATGAAAACTGTCAATGAAGCTTGAAGGGACTCTGGAGGGGGGCAGGCTTGGAAATTAATCTCAAATTTAATCAAACATGTGGAGATGGGCATGAAAGCCTAGTCAACCAACCTCCTCTTTCTTCAGAGATTTACAAGCTTCCTTGGTCTGCTAGAGGAATAAATCATAGCAGAAGAGCACAGGGAATAGTGTGCTCTGTGGGCTCTGATCCCATCATAGTCCTAGAAGAGAGTTGTCTCCCCCTAAATGTTGAATAATAAGGTTGATGATAATGATAATAATAGCATAATGATAATAATAGCAAATTTTCCCAAAAAATAGACTTTACATTGACCAGAAATTGGTGTAATCACGTGCTCCCTGCAGCTCTTTCCAGGCTGTCATTTTTGCCAAGTGGATGTGGTCCATTTGCTGATACAGAAAATCCAAGGGATTCTGGCAGAATGAAAAGCCACAGCTTTAATGCCCCTTGGGCTCTTGCACAGCTCTCTGCCTTGGTTTCTCTGGCAGCAAAACAATGGTAGCTGGTCTTTCACCAGGAAGCTTGTCAATACCTGTTGACATTTCTCTGAGTAATCATTCCAAACTTGGGGCATATTTCTTCATCTTCATGGATGGGTTCCGTGCTTCTATTGATTTTGTGGTTTCAAGTGTGAAAGATCTAATCTTAATCCTCTGCTGTTCATTCCCCTTAACCTTTTAATAACGTGATATGGGAGGCAACTCATCAGAATGGAAATTGTTCTGGAGTTCATGGTCATAAATACTTGTCCCTGAATATTTGAGAGGGTTGCCATTACTCCCCTTCTGAAATAAGTGGAATAAGAATATGAACTCTTACTGTCTTATGTTCTCTCTCCTCCTTTCCCTTTTTTCTAAAGGCGAAATCCCAGCTGAATGACAACATGATGTAAAGGCCCTTGGAATTGTGGACTGAAGCCTCCTCCATTGTCATTGACAATGGAGGTAAGATCCAGGAAACAGCTGTCATTTAGTAATGACTTTGTCTCACTCTTCTCCCCTAAGTGCATAGGATTCCAAGCAGGAAAGTAAACTGGCTATATGTATCCCATTACTAATTCTCCCATTCATCCTATCATACATCAAAGAAGTAATAGGAAGCGACTGTAAGGTGTTACCCATGCTGCATCGGGGAAGCTTTTTGGGCAACAGAATTTTCTCAGCATGCTTCTTGTTTTAGTGCTTGCTTTTTGGCAACATGAATTCTTTCTCTTGTGATCTATGATTCCAGCTGATGTATCCTTTGGATGGTGTGGATATTGTTCCCTCTCAGTCTTAGAGATTGTCTCCATGAATTTCTGGGAATAAAAGATCATCATCACAATGTGGTCAACCTTCTGGTAATACATTTCAAAGAAATACAACAGGTCAGAACTGGGAGAGGCCCCAATAGCCATCTTTTATGGCCCATACCTGAAAAGGAAACACTGCAATGTATGCAGCATGATGTCAGGTTTCTCCACACTTATTGACATTGCTGACAGGTAATAAGAAGTCAGATGAGTTGAGGCGGCCAGGTAGCACAGCGAGTAAGAGCACTTACTCTTAGTAATTCTTCCAGTGTTGAGAAGACCTGGAGATCGAATCCCGGGCTCAGACACTTAGCACCCACCCAGAAACACCTGGCCGTGTAACCTTGAGCAAGTTACTTAACCCCAATTGCTTAGGGGCGGCCAGGTGGCTCAGCAAGTAAGAGCACCGGCTCCAGTGTCGGGATGACCTGGATCAAATCCGGGCTCGGATACTTAGCACCACACCCAGAAATAACTGGCCGTGTAACCTTGAGCAAGTTACTTAACCCCGATTGCTTAAAAAAAAATTAAAAAAAAAAGAAGTCAGATGAGCTCCATTTCCTCTGTGTTGTGTCTTGGACAAAATGTGAATCTTCCTTGTCCCAAGTCTGCATTGTCTCAAGGATGTAGCTTTTATTTTCCATTGGCAAGAGTGAGATCAGCTGGTTGGTGCTTTATTGAGTTGAGGATAGAATTGACACAACTGAACTTGTCCTTGGTTTGGGACTTTACAAGGAGATAGGGACCCACTAAGAGACATAGAAGACATAAAAGAAGGAGTCCCAACTAAAGAATCAGAGCATGAAAATGTCCTTTGAGGGGAGAAAATCCCATTTAAGCTCCAAAGAGGTGTTCTTGAAGAAGAGGACAAATAAGCGCAGACATAGAGAAAGATGCTGGACTGCATGTGATCCTTGAATGAGATGCCTCTGGACTTAGGAAACTTCTCCAATGGACCACGTGCTTCTAGGGATCAGCGTCAAATGAAGATACAAAAATCGTGGAGAGATAGAGCCTCAATGAAAGAAAGGAAAAAAGGGATTCCGAGTGAGAGGTGAGAGAGGAGCCAGACATGCCCAACCTCAGTCGGACCTGTAGAGAAATCTATGGGCTACATTATATGCGTGTGTGTATGTATGTGTGTGTATGTGCCGATGCATACACACACGCGAAAGAGAAAAAAGGAGCCACACAAGAGAGAATCACATATACTAAAGACCAACCTAGATTTATCCCTTCTCCAATCCTGAGCATCATGTAAACTACATAAGTGTAAAAGAAAGGAACAGCTCATCAGAGAGGAACTTGTTGTTTTATGGAAAAGGGAGGTCTTTCCTGTCATTATCTGACTATGTTAATTCCTGATTCAAGTATAGTCAAATTGTGGCATCACTGAATCTCAGAGTTGGAAGGCACTTCAGAATTCATTAAGTTCAGTTCATGCTGGGAAATATTTCCTGCTATTAAATACCTGAGAAGAGGGTTTTTTGTTTTTTTTGGAGGGCATTTGGGGATAAGTGATTTGCCCAAGGTCACATGGCTAGTTTTTTTGTGTTGTGTCTGAGACCAGATTTGAACTCAGGTCCTCCTGACTCCAGAGCCAGTACTTTATTCACTGGGTTTTTTTTAGCCTTGACTTGAAGGCCTCTATGTTGGGAGTGGGCGGTCTCAATACGCCCTCGAGAAAGCACATTCCATCTTAAAACAGCTTGAATTATTAGGAAGTTTTCCTGACATCAAGATTCAATGTACCCCTTTGAAATGTCTACCCATTGCTCCTAATTCTTCTCTCTGTGGCTAGGTAGAGTCCATCCTCCATAAGAATAGCTAGCATGAGTATAGGGCCAATTCTGTGCCAGGCATTGTGCTAAGCATATTGCAAACATTGTCTCATAGACAGCTCTTTGTATGCTGCAAGATAGCCCTCATGTCTTCTCTGAGTTTTCTCATCTCCAGGCTCAATTTCTTCAACTGATCTGCAAACGGAGGAACTCAAGGGTCTTCACCATTTTGGATGCCCAGGATGCTCTTCAGCTTCTCAATGTCCTTCTTGAGCTGCTCAGCCCAGAACTGAGCATAACACTCCAGGTGAGAACCCAGCGGGAGCCCCTCCACCCTATTTCTGGGCTCTCTACCTCTCTTAACGTTGCTAAAGATCTCATTCATTTTCTTGACTGCCATGTTACTTTCAGAGAGCTTTGAGCCTGATAAGAGAACGTGACACACAGTGCATTAATTCCTGAGCCAGTCTTAACTTAGGAATTGAACCTTCTTGCCATTTTTAGGACTAGGCCATAGCAAGTACCAGAATCTATGAGTCATCTCTACGCACTTTAACACATCTCTATTACCGTGGGCCTGTAGTACCAAGGTGATGGCAACATTTTCCGTTAGAAGTCCTACAATTGTCACAATCTTGGTTCCCACAGTGATAGGGGAGAGGTGGATGACAGTGTCGCTTGTGGAAGTTGGTTAGATAGGGTCGTTACTTTGGTTAAGTATTTTCTGTACTATATAGATACATATATGTACGTCTGTATGTAAATCTGTATGTATGTGTGTATATGCATGTATACATGCATATGTATACACACATACCCATGCATATGCATGCACGTATATATATGTAAAATATTTATATGTTTACTTTTTATTGCTATTATTAGTTCTTATATGACTTCATTTCCAAGTACATCCTCCTAGATAGTTATCTATTATGATAAAGATTTTTTTTAAAGGGAAATAAATTCAGCAAAATATGTTGACCAAGTTTGGCATATATAGGTATTAAAGAAATAATGTATTCAGAATAAGAGAGGTGACTGTCCCAAATGATACTGTATTGTGTTCAGTACTGGGCCCCATAGTTTAGGAAGGGCATAAATAAGGTTATGGAAGACCTCATGGGAGCTATCAGGATGACAAAAGGCCTAGAGACTAAGCTAGAGAGAATAGGTTCGAGGAACCTCTTTGAGGAGTGAAGATACAGAGGAAAACCTCATATGGAAACTCAAACATTTGTACAGCTGATATATGAAAGAGGCCTTATCTTACTTAGGCTCAGAGGAAAGAGCTAGGAGAAGATGGAAGCTGAGATGGGTGGGATTGGATTGGATGGAAACAAATTCAGTAAAGATCAGTTATCCCAAAGGGAGCCTTCTTGGGGCCAGGAGGGAAGGGGGATGGGGTGAAGGGTCATGGATTTCCCATCTTGGGATGTTTTTCAGTGGAGACCAGAAGGCTACTCATTTGGATGCGAGAAATGACCATTCTATTTAGGGTCCCATTGAAGGGGATCATCTCCGAAGTCCCCTCAGCCTCTGAGAGCCTGTTACTCTTGTCCCAGTCAGTGTCATTTCCTCCAGTATATGGGGGATTATGCCACTAGGATTCCACACAGAGAGAGCCACAAAAATGTCAAGCTTCAAACCCCAGGCCTGTTTGCTGCTGCCATCCTTGGCTGCCTTGGTATCCACTGGCTGGGGCGCCAGGTGTCCCTCTGTAGATTGTTATTCTTTGAGGGGTGTTTCTAGAGGCTGATAAAACCTTTTAACCATGATAGATGAGCCATGAAACAAATGTTCTTACAGAGATAAGGTGACATGAGAGCTGAATAAGCTAATAGATGACTGGGCTCCATTAACATACAAGATAATGGCTGGGGCCATTCCCTTCCTCTGGCTAGGTAATTTTAGAAGGAGACAGGAAAGGGTCTTTCTTATCACCATATCATGACCTGGAATGGAGCCAAATTCTGCTCAGCCCCAAGACTAAATGGCTGAACACCTCACTGAAAGTGTGAGCAGCAACTACCCTTTCTGTTCCAGGATCAGCCCTCACACTCATGCTAGGAATACCTGAAATATTTGCAATTCCACCTCGGAGGGGGATTCCTGGTGTGGAAACTCCCTCCTCCAATGAAGACAGCAACCCTGAACAATCTATCAAGAAATCAACAAACATTCAGCGCTTGCCTACTATATGACAGACTGTACCAGATGATGGGGATACGAAATAAGAAAAGAAACCTATTCTGCTCTGTTGGGAGAAGTGCACATAATATAAGGAAATATAAAATGTATGCAAATGACATACAGGGTGGTTTCTGGAGGTGTACACAAATAACTTTACCCAGGGGATGAGATTGAGAAAAGGCTCAAGAAAGAAGATTAATGGGGCATCTAGGTGGCACAGTGAATATAGCATTGGCCCTAGAATCAGGAGGACCTAAGTTCAAATCCGGACTCAGATACTTAGTACTTAACTAGCTATGTGACCTTGGGCAAATCACTTAACCCCAATTGCCTTGCCTTCTCTCCTACAAAAAAAGAAACAAAGAAGATTATGCCTTAGCTGGGTCTTGAAGGAAGCTAGGAATTCTAGTGTAAAGGTGAGGAAAGAATATATTTGCCTGGGCAAAGACATGGAGATGGGAGATGGAAAGGCATGAGAGACCAATTTTAGGGGAGTTTATGGACTGCTTACTGTCAATGCTTTAAATGAAACACTTTCTTAAAAATTTTATGGGTGTCTATACTTTGTACCTTCTGTTCTGAGGCCCCTCCTGACTCTAACATTCCCTGATCTAAGGCTCTCTCAGCTCTGACATTCCATGTTCCTAAGCAATAACATTATTGGTTCTAACATATTTGCTAACTCTAATATTCCCTGTTCTGAGACCACTTCCAATTCTGACATTTCATGTTCCAAGTTTCCTCCCAGCTCTGACATTCCCCGTTCCAAGGTCCCTCCCAGCTTTGACATTCCCTGTTCTATGGCCCCTCCCAGCTCCGACAAATTCTCTTCTATGTCCCTTCCCAAACTCATATTATAAACTATGTAAAAAAAATCCCCCCTACCCCATTCACACACAACCATGATGGATGCCAGCTGCTTTCTTTTGCTTCCAATCTTTTGGGCTCCATCTTTAATGTTCTCTTTGAATTGAAAGGTTTTTTATGAGCATTCAAAGCTCTGTCAGTTGATTTTAATGAAACTTGTTTGCTTCTCCACTTTTTCTCTTGTCAGTCTGAGTAAAACAAAAAACATTCCCTGTCAAAACAACATGATTTTCTCTTAAGGAGAAAATGAAAGGAGAGACACCTCCTGGATTTATTTTGGCAGGAGCCTAACACTCAAACAGGACACCTTTTAATTTGTCACTTCTTAAAGGTTTATTTGGGTTTGCAAAGTCGATCACCATGGCATGTGCAGGTTTCAGCTACAATTGAACCAGTTAGGTATTCAAGTGAACTTGGCTCCTGAAATTTTCCAAATGCTGTAATCAGCAAGGCCTAGTAAAACTCTTATGGGAAAACTTGCTCTAAAATCTCAGTTAATTACCCCAAATCAAGCAGAGGGTTGGAGAGAGCCATAAAAAGCAATCCTCTTGGCAAGGCTTAAAGTTCATCTAACTCAAATTCTGTCTAGTGGAAAAGGCACTGGGTAGAAAGAAAGACAAAAGAATTGGGTGTAAATGATGATCTGGATCACTTCCCCAATTTGGGGCTTAATTCTCTTGTCTGTAAAGTTAGGTGGTTGAATTAAATAAAAGCTAGAGAACCCTCTAGTTTGACCAGTTTGTAATTAATGCTCCTGACTGAGCATCTACCCTATTTTAAATAACCCCTGACCTTCATTGTTGGCTTGGTTCTGTCATTGGTTAGCTACAAGATCTTGGGTCAGTCACACCTTTTCATTTGTAAAATGAATGAGTTAAAGTTAGATCATTAAATTATACAATGGATGAGCATTGACTAAGTGCCCACTATGTGTCGGTCAATCTGCTGAGCTCTGGGGTTATAAAAGATAATCATGAAATAGATCTTGCTTGACACGTAGTAGGCACTTAGTCACTGTTTATTGATTGTATAACTGAATGTTAAACCAGTCAACTGCTGGGTCAAGACTGGGAAGAGAGGAAAGTGAAACCAGAGCAGGGAGTCTGGCCTAAGAGAGTAGTAAGGAGTGGAAAGACTGGAGGTCATAGTGAAGACAAAGTCCAGGAAGCATGAGACACAAGATGAAATGTTAGGAAGTTATTGTTGTGTATGGGAACACTTGTGGGTGATGGGGAAATGAAAGGTATGACCATCTCTGGGTGTAGCTGTGATAGAGGAAAGGTGCTGGTCATAAGGAATAAGAAGGCTGAGGAAGGGGCAGCTAGATGGCACAGTGAAGAGAGCACTGGCCCTGGAGTCAAGAGGAACTGAGTTCAAATCTGGCCTTGGACCCTTGACACACTTACTAGCTGTGTGACCTTGGGCAAGTCACTTAACCCCACTTACCCTCCAAAAAGCAAAAAAAAAAAAAGACTGAGGAACTGGAAGGCCAGGGCTATTTAAGAGAATATAAATATGTATACTTTAAATCCCCTAATGTAAGAGTAAGAGCTGTAGAGGAACAGAAGACAGGCAATGAGGTACTCAACTTCCCAGAAAGGTAGAAGAATGATACCCCTAAGATATATAATTGTTTGACATATGTACATAGCATGAACCTCAAAGGAAGTGGGGGGGGCAGACTGGAAGTGGCATTTTTTGAGTGGAAATAGATATGCCAATTCCTACACCAAGACTAGAGTGCCAGAAGGCATGGGGAAAGGTGCAACCAGGAAGGGATGGCTAGGAACAATGTGTTCTTGGGAAAGCTAGGTCTCTGTGAATGCCAGAGGATAGAAAGAGTTTGAGAAGAACGAAGAGGTCTAAGATGAAGAGAATCTTGTTAATAATTGAGTAGGAAATCCAAAGAGTAAAATGAAAGTGGTAAGCTGATCTGAAGTATTGACTCTCTAATCTTAAACTATGATGCTTGAGTGAGGAGATTCTCTGACCTTCCTTCAAAAATATTCCAAATTTTATCCACATTTAATGTTAGGAAATAGTTTCTTGTATGTAAGAAAAGCCCCTGAGATAAGCTAGAAGCATTTCCAATAAGATCAGGGGTGAAACAAGGGTGTCCACTGTCACCCCTCTTATTCAATCTGGTACTAGGAATGTTAGCAGTAGCAATTAAAGAAGAAAAAGAAATCAAAGGAATCAAATTAGCCAAAAAAGAGACCAAGCTAAACTTTTTGCAGATGATATGATGATATACTTAGAGAATCCTAGAGAATCAAGTAAAAAACTACTTGAGACCAAAAATAAATTTGGGAATTTGCAGGATATAAAATAAACCCACATAAATCCTTGGCATTCCTATATATTTCCAATGAAATTCAACAGCAAGGGATAGAAAGAGAAATCCCATTTAAAGTTACTGTAGACATTATAAAACATTGGGAATCTACCTGCCAAAACAAACCCAGGACCTATATGACCACAACTACAAAACACTTTTCACACAAATTAAGTCAGATCTAACTAATTGGAAAGATATCAATTGCTCGTGGCTGGGTCTAGCTAATATAATAAAAATGACAATTTTACCTAAATTAAATTATATATTTAGTGCCACACCAATTAATTTACCAAAAAACTACTTTATAGAGCTAGAAAAAAATGGTAACAAAATTCATTTAGAAGAATAAACGGTCCAGAATATCAAGGGAATTAATGAAAAGAAATGCTAGGGAAAGTGGACTAGCTATACCAGATTTCAATCTGTATTATAAAGCAGCAGTCATCAAAACTACTTGGTACTGGCTGACGAATAGAGGAGTGGATCAATGGAATAGATTAGGCACACGAGATTCAGAAGTGAAAGACTATAGTAATCTATTGTTTGATAAACCCAAAGACCCCAGGTTTTGGGATAAGAACTCACTATTTGACAAAAACTGCTGGAAAAACTGGAATATAGTATGGTAGAAACTGGGCATAGACTATTACCTAACACCACATACCAAAATCAAGTCTAGATGGGTGCATGATCTAGGTATATAAGTTGATACTGTAAGCAATCTCGGAAAACAAGGAATAGTTTACCTGTCAGATTTGTGGAGAGGGAAAGACTTTTAGACTAAACAAGAATTCAAGAGCATTGTAAAATGCAAAATGGTTAATTTTGATTACATTAAATTGAAAAGCTTCTGTACAAACAAAGCCAATGTAACCAAGATTAAGAGGGAGGTGGGAAATTGGGAAAGACTTTTTACAACCTATGTCTCTGATAAAGGACTCATTTCTAAAATATACAGAGAATTGAGCCAAATCTATAAGATTACAAGTCATTCCCCAATTGATAAATGGTCAAAGCATATGAACAGGCAGTTTTCAGACAAAGAAATTAAAGATATCTATAAGCACATGAATAAATGCTCTAAATCACTATTGATTAGAGAAATGCAAATCAAAACAACTCTGAGGTACTACATCTCACCAGTCAGATTGGCTAAGATGACAAAACAGGAAAATGACAAATGCTGGAGAGGATGTGGACAAATTGGAACACTAATGCATTGCTGGTGGAGTTGTGAACTGATCCAACCATTCTGGAAAGCAATCTGGAATTATACACAAAGGGCTATAAATAATTTCATACCCATTGACCCTGAAAAACCACTTCTAGGGTTGGATCCCAAAGAGATCATAGAAGTGGGAAAAAAGACCTATATGTATAAAAATATTTATAGCAGCTCTTTTTGTCATAGCAAAGAATTGGAAATTAAGGAGGTGCCCATCAATTGGGGAATGGCTGAACAAGTTGTGGTATATGCATGTTATGGAATACTATTGTGCAATAAGAAATGAGGAGCAGATGGACTTCATATTTACCTGGAGAGGCTTATACAAAATGATGCTGAGTGAGAAGAGTAGAGCCAGGAGAAATTTGTACACAATTACAGATACAATGTATGTGTGACGACCAATTTTGATAAACTGGACTCTTCTCAGAAATCCAGAGACATAAGTCAAACCCAAAAGACTATGATGGAGATGTTTACATCCAGAGAAAGAACTGTGATTGAACCCAGATTGAAGCAAATTGCCTGCCCTTTTTCGTTCTCTTGTTTGGTTTTGTTTCCTCTTTCCCATTCTTCATTCCATCTGTTACAATCCTTCTTTATAACCTGACTAATGCCTAATGTGAAAGTATTTGCAGATACTATACTTGATTGTATGCCACCATGGTGGGGGAGAGAAAATTTGAAACTCAAGGAATTGTGGTAATCAATCTTGTAAACTAAAAGTAAACAAATTAATAAAGACCAAAAAAAAATTAAATAAGGCCCCTGAACTGCAATTCAAGCGAATTTGGGGGATTCAGGCCAGATGATCTCCAGTGTCTTTTCTAGCACTAGGTTTATGATCCTATGTACCTATGACAGACCCTTCTTGCTTAAAAACCATTCATCTTCTCAGTGAAGAGAAGCAGCAAGTGTTTAATATACGCAGACTAAAAATGTTCTTTGTGGGCATGCTGGGAGAACATGGATGAAACATTGGATTTTGAATCAAAGAAAGTGGGTTCAAATCCTCATTCTATCCTGTACTAGCTTAGTCATTTCACATAACTGACTGAACCTTGTTAAGCCTGTTTTGCTCATTTGTAAAGAGTAGGATCAGATAATATCTAGAGTTCTTTCCCACTCTTAATATTCTATGTTACAATTCCAGTTGGTCATTTAACCTATATTCAAAGACCCCAAAGCCAGAAGGCTTAGTTTCTAGTATTGACTTTGCTACTGGCTAAGCTACGTGGCTTTGGGAAGTCATCTACACTCCCTGGACGTGTTCCTTTTATAAAATGAGGGGATTGAACCAGATGTCCACTAGGTGGTCCCTTAAAGTTTTAAATCTTTGATGCTGAAAATGTGTGTCTATATAGCCACCAGTATGACCACTGCTGACTGTGGTTTAGCTTCCTTTTACTCATCTGGTGGAAATCCAATGGACCACATTAGATTTACAGTAGGACTTCTTTATCAGAAAAAATAATGAGAGGAGGCTTTAATCATTCTTACATCACTTGTTCTTGTTTTCACTCAACTCTTGATCAAAGTCACTCCCCTCAGCATTTTCCATAAGGAAGTCTCCTTAAAATAGGTCCCTTCAAGAGGATAACCTTGGAACAAATGGCCTTGTCTTTCATGTCTTATCTACGATTGATCTAGTCAATTACTAAGTGAATCATTGAGGAAACATAAACTGGTTGCCCAGTGGCAAAGTCATTATCAATGTGGGAAATATGCCGATTTTAACTCATACTTCATAGTCGCATGGGGACTGAAGGATCCATTTCTCTCTTGAACAGTTAACCCTGAGGCATTGCTCCAATAATAGGAAATCTCTAAATGCCCACTAAGTTCACGTGGACAATGGAAATTCCCAAAGATACTTGTCTATTTCCACCAGAAATGTGGCACTTGGTAGAAAGAACATGAGTATGTTGGTGGGCTCCCATGAGAAATTTCTTCTCTGCTTCCTTCAATCTTCTTGAAGGGATCCTGCAGAATTGAAGTAATTTTAACCATGTATTTTTTTCAAACATGTTTATTCGTAACAGTATTACATGATGTGTTACAGAAATTAATGGAAAACCTCTAAAAACATTTGCTGTTCTGTTGAATGCATCATACATAAAGTTAAAAATAATGTGTCCGTATATGTTAACAAACTGTCATCTGAGGTAAAGTCGAAGTAGATCTAGAAATGTACGGCAACAGTCCTTTTATCTTTCTCCTCTTTATTAAAAAAATATGTGTCAGAATGCAGAAATGGAATTGAACAAAACCCACAGAGTAAACATCATTGTTGTCATCAGCATTATTATTATTTCTGAAAAAAAAGGTGCCCAGTACATTAGATGATGGTATTTCATTAGACACTGGGATGACTATGGTCTATTGAAATTGTCTCGTCACATGTAGAGATCGAAGAACTACGGGGAATGGTAACAAGATGGAGGTTGAGTTTCCCTGGTTTTAAAATTTAAAGTGACAAATTTAGTGCCAGTGAAGGATGAGGAATTAACAGTTATACAAGTGGTGAATGAAACTGGTCCAGTGCAGACTCTGTGAACTTCTGGGTTTCAGCCTCTTTGCTACAGAATAGAGGATGGTTGGTATTCCATTGAAAGGACTTTGTAGTTCTAGCTTCCCTGACTATCACTTTGCAAAAGAACATTGCCAATGATGAGATGGACAATAGTCTTAAGTGCCAACTTTCCATCCCTCAACTTATTCCATGGATTTCTTTATGTTCCAAGGAGCAAGCATTCCCAATGGAGTCCTGTGAGTGGCAGCAAACCCGCTGGGCTGTCAGATTCTGCTCTAAAAATATTTCCTAACAGCATAAGTGAAACAATTAATTTGGGTATTTCAGAATCAACCAAGGTTGGAAACAGTTTGTGATTGAGAGACAAAAAATAGAAGACAGCCACATTGAGGCATAAGATAGCACCACTTGTTGGAGCAGAAATCATAAAACAATACACAGTTCTCTAAGACTTGCTTAATGGGAATGGTCACCCTTTCTGACTCACCCTAAAACACAACCTGTCTTATATCAATGAAGTTGTTACATTCCCTTCCTCCCATCATTTTTGTTGTACCTGTTGATTGAAGAAGGTGTTTTTTTTTTGTAAAATTCATGTTCATTCTTATGAAAAGGATAGTCCTCAGTAATGTAGGTGACAATTCACAGATGAAAGGAAGAAAGATTAAAAGAGCAAGAGGGGAGGGACAAAAGATAATAGGACAGAATAGGAAATGAAAGGAAAGAAGAGAGAGTAGAAATGAAGGGAAAGAAGAATAAGGGAAAAGAAGGGAAGAGAAGGAGAAAGCTGGCTAGAGGGAAAGAGAAGTGAAGGAAAAAGGAGAGGGAAAAGAACAGAGAGGTTATGAGGAGGGAAGGAAAAGGAGGGAAGAGAGAGCAGAAAAAGTTGATGAGAAGGGAAGGGAAGCAAAAGGGAAGAGGAGAGAAGAAGGAAAGGGAGAGTAGCGAATGGTCTCTTCATCTCTCTGCATCTTGGGCACTTTCCCTTCTAGAAATCAGTCCCATAGATTTTACAGTGATCATGTAGTCAAGACACCTAACCAGACAGCAGACTCCAGCAGCCAGGTATTGCAACATTTGACCCCAAACACTCTCAACCATCCCAATTTATCACTCTGTTCTTTGTCTGTGGACAACAAGCTTTCTTCTAAATCATTTCAGGGCACACCAAGACAACAGCATAAATGGTGGTTGCATCCTGGCCCATTGAAATCCATGACAGTGATGCACCTTCACCTGTTCAAATTCTGAAATCATGATAATAACCCTAGACACAGATGAACCATGATCCCTTTACAGTTTCTTCTTATTGTTAAACTGCGAATCCAACTCGCGGTAACTGCATAGGAACATTAGGAAAACATGTTTGACCTGTATAAGAATTCTCTGGAGGGCAAAAATATAGAGCTTCTGTATGAAAAGCATGTGCTAAACCGAGTAAGGAACCAAACACTGCACTTCCCCCCCCCACCCCAATAAATGTAAAAAAAGGAAGCTAAAACTCTCTGTGTCCTGTACAAACAGTCCCGCAATTTCCATAGGGGAGGGGTCAAGAATCAAAAAGACAGGCTCCAAAGGGTCATGTACACTTTATATGCACATGCTGTCTAGATGCATATATGTATATCTATATATATTTATATTTTTTTCTTTACATGGAGTTTGGATAATTTTGTGGAAAAAGTGAGATCATTACCTGGTGTGATCCCTCCCAGTTTCACTAGTTACTGACTAGCCAGACACAGCTGAGCTCTAGTCCCTTATCACGTCAGCATAAACTTGTGGAAACCATACAGCATTTAAGAACCGTCCTTCTAGCTTGCCATACCCCCAGAGCCATCTGTTCCTCTCTCTACAGTGTAATGGCATTATTGAAAAGAATTATCATTAAGATTGATATTTACAAAAACAAAATCAACATTGGACCTCCTTAAAGCCATTTCCCTTACCCATTGCAAGAGTTTTCTGGTAAGATTTTTTTTCTTTTTCAAGATATAAAATAATAATAAAAAAAGAAATCCCATTTGAGTTTTCTGATGTACAAAAAGAGATATAGAGATGAACCACTTGTATCAGAGGATCAGTTTGTTACCCCACTGTTCAAGTCACCGCTGTCCTATTTGGAAAGTTTGTTTCATCCGAATCTGCAAACTAAAATTGGACCAGAATTATTTGGCAAATAATTTTCTTTAAAAAAAAAAGTGGCACACAGAGAAGAGAACACTTGTCTGCATAGCATCACAGCAGCAAGAGATTAGAGAAATAAAAAATATTCCTTTATTGTACTTAGCATTTGGAGTTTTCTAGGAAATAATATGAGTTTTTTCCTCCTTCTCATCCAAGAGAGATGATGCATTTTCTTCCCATAGTGCGAATGTCCAATCTAAAAGCAGCATTTCTCCATCCTGAAGCTTGAGAGCAAAGACGTCCTTTTGGCAACCATTAAAAAAAATCATCACAAGTAATCAGTTGTGTGATTTCATTCTATGATTCAAGTTAAGATTCATTTCACATGAGGCAATTTCCAGCTAGATTTCATCACTTATTGGGGGGAAAATGTTACCAGGAAGTACAAAAATGATATA
Organism: Petaurus breviceps papuanus; assembly: GCF_028583685.1. Classification (NCBI taxonomy): domain Eukaryota; kingdom Metazoa; phylum Chordata; class Mammalia; order Diprotodontia; family Petauridae; genus Petaurus; species Petaurus breviceps. Next base: position 19,206,579 of record NW_027185852.1, on the reverse strand, counting down.
CCCATTATCTTTAAATATGGTAGGGGGAAGGGAATCCCCAAATCAAAGCCACACGGCAGGTCCAGTTTTCTGTAGTGATGAGAAACAATCTTCATTGATGTAAAAATGCAGACTTGGGCCCAAGAGCCTGATAGACAGTGACCTTGTGAGCACACCAGACCCTCTGCCTCTGCTTAAACCAAGTAAGAGGTCATTACAAGTTAACTTTTCACTGCCGGTGACTCCAAATGCAATCGTTGAGGTTGAGACAAACAAAAAGAGACTAAGATTTCCCATTGTGGGTAATTCAGAACTCTTTTCAAGAGGGCTCAAGGTATTTTGTAGGGTAAGTAATTGTTGGGCTGTTCCAGGGATGGTGATGATGGGGGTTCCATTTTTTTTTTCTTTTTGTGCTGCCATAGATATTAGCCGCTGGTTGCCCAAGTGGTCAGGTCCATCTGTAGAACTAGTTCAGCAGGCAACCATCAATTCCATTGTCAGATGGGGTCATGTCAAAGAAATCAGGAGAGCCCAAGGCCTGTTGAGATGTAGGTTTCCATTTCAGTCTTGAAGTGCCCACCCCAAACCCACAATGATGCTACTTCTTAGGTCTGTTGATCTGCGCATAGAGGGATTCATACTCCTGTGGACAGAAGAACACAAATGAGTATGGTCCTTGTGGACATGTATTGTAGAATATGGGGTTGGGTATAATTTAGAAAATATTATTAAAGGAAGTTCATTCACTCAGGGTTCCAACAAATATTTACAATGTATTCAACATTGAAGGTGATACAAAATTCAGGTAAGATATGGTCCCTGGCTTTAGTGGGCATGTGTGACATGAACACATAGCATCATTGACTTAAGACTGGAGGGAAATTAAGAGGGCATAAATGCCAGCCTTCTCATCTTACAGATGAGGAAACTGAGGCACAGGGGGTTCGAATGACTTACCCAGGGTCACACAGTTAGTAAGTGAATGAGACATTATTCAAACTCAGGACTTTTTGATTCCAAGCCTAGCACTCTTTCCAGTGTACCTTTCAGGTATCTGTAGCCTGAAATATTACCTATACATTAGGGATGAATTCATAGAACCTTGAGAAGATTTGTCTGAATTAATGCAGAATGAAATAAAACAGAAGTATGGAAATGACATCAAAAGATTTCAGAAATCTGACCTACACAATGACCAACTGGGACATTAGGGTACTGGTAGAAAGAATGCCTCCTGCCTCCTGGCAGAGGCAGTGGCCAAGAGGTGGACAAGCAGGCACATTTTTCATATGTGGCCACTGGATTGATTTCTACTTTTTGACTGTACTTATTTTTTACAAGTAGGGTCCTGGGGATGAAGTGGATGCTGTCATTGAGGAGAAACAATGGTACTTTTAAAAAATAAAATAACATCAATAAAAAAGAATTAAAAAGAAAAAAAGGGGAAATGAGAAAAATAAGTGATATAAAGACTTACAAAATGACATGCTATATAAAATTTAGGGTAATAATTACTATTTGGAGAGAACTGCTGGAAAAAGTGGTACTTGAAATGAATCTTACAGGATGGATCATTGGAAATTTCAACTAAAATGAGGAGGAGTGACATTCTAGACCTAAGGAATAGGGTGAACAAAGGTATAGAGATAGGGGACCATTCTTATTGAAGCACAAGGGGAAAAATGAAATAAGGGTGGAAAAAGAGGATAGCATCAGATGGCAGAAGGCTTTAAATGGTTGGACATAGAAGTTTAATTTTACTCTGGAGCCAATGATTATAGAAGAGGACTCTAGCTTTCAAGGCTTGCTTATAGACTAGTTTCAGATGGATCCCATGCATATTTCCTATCATTCCCTTCCTTCCTCTCCACATCAATACATTTCAAAATATGGCTACTTGAAATTATATGAACTCTGTTTCAAAGGATATCTAAGTTCTGGTGAGGAATGAATAATTGAACATCTGTTTTAGAAATACTCATAAAATGTCTTCTGATTTTCTTTGAATATAGTCAGTTTTAAAGGTGTAGTGGAAAGAACTTTATGGGGCCTTGTTGTCAGAGTTCCCACCTCTTATATCAACTAGCTATGTGTCCTTGAGCAACTCAACAAACAATTTTTAGCTTACTGGGTACATGGTACAGCAGATACCAAGACAAACACAAATAACCCCTGCCTTCAAGAAGTTTACATTCTACAAGAGACATAAAACATGTGTGTACAGCAAATATACAATATTTAATGTATATACAATAATTTTTCTATTCTTTTAGAATCTCATTTTTATGGATACTTTTAAAAACCTTTAAATACACCTTGATTCCTGGATAGTTCTCTCCCTCCAAACCAAGTGAGCCTTTATTTGTAATAAAAAGTTGAAAAAAGGAAGAAATAAAAGGCAGTCCAGCAAAACCAATGAACACATTAAACTGGAAATCATATGCAAGCTTACATATGCACCCAGAGCTTTGCCCATCTCTACAGAAATGAAAGTGGGTTAAGAGTTTTTGAACTCTTTTCTGAGGCCTAAGCCTGATCATGATAATTACATACCAATCAATGTTCGAAGTCATTTCAAGAGGAAGAGAGAACTGAGTGTGGGGTCAGCTGACCTGAATTAAACTCCTGACTCTGGTCCTTACTCATTGTAAGACTCTCAGCAGGTCACTTTCTGGGCCTCAGCTTCAGTTTGTAAAATAAGGATGTTGTACTCAATAGACTGGCTCTAAGTTCCTGCCAGCTCTCAATCCATGATGCTATGAATTTGGCATGTATTACTTTCCTTCTCTGAAGTATAATTTTATCTCTAAATGAAAGCTCTCTCTTTTTCTCTCTATCCCTCTCCTCCTCTTCTTCTCCTCTCTCTCTTCTCTTTTCTTCTTCTCCTTCTCTCTCCCTCCCCCT
>NW_027185852.1:19193058-19203686 GCF_028583685.1 Petaurus breviceps papuanus | reverse complement strand
TCTCTCTCTCTCTCTCTCCCTTCCTCCCTCCCTCTCTCTCTCTGTATGTCAGTCTCTCTTTTCTTTTCCTTCTCTCATCTCTCTCATATTTTTATCTCTCTCCATCTTCTCTCATCTCTTTCTTCATCTTTTATCTCATCTCCCTCATCACTCTCCATTTTCTCTCTCATGTCACATCTCTCACCTCTCATTCTTCTCTCCTCCACCCCCTCCCTCTTCTCTCCCCCTGTTTCTATCTTTCTCTCATTTGGAGGAGGGGCATATAATATGCTCAATGTGCCTGTTTGGAAGCAATACTGTATTTTGCCAGGAGGGATGTTAATGTCAATGTTTCTGGGCTGTGCTTGAAGAGTGGCACCCTGACCCCTCCTCCTTCCAGCTCTCTCCATTCCACCTTCATCCCAGATGCCCTAAGAAGTCAGCCTGACTTGATCTCCCCTGACAATTTACTCTATCCTAGTTCCGGAAGCTAATTAATCCGACAGCGAGTGACACCTAAAAACAGAAGTAGACCGCACGTTCAGGCAGGCTCATTAATGGAAGCCAGCATTAACTTTCCAAGGCAGAGATACATATTCACAGATCCTGGGAGAGCCTGAATTTAGATCCCAACATGTGGCTAAGGCAGCAGCTACCACTCAGTTACCCCAGTCTGTGATGGGGAGCACACCAAACACCTGATGATCCTAAGATCAGTTGAGTGCTATAATGTCCTCATGGGAAGGAAGTATCACAAAATGGATAGACAGCAAGCTGGTTTTGAATCTGGGTTCAGACCCTGCCTCGACTCAAGCCCAACTATGTAACCCTGAGTGAGTCAGTCAACTTCAGGTGATTCTCTAGGGCTATCTAAGGCATAGCGCAGGTGCTGATCTGACTTATTAGAGGGTGTTTTGTCATAATGAAATCACATTCTTTGTAACGATGTCAGATCTGCCAAATGCAATAATATAAAAATTATAACCCTCCTCCAAAGGGAAGGGTCTTCAGCGCTCATTTATAGAATCCCTTTATTTTATAGGTGAGGAAACTGAGGCCCAAGGAAATAAAATAATTTCCAATCACAATGAAAGCAAATGTCCAAGAGAAGATTTGAACCTTGGTCTCCTGCCTGTACCGTACTGTGTCCCAGTGTTGGAATTTGGCAAAAGGTCTGCCTTATTGATTGCCTTGTTAATGTTTAGGGGATCCTATGATAAGGGTGCTGAGATAGAGAGTCTTATTAGAAAGTAACTTAAGTCAGCTAGCATTTTTTAAGCCCTGTGTATACAAAGAAAGGTAAAATAAAAAACTAGTCCCTGTTCTCAAGGACCTTCCAGCCTAATGGAGGAAAGCATGTTATAACATAGCACATTAGAGCTGGGAGGGACATAATCATGCAGAATATTATGGCTGCCATGAAAATATAAATGCTAGAGCAGAATGCTGGAACACAGAAGGCTTAGAAGAGAGAGTGCCTAGAACATAGCACTTGGACTGTTGGAGCCGCAAAGGAATTTCTAATATGCAATGCTATAAAGCACAAAGCACATAGAATGCTAATGCAAGAAAGAGCTTTGTATGGAAAATGCTAGACAATAAAACACCCAGAGAACATGGGCCATCAACACCAGAAAGGACTGGCAATCTAGTTCAACCCCTTCGTTTTAAAGCCCAACCCATACAAGGAAGAGAATCCTCATTACACCATCCCCAGCCAGTAGCCACCCACACTTTGTTTGGGGATGTTCATTGAAGCAGATCCCACCGCCTCCCAAGACAACTCATTTTAAAGGAATGGAGGACAATGGAATTAAATGTGATTTCTTTAACTTCGATTTAGTCTGATTAAAACTCAAGCATCTTGTCTCTCCCCTCCAACTCCTGCCCCAGTCCAGTGCTCTTTCCATAACTAAGAGGTCTTTTGAATTAAATGGAAAAGTAACGTTGGTAAACACTGTTGAGCAAAAATATAGTGAAAATAATCTTTTCATATGAAGAAAAGTAGGAAAATAATCATGGTAGAGAATCTTGAAATTATGCTACATAAAAATAAATTAAAAGGACTGGGGATGTTTAATCTGGAGAAGAGAAGATCTGGGGATGAGTAGATATACTTGAAGTATTTGAAAGGACAGTATATGGAAGAGAGATTAGGCTTGGGCTTGTTCTTTTTGGTCTCACGGAGTAAAACTAGGAGTAATGGTTGAAAGCCAGAGGGGAAGATTCAGGATGGATGTTAGATTTGCCAGCAATCAGAGCCTTCAGAATGGGCTGCTTTGGGAGGCGGCAGTCTCTGCATCATTGGATGTCCCCAAAAGATGAAAGGCTACTGGTTGGGAATGGTGTTGAAGAGAGCCTTGTCCTTGTATGGGTTGGACTGGTTGGTCTGTGAGGTATGTTCCTGTTTAGAGAAGCTGAATATTCCAACCTCAACTGGAGTCCTCTCCCTAGAGCCTGACCTTGACATTGTCTTCTCGTCTCTTAATGAGACCCCTTTAAGTACTTTGTGATCCAAAGCGGCCACTCTTCAGTAAGGTTTCAGTGTCTGCTAAAACACAACCAAATGAGATGTTTTCTAATAAATAAAAACTGTGTTAATGAAAATGTGAATAACAGGGTAACAAACATCTTGCTGTCACTTTAAATTCAACACATCTAACCAAGCTCACTGTACTTTACACTCCCATTTTGGTTAATGGTGCAGTCACTGAGGCCTGACATTGTATAGTTATCTGTGATTCTTTCTCTCCTTCATCCCCCAGTGCTATCCATCACAGAGACCTGGCCATATTTCCTTTGCTGTGTGTCTCAAATGTGTTCCTGTCTTTTAGCTGGTACCATCACCCTCTTGGTTCATGCCCTCACTGCTGCAAGGCTGAATTATGCAAGGCCTCTTAACTGATCTTCTGGTGCCTATTCCTCCTGCCCTCTGTACTGACAAATTTAGCTACCTAAAAGGCCATTCTGTTGTGTAAACTCCCATGATTAAAAACTCTGGATGACTCCCTAATAGATTGTTGAATTGAAATGAACTGAGTTGGACTGAATTTTGAGAGGGATTAAATGGAACCAGTTCCATTGATGTTGGGATGTCTAATCCAAAGAAGATCTAGATGGAGTTAGGAGAACTGTAATCACACATTTGAAGGGCTCTTGTGTGGCAAAGCTAGTGGTCTATTTTTGGGGTAGTTCTAAGAGACAGGAGTGAGACTAACATGGAGAAGTTAGAGTGAGTTAAATTTCAGACCAATATAGAACAATTCCTCATGATAAGAGCTTTGAGCTGTCCAACAGCAGACTGAGCTGTTTCTTAAGGCAGTGACTCCCCTGCAGTGGCAGTTTTAAGAGGCTGGATGACCAGCTGTCAGGCATGTCAAAGAAGGGCTTCCTCTCTGGGGAGGGCACTTGGATGAGATAACATCTAAGGTTTCTCCAGGCTCTGAGGTATAGAGATTCTTCATTAGGATTGCCTGGGCTGGGGGAAGGTCACTGGAAGCTACCAAGACCTCAAGGCCATGGATTAGCCCCATTCCTCTCCCACATGTCCACATCCTTCCCTGGGACCTGGATTCAGATCCTACTTCTAAAACATATTACCTTATGGGACCTTTCTCCTCCATGGGACTCAGTTTTTTTCATCTGAAAAATGAGAAGGTTGGACTAGATGGCTTTTGGGATTCCTTCCAGATCTATGATCATGTTTGGGGGTCACCCTGGCTTTCTCTGGATATTGGGGGTGGGGTGGGAGATAGCAGTGAAGCTGGTGGGCTGACCAGATCATCTTATTTGTTCATAGGTGAGGCCAGGTGGTATAAAGCTTGGGGGCTAGAGGTCCTGAGTTCACTTTGAAGTTTGGTGACTTAATACTTATGATCGTGGGTAAGATACTTTATCTCAGCCTCAGTTTCCAAGACTATAAAGTGAGAGAGTTGGACTAGACATTTGATATGTTCACTTCCATATCTAAACCTTAAGCTCCTTGGTCTGACATTCAATGCCTTCCACAGTCTTTAACCAAATTTCCTATCTAGCCTCGCTGCCCGCTACGCTAAGAAGCGATCACTGGCCAAAAAGGTCTACTCATTGTAATTTCCTCACATCTTTTAAAATTTCTCATCTCTGCCTCTTTTTGCTCATGCTGCTGCCCTCAGATAAAAAGTGGGCCTCCTCCTCCTCTACCTTTCAAGATGTAGCCTAAATCTTCTTCCAAGAGGCCTTCTCTGCCTACTAGAAATACTCAATGATGTCTTCATGCTTTGAACTTGATTGGGAAGAGAACTGGATTTGGGGTCAAACAATCTGAGAACATGTCCTGGACTTGTATGACCTTGGACAAGTCATTTCTACTATGGACCTCAGCTTTCTCTCTTCTAACGGGTCTAGACTCTGTGTGTGTGTGTGTGTGTGTGTGTTTGTATTCTTATAGTCCCTAACTCCAAGCCTCCAACTCTGACCTCAATTCTGAGTGCTAAGGTTCTGTTCTCTGCTGCTCAGCTTTGGTGCTTTATACTTTAAGGTAAGGGTTCTTAACCTGGGATCTGTGAACTCTATGGGGAAAAATGATAACTGCATTTCAATATAATTGGAATCTTTTGTAATGTGATGAATTTTGTTTTTCCTATTTAAATATATTATCTAGAAAAGGGGTTCACGATAGGAAAAAAGGTAAAACCCCTGGGGAGCTGAGGATCTTCCTCTTCCTTGCCCCTGCTGTCCAATGGGCAGCAGAGAGACAGAGCTGTAACACCTGTTGCCCCTGATGGGGGCAATGGATTTCTCCCATACTTAAACAGCATTGCCTCACTGGCCTCTTTCTATCAGGCACCGGATGTCCACAGTGAAATAGATGCTGACTCCCAGATAGCCCTGACTTTGTTGAAGCCCCATTCCACTTTACTCCTTGTCTTGGTAGGGTACCACCTAGCCTGCCATCACTCCATAGGGTGCTCTGGGCCTAAGCCTACAAGGCTAAGAAGGCTTTGGACTTTCTCTGCCTAAGTACTATCTAACGTCTTCATTTCCATAAAATTAGTATAAACATGAACACTCTTTTATGTTTTGTGTCCCTAATTAGAATGCGAGCTCCTTGAAACTAGGAAATACCAGTTTTCTATTTGTGTTCCCAGCACTTAGCACAATGTTCAAAGATAGTGAGTGTCTACTAAGTGCTTTCATATACCATTCAATCCCAAAGTTATTAAGTCTACCAGATAAGATCTAAACCTGAAGCACTCTTCATTTCAAATTCAATGATTTCTCCACTATGCCACACTGATTCCCATTTCTTAATAATCTCCAAGGTCCTTTCCAGCCCTTAATCCTTTGATCCTATGAATTGATGGTCTTCAGCCAGAAGGCCTGTTTGTTTTCTGTGCTGGGGCCCAGTTGAATTAGACCTAATCTCTCTACCATATCTTAGTCTATGGTCTAATGTAGAATATTGCTTCCGAATGCTTCCCTGTTACCTTCTGATGCCCTCATCAAGGTTATTCTGGATGGAGGGATATATTACGCTCATAAAATTTTGATGTAGATTGGAAGGTGGGCAGGCATGTGGGTCAGCAGTAACTGACCTTCTTTCATTCATTTTTTTGGGTGGTAATGAAGAGTCAATTTTTTCCCTCAAGGTCCATATCTTTTTCTCCTTCAGAGACTTTGAGAAGTACTTAAAATATTGAATGTAGCAAGTATGTCCCCCTCACACTTTTCTTTTTCTCGGCTAAACATCCCTAGGCTATTGCATTCAGGGCTTCTTAACCTGAGGTCTAGGGGGTTCATGGACAGATTTCAGGGGGCCTATACACTTGGATGAGAGAGAAAGGGCATCCTTATTTATTTATTTTTACTAATCTCTAACTGCAATTTAGCATGCATTTAATTTATTTAAAAAACATGACTCTGAAGGGGTCCACAGGCATTACCAGACTTCCACTGGGGTCCACAAAAAAAGAACAAGAATCCTTGCTTGTTTGATGATTACAAGAACTAATACAGAGATAGCCTGTTATGATGGGTAGAGAGCCGGCTTTGCCTAGGGGTTAGTAAGACATGGGTTCAAGTCGTGCTTTGGATAATTATTGACTGTGTGATCTTGGAACAAGTCATTTCCTCTTTAGAGCTCTAGGCAATCCAATCAGTATTAAGTTGCAGAGAAGACTGTGATTTGTGTTGGTAGAAGAAGTTTTCTCACTGGAGTACCTTATGCCAATGGAAACACAGGTCTAGTGAAGAAATTTAAAAAAAACCCTAAAGTCAATGATAATTGACTTTTATTGTGCATTTGGAAGTTTTCCAAATGTAAACAGCACATTCTCTCACCTAAACCTTGACAAGACTATAAGGTAAATGGTACTCCAGGTTCCATCATCCTGTTTTACAGATGAAGAAACGGAATCTCACTGAAGTGATGTGACTTTCCTATGCTCACCTGGCTGGTGGCAAAGATAGGACCAGAACACTAGATCTGGAAGGGACCCCTTAGACATCAGCAGGTTCAACCTTCATTGTTTCCAGATAAGGAAACATGATGATCAGAGAAGGCATGTGACTTACCCAAGGTCACTCAAGTGCTACCAGTGGCATGATTCAAACCAAAGTCTTCAAGGACTTTGACCATAGCACAAGATTACCTTTATAACTGATCCTCACTGGACATGGTTTTACAATTCAATTCACCAAATATTTACTAAGTTCCTTCTGTGTGCAGAGCACTAAGATTGGTGCTGGGAGAGATACAAAGCTTAGATTGGACCCAGTTCCTGCCCTCATGATGCTTACACTCCAGTTTCTAGAATCCTTCCTGATAGGGTCACCACCCTCTGATTGCCTTCTAACCTTTCTCTCTGGCTGGCTGTCTCTTTTGCTTCACCTTGCAGCAAATCCATCTTAGGTGAGCCTTTAATGTTGCACATTCAGGCTTTGGAGACCACAATGAAGAATGACTCTGCTTCTCAGAGAGCCCATTATTTATGGCTCTGTTCATTGTTAATCGTCAAGACTATTGAAGCATGGCTTCCCTTCCTTGCCTTGACAGCTTGGGGGGGAGGAAGGATCTGATAAGCAATATATTTGCTTAACTCATTTAACTGAAGAAATGTTTTCATTTTTCTTTCTTCTCAAGAACTCATGATTCACTCTGAGATTGTCCCAGAAATGGATCCCTGTGGCAGACATCGTTTGCCTCTTCTGTCCTGGTCTTTGCTGCATGAGTGTATAGCTCTTGGCCTGTTCTTTCCTAACATCACTTAAGCATGTTTCCTACCTCAAACTCAGACTAGAGAGAAGCATACAATAAAATAAGCCAAGTCCACAAACACTAGTTAAGCACCTACTGTGTGCCAGGCTATGTACTAAGCATTGGGGATACAATAACTGAGTAAGGTTGACTGGATTGGCCAAATGGAGGGAAATGCTATGTAATACAGTGGAAAGGGAGCTGGATTTAGAGCCAGAGGACCGGGGTTCTAATCCTGCCTCTGTCACTTATCTGTGTGACACGAATCCTGTACGTGAATCTTTGGATCTTAGATTGTGTGTTGGTGAAATGATGGGGGCGGGGAGGAGATGTTGGACAAAATGGCCTCTCAGCCACTTTCCATTCCTAAATCTAAGATGGTAACCTTCTGGCAGCAATTTGGTAGATGTCTTCCTTGCCTCTTTCCAAGGTCCAGAGCAGACTGAGTGATTCAACAGGGCTCAACCTTGCTTCCTAAGAGCCCTGCAGATATCACCAGGAGAATGTTGTTTGTGGTGATAGTTGGCTTTGTGGTAAGGGTGTAGGGATGTGTCTCCTTTAAAGTGAATGGAATGGGAAGGGGAAAGAGGAATAAAGGGGCACCTATAGATTAGTGGTTCTGCTCACCGTCCTCCAAATAAATGTCTGAAATGGGATAGAGAAGCTAAATCAGCAGAGTGACAAATCAACCAAAGTTTGGAAATATCAAGTGAGTGAAGGCACTGGAGTTAGGAATACCTGAGCTCAAACCTGGCCTCAAACACTTACTAGCTGTGTGACCCTTGGAAAATCTCTTAGCCCTGTTTGCCTCAGTTTCCTTATGTGTTAAAAGAGCTGGAGAAGAAAATGGCAAACCACTCCAGTATCTTTGCCAAGAGAACCCCATATGGGGTCATGACGATTTGGATATGACTGAAAAATGGCCAAACAACAAAGGCACCAAATAGGTTTGAAGTGGAACAGGCAGTAATGGCTAAGCACTCCAGAAGGGCATGACTTTGGGCAGCTTGTTCTGCGAGCCCTTTATGGGATGTCTTGCAAGATAGATCAGCTGATCTGCCATCACCCTATAAAGGAAACGTCCATGTGATGTGCCATCCTTGATCTGTAGTTCTGAAATCTCCAAGCTAAGCTTTCAAAGGAGAAAACTGCCCCATTGCAGATGAGAACTCAGCCCCATCTAGAAGACAAAGGTGCTTAAATGCGCAGCTGAGAGTTCAGGTTCTGACACTGCCTCACAGGAGAAGGGGAGAGCGGCCACAAGAATACCACAAACATCATGAATTCTCTGCCAGGTAATGGAGGCTGGGCCAGCGGGTGGCTTCAGCAGAGGGTGCTCATCCTCTGGAGCCAGAAAGGGATGAAAAATCCCCCAAGTCAACTCCCCTCCCGGGCCTCCATTTCCTCATTGTAAAAGGCTGGATTAGATTATCCCTGGGGCCTCTTCTAGCTCTAGAAGCATGGCCCTAACACATTTCTTTGCCTGCACCTCACTTTCCTCAGTTAGACAGAGATAAGGGGACAGAATAAGATAAGCTCTCAAGTCCCTTCCAGTTCTATGATTCTGTAAGAATGAATGCTGTGTTCTGGCCCTGTTTGCCATGCTTTGTCACAAACATCAGGTGATGTGTCTTCTCTAGAATTCTTCGTAGCAGGACTAAACTGTGGAAGGCACAGAAAAGAGAATGGAGCTATACCCAAGGAACAGGAGCAGTCTAATTACCAGGGTAATGAGGTTGTGCTGTATATCAGGAAATTATATTTCTCCGTGTAAGGATGACAAAGAGCGTGTGGGAGAGAGTCAAAGGTGGGAACAACACAAGGTATGCTACAGACTGCCTGGTCAGAAGGAAGAAAAGGCTGAGGAGTTTGAGAAGCAGATCTCCAAGCTGTCATGGAAGCAAGACACAGCAGATCAACTATCTCAGAATGGCAGGCGGTCACTGTCTGCTTGAACAATGTTGACTGAGGGACAACTAGATGGCACAGTGAATAGAGCACTGGCCCTGGAATCAGGAGGACCTGAGTTCAAATCAAGCATCAGACACCTGATCACACTTACTGGCTGTGTGATCTTAGGCAAGCCACTTAACCCCAAAGCCTTGTCTCCCTCTCAAAAAGTTGAATGAAATATTACTTATTTTACTTAAAGATAATTTAATTCTCCAGAAGTGTTTAATACAATTCTCAACCTTGTGGTTATTGTTAAGTGATTTCAGACTCTTCATGACTCATCTAGGGTTTTCTTGGCAAAAACACTGGAGTGGTTTGCCATTTCCTTCTCCAGCTCATTTTACAGACAAGGAAACTGAGGCAAACAGGGCTAAGTGACTTGTCCAAGGTCACACAGCTAGGAAGTGTCTGAGGTCAGATTTGAACTCAAGTCTTTTTGACTCCATGCCTGGTGCTCTATTCATCAAGCCATCTAGCTGCTCTATTCTAGACCTCATTCTCTCTGATATAGAAAAGCTGGTTACCCCTGGAGATACAAGGGCCTTGAGGAGCAGAGACCATGTCAGTTTAGGAGGGTGCAGTAAATAGGAGAAGGAAGATTGTGAACAGAGTGAGAAGCACATTCTAAACTTGGGAATAGTGACTGCACATTTTAGACTTGAAGGCAGAAGGAATTTGTCTTCCCAGAACCTTTTCCATTTTCTCTATAAAAGGATCCTGGGAAACGGGGCTCTTTCCCAGGCACTTTATTAAAACTGCCACAGTCTCATGTCTGGGTCACCTCATCAAAGCTGACCTCCCTGACTCGTTAAACCTTTGCTCAATGCATGCCTGTCAGCTTTAGGTAACTTGGACCCTTCAAAATGGAAAAGGAACCTAGGGGTTATCTGGTCTGAAAATTTTTAACCTGGCCTCAGGAAACTTTGAAGAAGTAACTTTCAATAATTGTCTTTCAGTATCATTGGTTTAATTTGTCGTCCTGTTCGCTTTATTTTATGTATTTAAGAAGATGATTCTGAGAAGGGTCCATAGGCTTTCCCAGACTGCCAAAGGGGTCATGGACATGAACAAGTGGGAAATCCCTTTTCTAGTCCTAGTCTCTCTTTTTACAAATAAGAAAACTGAGGCCCAGAGTGGGAGTGTAATTTGTTCTAGATCACATAATTAGTAAACAAGCAAGATCTCTACAAGGTGGAAGTATAAACTAAGACCATGCAGTGTGGTTCAGCAAAGAGATGGGGGGATGGATGGATTGTCCACTTTGAATAGTAAGATATAGGCTCAAGTGATTCCTCTAGTATACATTAGATGAGTCACTATGAATAAATCCCTTAACATCTTGATGTTGACAGCAATGGGTTGATAAGTGTTAGACTACAAAGGAGATGAGAGAAAGAGAGAGAGAGAGAGAGAGAGAGAGAGAGAGAGAGAGAGAGAGAGAGAGAGAGAGAGAGAGAGA
>NW_027185852.1:19188463-19193048 GCF_028583685.1 Petaurus breviceps papuanus | reverse complement strand
AGAGAGAGAGAGAGAGAGAGAGAGAGAGAGAGAGAGAGAGAGAGAGAAGAGAGGAGATACAGAGAAAGATTCAGAGAAACAGAGAGGAGAGAGAGAAGAGAGACATAGAGACAGAAACAGGAAGAGGAGAGGGAGAGAATATATCTGTGCATATTAAGGCAGAAGTTTTGTGTGAATATAACTCTGAAAGACTTTTAGAGTAAATGTATCTACCTCCTTTCCTTGCAGAGGTGGATGCTATGGGTACTGACTCTTGCCTGTACTGTCAAAAAAAAAAACTATCCTAGCAGACTTTGCTTAATTTATTTTCTTTGTAACAAGAGAAGGCTCCCTGATTTGTTGGGGTGGAAATAATATTTCTAGCAGAATGTTTGGTATATGGTATGCACTTAGCATAATCTCTCCTTCAGTAAAAATTCGATAGCTACCCAATGGGCATGTTTTAGAGGTCATTTTTGTTGCAATGTGGTTGAGCTGGCTGCCACCGAGGTTGCTTTAACTCAGATTCAGGGATTTTGTGAATAGGGAGAGAATTCAATTGACATAAACAAATATGGAGAATAGTACCTGACACACAGTGGGCCCTGAATTGATTATAGTTGAGTTAAAATTATTTGAGCTTAGAGTGGCCCTAACAGAAGAGAGGAGAAGAATTGCTTTGGAAAGGGGCCATCCAGGGTTGGCCTCAATAACCTCAGAGGCCCCTTCCCAATTTGAATTTTTCTGATGTTTTGTAGTTATAAAAACAAAACAAAACAAAACACAAACCCCACAAGAACTCAAGTGGGGGTTGGGTGTTTGCCAGCTGGAAGCCCACCTGATAATCATTAAGGGTGAAGTGTCAGCAAAAGAGTGGAATTAGGCCAATATCTCAAGCTGAATGGCCCTCCTGAGGAAGACAGTACCTCAATGTACGGATCTGCTACCAGCACAAACCATGGAGTTCTTCCTGAAGGGCTTCTGTATCAGACTGATGTCTACTGATTAGTTGTGAATGGTTCTGTCATCTCTTGTTCATTCATCACATTTTTCCAGGGCAAGGCAGAGGTTATGAAAAGCCACTGGGGGAAGGACCCTCTCAGGGCTTAATCCACAAAGAATGGAACCAGGATTCCTTCCTTCCTTTCCAACTCTCCTACAAGGCCAGGTACATAACCCTCAATTCCTGAGCTACAGAAACCCTTGGCAATCCACCAATCATTAATTAAACACAATGTGTATTGTGTGTCAGTGCTGGCCTAAGTACTAGGGTTACAAAGAAAACATACGATCCCTGTCCTCGGGGAGCTCAAGTTCTCATGGGGGGATAACCTGGGAATTGCTGGTTACATATTAGATGTATATGAAATAGATGGCAATTCATCTCAAAGGGAAGAATGTAGGAAGGTGAGAGGCTGGGAAATGCTCCAGAAGGTGGATCTCAGCAGCATGTAGAAAGAAGCCAAAGACTTGAAGAGGGTGGATATTTGTAGTGTGAGCATGGCTCTTTATGGGCTGTTGGGCTATTTTTCTAGTATAAAAATGCTGTGAAAGTATACCACAGCTTAAATACTTTAATCATAAACTCCAGTAACTAAATATACTTAACAAGGTGTTTTATTCATTTTCAATAATGGTCTACATAGCAGATGGTCAGGGAATGACACTGAGGTGTTCTTGAAGGCATTTCAGGAAGCTGATCACAGTGTCCTGGGTAAATCATGGATTGACTCACGCAGCTCAGGATGCAGTCTACATTGCTGGATGGTTGTGTGCTCCCACTACACGCCAGAATGGAAGAGTTCGGGCGATATATGGAAATCGAACATGGCTGGGGACCTCATAAGGAGAGGTGGGAAACATAATGGGATCTCCCCTCTCCAGAGCGGCAGCCTTCTCTGAAGAAGAGAGGGGCTGTGATGAATTCAAGGGCAAGAGGGCCTTCTACAGAAAGGAGGCAGCCTCAGGAATGAGGGAGGGTAATGAGAATGTTTAACATTGGAAGTGATGGTCCAGGAGAGAGTGAGGCAGAGTGAGGGTCCTCTCCAACACTTTGAAGCAAAGATAGACATCTTTGGACTTTTAATTCAGTGTTCACTGTGAAGATGTTGCAATAAGCATTATAAATGTAGATATGCAAAGGAACTCAGGTCATTCAGTCCAACAGCCTCATTTTGCAGATTAGGAACCTGAGTCTAGAGAGACCAAGTGATTTGCCCAAGGCCATCTACTGATTAGGTCAAAGGAAATCCCACTGACCCATTGATCTGATCTCTAGTATGTGGGTTTTGGGGTTTCCTTGATTCTTCCATCTTTTACTTGCTAACCAAGTGACACTGGCATGCCATTTAATTTCTCTGTCTGTGTTCTCAGCTGGAAAACTAGGATCATAGTGAGATGATTTTTAAAGGATCCAGATTTTAAAGGGACACAGATCATCTGCTCCAGTCTCTTCACTGGGGAAATGAGGAAACCAAAGAGGGATCCTTCAGGTCCCAAGCAGAATAACAGACCTGAGATCTGTGCTCTTTTGACTTCACCACCCTGGGACCCCAGTGTGAATGGGCACACCACCGAGTCCCAAAAGACTGGCAGGGAGAGGGAAGCTATCTGTCAATGGGAAAACCAGATATAAATGCAAAGTGATATCATTTAACTGAAAAGGAATGATGCACCATAATAATGGATAGTTTTGGCTCTAGAAAAAAAGATTAGAACCTGAATGAATCTGATAATAAAACAAATCCAGAGGAATCAAGAGGAAACATACCATTCACCTCCTGACACAGGGAGGTGAGGAAAGGAAGATGCAGAATGAAATATGTCTTTGTGGACATAGTTAATATGGGAATTTATTTTTCTGGACTATGTAGCTATGTCCTGAGAGCTTTACAAGTTTTTTTTCTTTTGGAAATTTGCTGGTGTGTGTGTGTGTGTGTGTGTGTGTGTGTGTATGGTGTGTATGTGAGTGTGGTGTGTGTGTGTGTGGTGTGTTTGTGTGTGTAAGAAGGACATTTGGAGACATAGATTAATTTTGGAGATGCTTGTTAATTGAAAAAATAACTAAGGAAAAAAAAGAAAAATAAGAGTGGCTTCAAATAAGAGACATGAGTTCCCCATTTTCTTTGTAGACATAGGAGACATAGGAGTGGGGGAGTCTACAGATATGACTATTGCATATTAAACTAAATTGTATTCAATTTAAATTATAATTTTTTTTACTAATTTTTCCTCTCTTGTTTCTCTCTTTTAAAAAAAAATGTGAGAGGGATAGAATAATAAATATTCTCTCTGGGAATAAGGAAAGGGCCCAAGGGAAAATATAAATGATGTAAAAACAAAAGATAAATATCAAGCATAATTTTAATCATTGTTACTTTCATAGCATCAGAGATTTTGAGCTAGAAGGGACCCTAGAGATTATATAATTTGACTCCCCTATTTAATGATGAGAAAACTGGGGTCTAGAGAAATGAAGGGCTTTGTGATGGGTCACACGAGTGGTAAGGAACAGGGTCAGGGTTCGAACCTAGGTTCCCTGAATCCAAATTCAGTGCCATTTACCTTGTACCATGTTGCTATTCTTTTTTAAGCAATTGGGGTTAAGTAACTTGCTCAAGGTTACACAGCCAGTTATTTCTGGGTGGGTGCTAAGTATCTGAGCCCAGATTCGATCCCAGGTCTCCCAACACTGGGGCCAGTGCTCTTACTCACTGAGCCACCTGGCCGCCCCGTTGCTATTATTTCTTCTCAATAGGAAAGCCTGGAGGGCTCATTGGGCCTGGCATTTTGGTGGGGCATTTTGGTTGACCCTATGGCTGCCTTTGTGTTGGGTCAAGGACATATGGTGGTCATAGCAAACTTACAAGGTCACTTCCATACCTCATTGACACAGGTGGAACCAAGTCCATTTCATTACTGAATTTAGCCATCCCCCTCAGGCTTCTGTCCTCCCTCCCTGACCCTGGCCCAACATGCAGACACGATTTGTGGGGAAATCCACAAATGCCCCATCCCTCCAAACACATAGCAAATGGCAGGCCATGCAGTCGCTGGGCGGCAGTCAGAAGAGGAGTGATATGGGAAAGAACGCAAGCACTGGGGGAGGGGGACACAGTAGGAAGGGCAGATCCAGAGGAGCAGGGATGGCACACAGTGGTAAGAGGAGCAGAAGGCAGGCAAAGGGCGAAAGAGAAATAAAGGCCAGATACCTACCCCAACCTGCGCTATCTAGCTACCGACCTCTGGACTTATATTATCACCACTGGGGTCCCCACCACTGGGCTCACCAAATGGATCACTGCTGGATGAGGCCTGAGACCCATCAGGCTAAAATACAAGAACATAACACCTTTTTGTTGTTTGTGGTTCTCAACAGAATCAAGTGGAAAGACAGGCGTGGATTATCATCGTGCTGCGAATAAAGTTCATTATTTAGAAAGAAGACACAAATTCAGGAAAGGGAACACAGCCATGGATAGTAGGGCCTTGTTTCTTTTTAAATGATAGTTGCCCAAGATTCACAGATTATGCTTTTAGAGAAAACAGAAAAATGGAAAGAAGGAAGGAAGGAAGGAAGGAAGGAAGGAAGGAAGGAAGGAAGGAA
>NW_027185852.1:19172963-19188453 GCF_028583685.1 Petaurus breviceps papuanus | reverse complement strand
AGGAAGGAAGGAAGGAAGGAAGGAAGGAAGGAAGGAAGGAAGGAAGGGAGGGAGGGAGGAAGGGAGGGAGAAAGGGAGAAAGGAAAAGAGGTAAGGGAGGTAGGGAGGAATGGGAGAGGATAAAAGGAAGGCAGAGGGGAGGGATAAAGGAAGAAAAGGAGAAAGGGAAGAAGGATAAAAGGAAGGAGGGAGGGAAAAGGAAAGGAGGGAGGGAGGAAGGAAAGAAAGAAAGGAGAGAGAGAAGAAGGAAAGAAAGAAAGGATGGGGGAAGAAAGGAAAGAAAAAAAGCCCTTCATGGACTTCCCCTTTCAAGCTTTTGCTTCTGGATCAGAGAACAAAACTAAACAGATATTGCCCTGGAAGGTCCCCTTCAAATTATGCCTCAGACCCAGGACTGACTATTCCAGAAATCCATTTTTGTATTTATTTTGCTGGGTGACAAAATGTACAGAAAGTTGTTACTCACAGCTTCCTGCTCTTCACTTTTGCTGGGGCTTTCAAAGCCTTCTTCAAAGATGTCATCCGTGGTGGGGTCACTGGCATGGGATGCTGATGATTTTGATGGAGAACTTTGCCTGGGTGCAGGGGTTGGAGCTAGAAGGAATGTACAAAAGAGAGGATTTCAGTTTCATCTGGCTCCAATTTAAAGACATTTGTTGAGAGTCTGCCATACAGAGGATGGGTCTGGATGGAGAAGAGGGGAGGGACATATTTTGATTTTTGGGGGAGGCAATTGAGGTTAAGTGACTTGCCCAGGAACACAAAGCTAGTAAGTGTCTGAGACTGGATTTTAACTCAGGTCTTCCTGGCTCCAGGGCCAGTGTTCTAATCACTGTGCAACTCAGTCACCCCAGGAGGGACATATTGTAAAATGAACACGATTTAAAAATGAAAGATGTCAATCATTTTTAAAGAGTCAGGGGCCAAAGGTACCATGTGAGGCAGTGGGATGGGAGGATGATGAGTCTAGGTAAGGCCATGGCCCCTGACTTGGTGGAACCGACAAATTAGCTGGGAAGGAAGGAAGAGAACATACACACATCACTACAATGCTCTAACGTATACTTAGTGGGTTAGGCGGGTATAAATGATGTATGCAGTGGTGTTCCAGGGATGAAGGGTGGTGATTAACAAGGAGGGGATCAGGAAAGTTAACTCCAGTCGATCAGCCTTTATTAAGCACCTTCTGTGAACCAGGTGCTGTGCTAAGGGCTCTGGGGGAAAAGAAAAAAGGTGAAACACAGTCCCACTCCCAGGGAACTCAGTCTAATGGAAAAGGTACCAGGCAAATAGCTATGTACAAACCAGCTGTAACCTAGAGAAATAGGAAATAATCAAAGAGGGAAGACACGAATATTGTAGAAAGTGGGTCTTATATGGGACTTGAGGAAGCCAGGAGGCAGAGATGAGGACAGACAATTCCAGACACGGGGGACAGTGTGTGAAAATGCCCAGAGTCACAAGAAGAGGAACAGAGTCCTGGCAGCGGAACAGCAACGCCAGTGCCAACTGAATCCAGAATACGGGAGGGGGATAGTAAGGTCAGAAGTCTACAGTCAGAAGGCTGGAAGGTAGTGGATAGTATGAAGGATTTTGCAAACCAAATAGATGATTGTGGATTTGGTCCTGGAGATGATAGGGAGCCATAGGGGATGCCTTAGCAGGGGAGTGATATGGTTAGACCTGTGCTTTATGAGAGCTGAGTGGAAAATGGTCTAGAGTAGGGAAAGTCACCTTTAATAATTTAATCAAAGTATACTGACTGACAGTAACAGGAAAGTTCAGAAGAAGTGAGGCGTTGAGAAGAAACATAAGGTGTTCAGTTTTGAATGTGCTGAGTTTAATGTCTATCAGATTTCAAATTCAAGGGGTTCAAAATGCAGTTGGAGATGGGAGATTGGAGTTCAGGAGATAGATTAGGCTGAATAAATAAAATTGAGATTCATCTGTATAAAAATGATAATTGAATCTTCGGGTGTTGAGATTGCGCAGTGAAATAGTACAGAGAGGAGGCCAAGGCTGGATCTTTGGGGGACACCAATTGGCAGGGAGACAGAAAAGGTGCAGTGAGAAAGGTAGGAAGAGGATCAGGACAGAGTAGTGTCATCATAAGCTAGAAAGAAGAGGACATCAAGAAAAGGGTGATCAATAGTGTCAAAAACTGAAACTAAAAAAGGATGGGAACTGAGAAAAGGCCAATAGATCTGGCAATTTAGAGATCACCGACAACTTCGGAGATAGGATTTTCAACTGAATGATGAGATTGGCAACCAGTCTGCAGATGGAAAATTAACAAAGGAATGAGAAGAAAGGAAGCACAGGGGTGGGTTGTAAATGGCCTTCTCAGGGCATTTAACCATAAAAGGAAGGAAAGATATTGGATGATAGCTAGCAGATGGATGGATTGAGTAAGGGTTTTTTGAGCATAGGAGAAACCTGAACATATTTGTAAGCAGGAGGGAAGGAGCTGATAGTCAGGGAGAGAATGAAGATTAAGTGATAGAAAGGCCACAACAGAGGGGCCAATATGCTGGAGAAGATGGGATGGAATGGGATCACCTGTGCATGACGAGGGGTTTGCCTTGGCAGTAGGAAGGAGATGGTGGGGAAAGGTATCTGAGTGATGTGAAATGAGGAGAGAATGAAAGGGTGAACTTAGAAAATGGCCACCATTTTTTTCATTGAAATATGAAACAAGGTTCTTAGTCGAAAAAGTGGAGGGAGAAGGAGCCGTAGGATGTTTGAGAAGGGACAAAATGGTTTGTTACAGCCACTGTGGGGAGTAAAACAGTGAATCAGAGACATATAAAAGGATTACTTTGCTGCAGGGAGGGCCCTTTTGTGATTCTGTAATCTAAATTTGTACTGGACCCAGTTCACACAATTTTGTGACTTCCTACAGCTTTGTGAAGTAGCCTGAGTATAAGAGTGAACTGAAGGGATGATGGGAGTAATCCAGGGCAGCTGTTGATAGAAGAAGGAAATAAGGGACTTGAGAGAAGAGGACATTGTAACCTTGAAGTAGTTCACCAAGAAGTCAAGGTGGGGAAGGGAAGAGAGTGTAGCATAGGGGTGATGGCCTGGGAAAGACCTGAGCAATATGAGGCTTTGGGGGTTATGGTAGGGAAGAAGAAACACATTAGAAGTTGCAAGACAGAAGGAGATATGGAGGGGCAATAAATTATGGCCAGATAAAGGAATTTTATGAGCACAGAAGTAGAGCATTTGTGGGTGACTGCAATATCAAAGTCATGGACATCTCTCTATATAGATGTGGTGGGGTGGAATAGATCATAGGAAATAAGTAAGTTGGGGAACTGGGAAGTGAAGGTGCTGGAGGTGAGAAGGTGAGAAGAAAGGAAGTGGAGGCATGGATTATAGATGGGTCTTCTCCAGGACTTTAGCCATAAAAGGAAGAAAAGTTATGGGAGGATAGCTAATGGGGATGGATAGATGAAATAAGTTGTTTCTTTTTCTTGAGAGAGATTTGAGCATATTTATAAGCAACATGGAAGTTACAAGTAGAAAGAGAGATAATGGAGATGATGGGGACAGTGGGGATAAAAGAAAGAAATCTATTGGAGAAGACAGGATGGAATGGGGAGCACCTGCACATGTGGAGGGGTTTGCCTTGGCAATGAGGACTGTCTTTTCCTGTGACAAGGGTGAAGGAGGAGACAGAAGGAGAAAGGCATCTGAGGGATAGGACATCAATATATATGTTGCAGTCCATCAACACACATTTCTTTGGCACCTACTATGCGTCGGGCATTATGCTAAGCACTGAAGATACAAGAAAAACAAAAAAAAATACTCCCTCTTCTTGAGCTCACAGTCTAGGGCAGAAGTTGAGAAGAAGATGGTGACCCAGGTTTGCCCCCAAGGTGTAGGTGTCCCAGGGATCAGGCATTTTCCCCAGGAGAACTCAACTAATCAGAGGGATATGTTTCCCTGCTGAGGTTATATGGACACTGAGATCTCTCCTAAATCAGAGCTCTGGTGATTCTATTATGTGGGCTTTAAGGATAGTAAAGAGACGGCAGAGGACATTCCTGACAGAGAGAACTGAATTGGAGCATCTTACAGGTGGAAGGGATCTCAGTGAGACTAACCCCCACACGGGAAACTGTCGCCTTGTTTGGTCTTCCAGCCATTGCTTCAAGACCTCCAGGTAAAGGAGCTCATGACCTCTCTTGGCAGTTCGTTCCACTTTGGAACAGCTCTCATTGGTAAGAGAGAGGCTTATTATTATTACTATTTTACATCAAGTCTAAGTATGCTTTGTGCAACATCCACCCATTACTCCTGGTTCTGTTTTCTGATGCCCAACACAAATCTGAGCCCTCTGACACAAGTTAGCCCTTCAAGAACTGGAAGATGCTATCATGCCGCCCCTCTGCCTAATCTTGTCTTTTCAAGGCCAAACACCCCATTTCCTTCAACCATTCTTCCTATGGCAATATGCCAAGGCCTTTCCTATCCTGACTGCAATCTTTGAAGGCCCTCTAGTTTACCAGTATCCCTCCTAAACCACAGCATTCAGAACTCAGCGAAATACTCTAGAATGGAATTATATACCAGAGCTCAGAGGACTCTCCCTGACCCACTGGCCTAAGATTGAATTGGCTTCTGGGCTGCCATGTGGCTATACCACAGAGAGGCTGACTGGGGAGGCAGATAGAGAGCTGGCCATGGAGTCAGAAAGAGCTGGGTTCAAGTCTTGCCTTTAACATACACTGACGCAGCAAGAACTAATTTTCTGAACTAAGTTGTAGAGAAGATGCTTTCTTGTATCATCAGTACAGGGAGTTTCTTTAGTAGAAGTGAGTTCCTGTCACAAATGAAACCTCCCTTCTAAGCCCTGTTCTTACCAAATCACTGATTCAGTCAGAGCCTATTCATCACAAACAAACAAACCGCAAACTTGCTACCTAATCTGTATCTCCCCAATCTGCTATGGGTAAAGGTGATTTTTTTTATAACTAAGTGAAACTTGGCAGATCACAGAAGACCATAGATTTTGACCTGGAAAGAACCTTTATAGTCATGTCATTGAGACCTAGAGAGGTTAAAAGACTTACTTAAAATCAGAGTTGCAAGATTAGAATATCAGATGCAAGATTAGAAACTAGAATGAAAAACAAAAGCAAAAATAGACCTAATAGACCTCGTTTAAGAAAAATAGACCTCTTTTAAGAGATAATAAAACTACACTTTGCTAAAAGGTACCAAAGAGAATTATATATATATAATTATTGCAAGTTTCTCTGATGAAGGCCTCATTTCCCAAATATATAGGGAACTGAGAAATTTATTTAAAAAACTATTCCCCAATTAATAAATGGTCAAACTATACGAAAATAGCGTTTTTTTCTTTTCTTTTTCCTTTCAGATTTATTTTTAGTTTACAACATTCAGTTCCACAAGCTTTTGAGTTCCAAATTTTCTCCCCCTCCCTCTAATCCCCCTGCCAAGGTAGCATGCAATCCAATATAGGTTCTACAAATACCTTCACATTAAACATTAGTCAAGTTGCAAAGAAGAATTATAACCAACGGAATGAACCACGAGAAGGAAGAAACAAAACAAGGGAAAACAAAGAGAGAGAGACCAAGTAGTTGCTTCAGCCTGCAGTCAGACTCCATCACTCTGGATGTGGACAGCCTTCTCCATCAAGAGTCCTTTGGAGTTGTCTTACAGCCTTGCATTGCTGAGAAAAGCCCAGTCTATCAAAGTGAGTCATCACTGATACAATGTCTGTAATTGTGTACAATGTTTTCTGGTTCCGGTCTCCTCACTCAACATCAGTTTACATGTCTCTCCAGGTTATTATAAAGTCCATTTGCTCCTCATTTCTTATAGCACAATAGAATTCCATTACAGGCAGTTTTCAAAAGAAGAAATCAAAGCTATATACAGTCATATAAAAATGCTCTAAATCACTATTGATTAGAATAATGCAAATAAGAACAATTCTGAGGGACCATCTTACACCTATCATAAATAAGTAAAAGATGGAGGGAATAAGGGCAAAATAGGTACACTAATAAACTATTAGTGGAGTTGTGAACTGCTCCAATCATTCAGGAGAATGATTTGGAACTATATGCAAAGAGCTATAAAACTATACATATCCTTTGATCCAGCAACAACACTAAAGTCTGCACCGCAATTCAAGAAATCAAGATTTTCTTTGCTCAAAGAAAAAAGGTAAAGGACCTATATGTAAAAACAAATATTTATAGCAGTTCTTTTGGTGGAGGTAAAAAATTATAAATCGAGGTAATGCCCATTAATTGGAGAATGCCTGAACACATTGTGGTATATGATTTTGATGGAATACTATTGTGCTGTGGGAAATAATGAGGAGGGGATGGTTTCAGAAAAAAAAGTACAGCAAAACTTACATGAACTGATGCAAAGAGAAGTGAGAAGAACCAGGTGATAATTGTTCACAGTAACAGCAATATTGTCATGATGATCAATTGTGAAAGACTTGGCTGTTCTGATCAAGACAATGATCCAAGACAATTCCAAAGGACTCATGATGAAGAAATGCTATCCTCCTCCCGAGAGAGAACATATGAACTCACATATAATTTCTCACTTTATGTTTTTTGCTTCTTTTTTTTGCGATATGGCTAATATGAAAATGTTTTCTATGATTTCACATGCATAATTGATATAATTTTTCTTGCCTTCTCAGTAGGTAGGGGAAGGGAGGGAGGGAAGTAGAGAACTTGGAACTCAGTTTTAAAAAAGAAAAGAATGCTAAAAATATTTTTTTTTCAAAAGGAAAGAGACTGGCTCTATGAGGATCCAAGTCCCGTTGCTGCCCAGTGTTCTTTCTACTGTCACATATGTGGATCTAAAGTTCAGTATAGTGGCTGTCCAATGGTACACACTTGATTAATACTTGCTGACTGCCTCAGTGACTCTGTCTATGGTACCCTGTTGATTACTTGGCCAGTTGTCCAAAAGCCAGACTACAGAAAGTGAGAGACTGGAAGCTCTTACTCCAGGTAGGAACTTGGGCTGGATTTTAAGGGACACAATGGATTTTCAAAAGAAGGGGAAAAAAGAGTGTTTTGGGTCTAACCGTGTACCCCCAGATGGCTCCCGACTCTACAGATGGCAAAGCTATGATGCTAAGCAGTATTTGCTGCCTCTCCCCCCTCCCCCCATCTTTGGACTGAAACAAGTACACACTCTGAAGCTCTCCTCTTCATTCATCACTTTCCAATTGGCAGCCAGCACAGGAGGCATTCACTAGACAGATGCTGAGGAATGGATTCCACGACTTCAGGGTAACAGTGGCTCACTTTAACTTGGCGCTTTACAAGGCACGTTCTTCACAAGGGCCCCATGAGCGAAGGGGTGTGGGTCCCCCCATCCTCACTTAACAGACAGAGACATTGGGGCTCAAAGGGCTAAAGAAGGCAACTGCCTGCTCTGTGCTCGGAGCTGTCATGGTGTGGGGGAAACCTACAGAATATGGAGTCAGAGGGATGGGTACACATGTTACCTCAGGCAATTATGAGTCGTATGGCCTCAGAGAAACTTGACCTTGGTTACCTCTGAGGTCACTTCCATATCTAGGTCTATGAGTATATAACCACCCTGGGCCTCAGTTTCCTCATCTGTAGAATGAGGTGACTGGACTCTTTAGCCTGAGGACCTTTTCATTGTGATCCTGAGCCTTTCCAGAGCCACAGAGAGCGTAAGCATCAAAGCTGGGATTCAGAGGGAGCCCTTCTAACTCGAACGGTGCAGGTATTTCCCAGCTTCCTATTTCTGTATCTATCTCTTTGTACTGACATCATGCTTATCTCCCCATAAGAATATGAGAGTAGGGATTGTTCAGCTTTCCTCAGCTGTAAAATGGGGATAATGAGGGACCTGCCTCTCAGGGCTGCTGGGAGGATCGAATGAGAGAGTGTGCAGAAAGCGCAGGGCAAACCTTAAAGCATCATATGAATACTGTTATTATTGATACACAGAGCTACAAAATGATCTGGTCCTACTTTTGTGGTTGCTTTGGAAAATACAGCGATTTTTTTGTGAGGGTCATAAATAAAATTCAAATAAAAATCTTTTAACAACATGCACAACAAACAGTAGGTGCTTAATCATTATTTTGAAGTATTGTATCTCATGTTATACCATATTCAGATATGTCTTCCTCTCTTTTCAATAGAACTTGGAGATGAATTTTCACTGTTGTACTAAGTCAATCTTTCTGCGTAGTTTGATATTTTACTTAAATGCCATGTTGTAAAGCAGATGTTTATGAGAGAGAGGCAGACAGAGACACAGAAAGAGAGACAGAGAGAGAGACTCAAACAGACAGAGACAGAGACTGAGACAAAGACAGAGAGGGGGGGGAGAGGCAGGGAGAGAGAAGCAGAGAAATAGAGACAGAGACAGAGAGATGGGGGAGAGATAAAGAGATAGATACAGAGAGCGACAAAGGCAGAGACACAGATGGAGACAGAGACAGAAAGAGATAAAGAAGCAGAGAGAGATCCAAAGAGATAGAGAGATGGCATGAGAGAGTGAGAGAAAAAAAGAGACACTCATTCCCAGCAGTTCCTCTTTGTCTGGTACATGGTCTTCATCCTGCCCCCCTTTTCTTCCCTAACACTCCCTCCCCACCCCCAGTTCTCATTGCAGCCCTGAATAGGAGGCTGGCAGGGTCATATGCAGTTTCAAAGCCATCTCTACCATGCAGCCTTCCATCATTCACAGAACAAAGAAGACAAATCTAAAGCTGAAAAGGGAGCTCAGGTGTCATCTAGCCCAGCCCAGTCATCTGACAGAGGAGGAAACTGAGGCCCAGGGAAATGAAGGGACTTGCCCAAGGTCACACAGCCAATAAGTAGCAGGATCTAAGCTGGTCTTCGGAGGTAGGACTCATTCTGTGGTGCTATGACCCACTTTTAAGTGGGTCACAATTAATCTCTCCTTCCTAAGAGCTCCCAAACTACTTTGTATTCTTCATAAAATAATAGACAGGAAGGGACTTCAGAAGCCATTTATTTCAACCCCCTCCTTTTACAGATGAAGAAACTGAGGCCCAGAGAGTAGAAGTAGAGGTGACTTGCCCAAAAGTCATACAAGTAGGAACATAGGATCCTAGATGGAGAACCAGAGGGTACTTTGGAGGCTCTCCAGTCCAACTTACTCATTGTATAGATGAAGATCCTGAGGTCCCAAGGGTACAGTGACTCAAGGTCATACTGGTATATTACTAAATGAAAAAAGTCAGTATTTGAACCTACGTCCTCAAAATTCAACCACAAAATCTCATTTATTATCTTCTCTTTTCTAATTAGCTTTCAAACAATCAATCTATATGCATTCATGATGTTTCTTTTTTTCTTTCTTTTTCTGCTTTTTGGAGGGCAATTGGGTGACTTGCCCAAAGTCACACAGCTAGTTTTTGTGTTAAGTGTCTGAGGCTGGATTTGAACTGAAGTCCTCCTGACTCCAGGGCTGGTGCTCTATTCACTCATTCATGCCATTTCTACTATCTGCTATGCAAGTGAGATAGGTTGTGCCCTCTGGGAGCTTACACCCTATAATATTGTGTATGAATAAGAGGGATTTTGGAATAGCAGAAAGAACAGTGCACTGGGAAGAAGGAGACTTGGGTTTGAATCTTAGATCTGACAGTTATAAGCTTAGTGACACTTGACCTTTCTTGTGCCTCAGTTTCTTTATTTATAGCATAGGCTTTGTGATCTATGCTTCACTAACTGCACTCCCCTTCCTACCCTTTTAGTTTATTGACCATTATTCTCCTCCATGCACTCTACGTTCCGTCTGTACTGGCTTCCTCACTATTTCGCACATACCCATCTCCCATCTCCGATCTTTTGCACTTGCTGTTCCCCATGCCTGGCATACTTTTCCTTCTTAACTTCCCCTTTAAGGATACCTAGATTCCTTTAAGACTCAGCTCAAGTGATACCTTCTATGAGAGGCCTTTCCCATTGCCCTCAGGTGTTAGGGCCTCCATCCCCAAGGTAAATTTGATCATTGTAATTGTTCAGTTTTTTGGTTGTGTCTGACTCTTTGTGACCCCATCTGGGCATCTTGGCAAAGGTATTGGAGTGATTGGTCATTTCCTTCTCTCTTTTCTACATGAGGAAACGAAGGCAAACAGGGTTAAGTGACTTGCCCAGGGTAATGCAGCTAGTAAGTGTCTGAAGCCAGATTTGAACTCAGGAAGATGAGTTTTTCCTACTCTAGGCCCAGCGCTCTATGTACTATGGTGCCACCTAGCTGCCCCTTAAATCTGATTAATTTTGTCTATATTTTACATAACATTACAGAAGACCATGTTGTTTCCCCTGTCTGTTTAGTAAGGGTACGGACTATTTGTCTTTGTAATCCCACCTCCCACACTGCCTAGGTCTTCCTGTCTTCAAACCAGGGAGCAAGAAGATACAGTACAAAGACCATTGTCTCTGGAGTCTGAGAACTGGGGTTCAAATTTGACCTCTGACCCTGTCTGTCAACTCCTGGGCAAATCATTTATCTTCTTTGGCTTCACTTTCCTCATTTGGAAAAAGAAGTGGTTAGACCCGATGGTCCCTAAAGTCTCTCCTCTTTTAGGCCCAAACCCTCCTTTCTTCCCAACTTTCTTCTCATGGTCATGGGTCCCCCCTTTCCTCCCGTCATCCAGGCTGTCTTTGTGCTGTCCTCAGCTCCTTATGTGACACATCCAACAGTCTCAGTCTTGTCATTTTTAACTCTATGAAATCTCCTCTGTATCTACTGCTTATCATAGTGCCTGGTAAATAGTAGGTGCTTAATAAATGTTCATTGCTTGGTTGACTGATTGATCCCTTCCTTTCCCCTTATGCAGCCACCTGGTGTGGGCCCTCATGAACTATCATAATAGCCTCCTAAATGGTTTCTTTATTTTGGGTCTCTCCCAACTCCAAACCATTCTCTGATGCTTTTCCTATGCGTGTACAGGTCTAACTGCATCATCCTTCTACTTAATAGTTTAACAAATTGAAGTGGCTTCCTCTTACCTCCATGATCAAAAATAAAACCTTCAGTTTGACACTGAAAGCCCCTCCCTTGGCTTTTCCATATTCTTGGATCCAGTGACACTGGCCTCTTTGCTGAAGCTCACAGCAGACACTCCATCTCCTGACTCCAGGCATTTTCTCTGGCTGTCCCCATGCCTGGAACACTCTCCCTCCCTCCCTCCCTCCATCTCCTGCCTTTCCTGGCTTCCTTCAAGACTGAGCTCAAATTTCATCTTCTGCAAGAGACCTTCCCCAGGACTCTACCACCCCCCACCCCCAACTGCTAGTGCTTTTTCTCTGTAATGACCTTCTATCTGGCCTGTGTACATCTGCTATATACACACATAGTTTTTTTCCATGCTGTCTCTCCCATTACAATGTTAGTTACTTGAGTACAGGGGCTATACATTTACTCCTTCCCCTTCTTGCAACCTCATGGAATTCTATCTACCCTGCACATCTTTCTCAGAGCTTTGCACACAGTAGTTTCTTTAAAATGTAAGCTATACTTTATAGGCTGAAAATCAAGAAGTTGTCTTCAATCAATTAACCAAGCAAGGGGTTTGAGATCTGGTGATGCTCTATGGATAGCTGCATTCCAGTTTGCTTCTAGGGACGTGTGCTTTCCCCACAGGTACAAGATGGTGGAGGCCTACTCACGTGAGTTGGTGGATGGTGTTGTTGAAGTCACAGGGGTCAAGTTCAATTGTGAGATGTCAAAGTCGTCACAGTCATCTGTATCCTGTGCCACCCCGACTTTGTTGAAGTAACTGGAGAAGGCCTCTGAGGTACAACTGAGGGAAGGCTGGTCAGGTTTCCGGGAGGGTACCGGAGGAGGCGGGACCATCTGGAAATCTTTAAACATTTCTTTACCCATTTTCTGCTGGGGCCTGTCTGTCTGGGGACTCGATCGGGTGGAATCGCTGGTGGTGGGGATAGTGGTGAGGGGGGCGAGGGCACCTTGAAACATGGCAGCCGGTAAAGGCATCACAGTTTGTGTTGGCATGAAGGCGGTGGGCGGGAACTGACCAGCTACGGATGGCCATGGCTGCTGGGGAGCAGGGAAGATGCCTGGTTGGCCCCATGCTATCGGCTGACCCCCTGGCATCACCTGAGCCACTGGCGGCGGAGCACCCATGGCGATTTGCTGTTGAACAAGGGGCTGCTGTCCCCAGAATGAGGGGAGGACAGCGCCCATGGCAACGTAACCTAGGAGAATAATGTTGGAAGGGAAGTGCAGTTAGTCAGAGTACATATACAACAATAAATCATTCTAACAACAACAACAATAATGATATGAAATTGTATAACCCTGGGCAAGGCATTTGATCTTCCTTCTGATGCTCTGATCAGCTCTAATGCTGTAATCTAAAGAAGGTGCCCATTGGCATTGGTAGAGGACGATTTTGAATGTCTAATCTCTAAGGCTATCTTATTCTCACAGCCACTCTGGGACGTAGGGAGAGGCAGTTCGGTTATCACTATTTTATACATGAGGAAGCTGAGACCCCAAAAGGTGGCCTGCCTTGGTCTCCATTCCCCAGCTAACAGGTGGTGGAGTTAAAGCTCACACCATGATCTGCTTTTCTGAGGACAGCATTCCTTGTGCCATACGCAGGAATGAGCAGTCAGTACATGGACAAAAGGCTTCTACCAGCAGGAACTGAGCAATAGCTCATGAATTTCCAAGCAAGCATTTGAACTCCAAGAATGATCCACAGTGCAAGAGCTGCTGGTTTTATGAGAACATGTTTTATTTTCTTTCTTCCTTTCTTTTCTTCCTCTTCTTCTTCAACCAGGGCTGACAGATGGGTTGAGCACATTTTTCTGGAGAGCTATTAGCATGTCTCCCTGGCTCTGTGCCATCTGCTGAGAGCACATATTTGGGGAGGGGGTGGGGGACAGAAGCTTGGAATCACAGTTGGGAATCACAGGGAAATGGATTTGTGTGTTTTTGCATTTGAAGGTCTCTCACCTCCATTATCCAACAGGGAAGGTCCTGAGGATAGAATAACCTCACAGGAACTCTGGCCTTAGAGCTACATTTCTATCTAGACTGGTGGGACATCTTAACTTGGATCTTGAAAAATCATGTGATAAGACTGAACCTGGTGTGGATTTGCCTTGGAACTATTTAACAGCTTATTAACAGTTTATGGGGTGGCCAGGTGGCTCAGCGAGTAAGAGCACCAGCTCCAGTGTCAGGACGACCTGGAGATCGAATCCTGGGCTCAGACACTTAGCACCCACTCAGAAACACCTGGCCATGTAACCTTGAGCAAGTTACTTAATCCCAATTGCTTAGGGGCGGCCAGGTGGCTCAGCGAGTAAGAGCATTGGCCCCAGTGTTGGAATGACCTGGATCAAATCTGGGCTCAGATACTCAGCACCACACCCAGAAATAACTGGCCGTGTAACCGTGAGCAAGTTACTTAACCCCGATTGCTTTAAAAAAAAATAAAAAAAACCAGTTTATTTAGGAGTGTTCATCAGGGGAGAGGTAACACTGAATGTCCTCTGCTTAGACAACTGAGCTCTGATCAATCAAAAGTCTTCTAGGTCAGGAAGTGAAAGGAAATGATTAGCTGAAAGACTCCTGTGAATTTTGTTTTCTAGTAATTACATTCAGTGATAGAAAGATGAAAAAAATCCAGGAGAAAGGAGCAAAGTACCAGGGCAGGATATAGATGCTTATTGACTGGGAAGCAGCGAATAAGAACTACCCAGAGAAAAATTGGAAGATCTGTATGATCTGATGCCAAGTCAAGGAAGCAGAACGAGGAAAACAACATACATAGTAATGGCAACAATGTAGATGAAAAGAACAACAGAAACGACAAACGTGAAAGTGAACGCTTCGAGATTATAATAAACAAGTTGGCCCCCAAGAAGAACCGCGAGAGTGCACAGGGACTCTGGGTTCTGAGAACTCATCCAGCTCACCCGGGTGAGGGGCTGGTTCATTTTGCTGAACTTTTATCACCATTTTTTATTCTTTATTTTAAAAGATGGCTCTCTTGGAGGCAGAGAAAGAGGGACATATTGAGAAATTCAGGTGACATAAAAATGAAAGATAGGAATAAAATTGCTTTTAATGAAGAAATCAATAGGGAGGAGGAAAAAACCACATTCCTCTTTAGTATAGTTTCCACAGGACTGGAAATGATTTTATATTTAAGGAAAAGAATACATCAATAGAGCAACTGTATTGATTTGGGGAGTTGGCTGAAAGCAACTACTTCTTTTGAGAAGGAAAAGGTAGTTTACTCAATAGCTAGGACTGTTTTTGTAGCACTGGGGAGTTATAAAAGATCACTGTTTCTCCTAGGCATCTCCAAGGAGGGCGGGTTCCACATATACCAAAATAGTCATAGTAACGTTGTTTATTTTTTTGGTCATAGCAAAGAATCGGGAACAAAAATAGTGCTCGCTGATTAAGGAATGGCTGAACAAACTTCGGGACATGCATGTGATGAGATAGTGTGACACTTGGTAAATGAAGAATTTGACAAATTCAGAGAAACATAGGAAGATTTATCTGAACAGATGCAAAGTAGAATAAGCAGAACAGGAAAATGATATACACAGTGATGACAATATTGTAAACGGAAAGAACTAAAAATAGAATCTGGACTTTGTGCAATTATAAATGACTCATCTTGGCCCCTTGAAGGAAGGACCAAGTGCCCTTCCCTCCTTTCTTTGCAGAGGTGAGGGAATAGGGCTGTGTACAGCTGCAAACACTGTCTGACTCCAATCATGCTATTGAGTTGTTTTACTAAGCTATTTTTCCCTTTCATTTTCTTTCCTTTTTTCTTTCTTTATTTCTGACTTTTTCCTTCCTTTTTTCTCTTTCTCTCTCTTTCTTTCTTTTGTTCCTTTACATGTAATGGGGTACAACTCCATTTGATAGATGAAGATAAACCAGAAAAAGGATGTTACTAGCCCACAGTTACCCAAGCAGTGTATTCATTGCACTCTGCTCTGCACTTTCCTCACCACATTAGTAAAGGGTGACTGAATGCGCACATGGATGCTTCTGGGCGTCCTTCTTTATTTTTAGGAGGGTGGAAAGCAGTCACTGCTCTAGTCTGGGGTCACTTCCAGGCTCTGGCTTTTCTTCAAAAGACTTTCCTTTTTAAATAGTCTTTTGCTTCATTGTAATGCAAATGTAAGGTTACCAGTGTAACTGGCATGTGGGAAGCTGACTCAGAGCCCCTCTGAGAAGCAGAAAAGAAACTAAAAGGAGTCTGAGAGTCACCAAATATGAGAAAATAAACCAGAGAATGTGAGAGCTGGAGGGGCCTCAGAGCAGAGCATGCCAGGGCTGGGAGGGGCCTTAGGACAGTGAATGTCAGGGCTGGGAGGGGCCTGAGAACAGGGGATGTCAGAGCTGGAAGGGGGCTTAGAACAGGGAATGACAGGCTGGGAGGGGGCTTAGAACA
>NW_027185852.1:19168769-19172953 GCF_028583685.1 Petaurus breviceps papuanus | reverse complement strand
AACAGGGAATGACAGGCTGGGAGGGGGCTTAGAACAGGGAATGTCAGGGCTGGGAGGGGCCTCAGAGCAGAGAATTCAAAAGTTTAGAACATAGAATGTCAAAACTGAGAGAGCCCTTTGGGAGGAATTTTAGAACACAGAATACTAAGACAGAGCTTGTAGGGGCCTTAAACAGAATAATTCTAGGCATCAGGGACTTGTGAATACAGGATTCTCCATCAACAGCTGGAATGGGCCTTAGAAACTATCTACTTATCATTTTACTAATGAAGACACTGAGCCGCAGTAAGCTCAGCTGACCTGCCCAAAGTTCAGGGCCCAGGGGCAGAGATGGGGTTTGACCCCCTGTGTTCTGACTCTGGGGCAGTAAATCCTCCTCCCAGCATCTCAGTGTTCCTCCCTAGACTTTGAGGAGCTCCCGGGAACATTCAGACATGGCCTGCTAAGAACAGAGAACGGCAGAGCTGGATGGGCCCTGGAGATGCTCTGGTCTAAATCAATCCTTTTACAGGTGAAAGAAATGCAGGTTGGGCCCCTCCCCTCCCTGTCCTCTCCAGCTGCTCAGTAGCATCCTAAGCTAGTAAGGGGGGTTCTTCCAGATCAATGACGTCAAACTCAAGTCGAAATAGGGGTCACTGATTCGTACATCTGGAGGAGGAAATGGCCAACACTCTGGTGTCCTTGCCAAGAAAACCCCACGGACACCATGGTTCACGGGGTCACATGACCTAATGACTGAACCACAACAAAAGACCCATACAGGGGCTGTATGTTGTGGGTTGCAGATTGACTTCTTTTAAAATGTGACCTGACGGGTTTTAACACAGCTTTATTTATGCTGTCCAATTCCCCAGTTATATTTTAGTCTCATTCAGGCTGCGCTTGGGAGTACTGGGGGCTGGCTGCATGTAGGTGGGTTGTGTGTTTCATAACTCTGCTCTACAGGACCTGGGCTGGGTGAAGGCCCATCTCAGGCTGAAGCAATCTAGGCAGTTCTTCCTTACCTGAGGGTACAGCAGTAGTGCTGAAAGGTACAGAACCAAACATTTCGGCACTAGAGGGGAGTGGCTGAGATGAAGATGGGATAAAGGCATCACCTGGAGTTGCAGGAGTCTGAAAAAGAGAGAGAATCAGATGGACTTTGATAAGGAGGACAAAATGGCGGGATGATTGTTACCACTTCCACTTCCTTCATCTTTAAAAGCCCAGACTGAGTGAGTGGCACATGCATCCGTGGCTTGTCTCTGAGCAAAGCGATTTTCTAAGTCTCTAGTATCATATAGGATTTGAGTGACAGAGTGGGATAGTACAAAGATGGGACTTAGAGTCAAGAAAATCTGGGTTCAAATCCTACCCCCAACACCTATTTCTCACATGACTCTAGGCAAGTCACTTCTCACTGTGTCTGTAAGATGAGGACCTCAAACGCCCCTCAGAGGTTTAAGTCTATAGTCCCACGAGTTATAGCTCTAAGGGAGATGGTGAAATCTAATCCCCCCATTTTACAGATAAGGAAACAGAGTGACTTACTCTATAGCACTAAGAAGGTGAATGGTAGAACCAGAAATCAAATCCAGGTTCTTTGTCTCTAAGCAAGGTACCCTTTCCGTGGCAGCAGCGGACCTGTGGATCTGAATTGCTCTTCTCAATAGAAATTTAGAGTCCCAGACTTTGGACTTAATTTGACTTTTCTGCTGAACCTTAGGTGCCTCAGTTCCATCGCTCCTCCACTCCTGTTCCCTCCTTTCCATCCTCACTGGTACTTTTTGGAATCATAAGTTGACTCCCTCCTAGTATTTCTGGAGGGATTTTCAAGATGCTCTGAGCCCCCACCAACATTCTTCTCCCCAACTTCTTCCCCTACCCCTGTAATGGGGCTTTCATGCCAGACCTGACAAACTCTTCCCTGTCTGTCGAGCTCCTTCATAGGGCTTCTTCTCTCAGGTGGGAAGAATGTATAATCTCCAGGTCCAGTGTTCCTCCCATCTCACCACACTGCCTCACTGGAGGACGTTGACAAATTGGAGATGAGGACCAGGATGACGAAGGGGCCTGAAGCTATGTCATGACTAGATTGTGAGTTCCTCATTTGATTGTGAGTAGGGACTGTCTTTTGCCTTTGCCTTTTATGTATGTTCAGTGCTTAGCATGGTGTCTTAACATAGTAGGTGCTTAATAAAATATTTATTAACTGATTAACACAAGAACAAGATAAAGAAACTAAGGATGTTTCCCGTAGAAGAAAGAATAATGTGGTGGGGACTGTGGGGTTGAGTTTGGGGTGGGAGGGGACATCTTCATTGTTTTTAGATATCTAAAGGGCAGACTCAAGAGGACAGAATTAGGTGCAATGACTTAGAGGTGCAGGGCTGCATCTTTTTGTTTCAATATCAACTTCCTTACTCCTACTTGCCTGAACATTAAAAGGAATGCCTATGGTGGTCATGGATTTCCCATCACTGGACCTATTCAGTCTCTGCCTGGCTGATAATTTGGGTTGATATTGTTGAGGATGTCCCTGATCTGCAGGAGGTTAGATAACATCTCCTCTGGGGTATCACTGAACCCTAAGACAAAAGAACAAGGTTCCAATCTCATGGTATTATTCCCATTTCTCCCATGAAGGAGGTTGCTCAGTCCAATGTCATGGAGCTCCCTGCCATCAGGTGTCTGGAGCTGTGCAGATGGCCCTGGATTCCCCTCCTGGCATCAGTGGCTGATGAGCCCGGCACCATCTGTGCTCAGCAAAGAGGTCATCGCCCCTTTCTTCTGATGCACATCTGGCCAAGGACCCACGGCAATCATGCCCCCAGCTTGGACTATTGCACTTGGTCCTGTGGGAAGCCAGGAGACTTCCTAGCAAAACCAGTGAGGGTGAACATTAGTGAAAAACCTCTTGTATTTATCAGGGTTCCTGAGCACCCTGGGACACTTAACACTCTCCCAGGGTTGGGATTCTGGGATTTCCAAAGTCGTTCCTATCTATGCCTCCTTCCTTATGACTTATAATTTGTTTAGTTTGACTATGCTTATTTGTTACAAAGGATTTGCCTTTTTTTGAGGGGGAGAGGTGGGAGGAGGAAGAAAATATTTGCTTATTAGCTAAAAAAGATATTTAAATGATCAATGCATTAATCAACAATCATTTATTACATGCACATTGAGGGTGAGGTCCAGTGCTAAGCCCTGAACTGCAATGACAAAGTGATGTATCTCTTGTCCCTGAGAAGTTTGCAATGAAGCCAACAGTATTTATTAAGGACCTACCATATACCAGCACTGTAGTAATTTCTGGGGACACAAAAAAGGCAAAACAAAGCCACCAGAAATCCTGATTCTTGCCCTTGGAAAGTTAAGTCTAATGGGGGAGACAACATGTAAACAGTATGCATACAAGAACCCTCTCTGTCTCTGTCTCCAAGCCTCTATCTCTCTTAGTATCAATGTCTGTGTCTCCACCTCTATCAGGATCAATCTGTTTCTCTCTGTCTCTCTGTCTCCTCTCTCTCCTTTGTCTCTCTCAATATCTATATATCTCCATGGTAAGCTGGAACTGAGGGAGACAATATACAAAATGTATACAAGTTACTTTTGGGGGAGGCGCAATCATCTGGGGGATGAGGGAAGTACTCACAGAGAAGGTGGAGATCGAAGTGGGATTTGAAGGAAGTTAATGATTGATTCTACAAGGTATGTGTGTGGAAATGCATTCCAGAACTGGGAGAGGACAAACATTCTGGCTCCGTCTAGGACTAGTAATTGATTATTGCAATCTACACTGAGGGTAATATAAGGAGCTCAACATTAGGGGTCTGACTAATTGGGCAAATGTGAGCCCAAGAGAGTCAGGGAGGGCTGACTTAGCCCAGTGCTTGGCACCCCGTTGTTGTTGAATAAATTCTTTTCTTTCACTCCTGCAGCCCTTCACTGCCCTTACCACTGCATCATCTCTCCTGACCCCTTAGGAGTGCTCTGTGCCTTAGAAGGTGGAGTCCAGCCCATTGAATGTGAGTGCCCTGTGAGTCCCCCACAGCATGGGAAACCCCATACTGAGACACACAGAGAATGCCACCCTAGGAAACAAACTCCAGGAAGCTCTAATCCTTTAATATGGAGGTCTTGCCTACTTCCCCTGCTCTCCCTCTCAACAACACAACCATGGCCTGTTTATTAGTACCAGCCCT
>NW_027185852.1:19150451-19168759 GCF_028583685.1 Petaurus breviceps papuanus | reverse complement strand
TGCTTTCTTAATCATGATAACAGTTAAGTGAAGAGCAGAGGATGTTGGGAGAAGAAAAGTAAAGACAAGCAAACACCTGGCAGAGCAGAGGGCAGAAGTAAAGCATGGATACTTACTGGGGGAGAGGTTATATCTGGAGGGGTGGACATGTCCCCAAAAAGCTCTAACTGGGTCACAGCCTGGAAAGAAAAAAATGTTTTGACAACGTAAGTGCATTTCCTTTTGCCTCTTGGGAACAGATGATGCTCATCACATTTTTTTTTTCTTGGAAAATGGTTGACGAACCCCTTACAAAGAATTAATGATTCCTCACATAAATAACACTCCCTTAAAGAGGGATTCAACATTTTCCTCGGGAGAGCCTTGCGAGGCAGGCATGGGTGAATATTGTCATCCCCACTCAGTAGACAAGAAGTCCGAGGTTCAGCGGACTTGGGTGAATCCCCTTGCTCAAGATCACCCGACTAGGAAGTGCCAGAGCTAGAATTGGAACCCAGGGTAAGTGCCGAGCTGGGATTGGAACTCACTGCTTGTGTGCTGGTGATGCGAAGCCCAGTGCTGATCTTGTTCCCTAATATGCCAGGCTTCCCTTGTGGCTGCAGGAATGACCTGATGAGAGGATTTTCCTCATCTGGTCTACCCTTTACCAACTACTACCTCTTAATATCTAACTTATTTTCTAAGTTATATTGGAACAGCATCTGTCTCATAGAATTTCTAGGTAGCATATAATATCCATCTAATGTAATATCTATAATATTATATATAATACTATGGTCACATATCTATACATTTGTATAGATAAAATACACATGCATATGTTACATTGATATAATGCTTTATACTTCTCAAAATACTTTCAGATGCTTCATCTCATCTATCCTCACAAGATAAAATTATGAAGTAGGTATTATTAATTTGTGATTTTCTAAGTCAACAGAGGGCCTACAAGGATGCATTTCTATTTCAATTTGGACAAATGATCTTATTAAGACAACACTCAGGAATTTTGTGAACTGCAAGGCATACATTTGACAGCTCTGACATACTGTAAACTACTCATTTTATAACTCAGAACACAGAGACCCAGAATAGTTACACGATTTGGGTCACAGAGGTAACCAGTGGCATATCCAGGATTTCAACCCAAATCCTTCAAATCTAAGACCAAGGCCTTTTCCATTGTCGTACATAACTTGACTTTTTAGGAGCTCAGTTTCCTTGCTTGTAATACCTGCTCACCCTCTGTAGGAGATGGTGTGGCCCACAAAGGAAACTGGTTGGTTTGGGATAAAAAAATCCTATATTTGTGGAATTCTTTATGATTTTTGACCACTGGCATTTCCTGATAGAGAGATGATAGACATAGGTTGCAGCATGTAACACATATTTGTGGACATGGCTATTGTGGGACTTTGTTTTGGGTGAATACACATTTGTTACAAGAGTGGAGTTTTCTTTCTTCTTTTTGTCCTCCCTTTGCCCAGTGAGAGGAAAAGAAAATAAATCAAAGCTTGTGAGTTATGTATTTAGTTATTTAAATATTTGAGTTGTGACTGTGGATGGAGGACATCTCCACCAAGTCCTGTCTGTCATTTACTCTCTGTTTGGCCTTGGACTGGTTACTCTTTGATAGACAGTTTTCTTATAGCCGAATGTAGGCCTAAGCTAAATGACCCTTGAGATCTCTTTCAAGGCCAGATCCTCTGACCATATTTCTTTCCCAGTACATAGACCCCTTTTTAATACCCAGAGTGTCCCTAAAGTCTTGGTGCAGCTTTGAGTGGTATTTGACCACTGTACTGTAAGAGTGACAACACAGAATAATGCAGATAAATTTGCCTTGATGTGACCTTCATAAATGTCAGCACTCTCTTGGTAAAGCTTGGAAGGCTTCCTGAGAAGTGCTGAAGAATACATGTGAATAGTGGTCAAGTATTATTTCTCTTCCTTTAAACATAAGGCCTTTTTCACTTCTGAGAAAGTTGGAGAAGCCAACTCTTGTTAAAACCCGAGAAAATGGTTAGATTTCAAATTTCTGATAATTTCATTATCTTCTGCACCACTCCAACTCTGGCCGAGTCGTCACATTTTGAGAAAAGAGCGGGCCAAGAAAGCATTAGGCTACTCTGCCTGCTCCGGGAGGGGCACAAGCTTCCTTTTTCTGCAGTGTTGTCTCTGACCCAAGTTCAAAGCCAATTCTACAAGTAGGTCATTTGGCTATTCCTTGGACTGGGTTCATTTATTCTGTGAAAAACCTAAAAAAATTCATAAAAGTAATAATTCTATTTAATCATCTCCACTGAAGCTTCAGGGCTTGCTCCTGATTGGAACCCTCTTTCTTTAAAACAGAAGGACATCTCTCTTTTTAGTGGAGGGAGAAAATTAAAATGAAGTTAATAATTAAGTCATACAATTTACATTTGAAATGTGCTGAACTCATGGTACACTTTTTACTAACAGCATAAAGATAATTTATTGCTTAATTTGCTCCTTAAGCACAACTTTTAAAACAACCTTCCTACTTGAAATATTGATTTTCCAATATGTGTGTGTGTGTGTATTTTTCCTTTTGCCAGAGTGTTTTCATTCAAATACTAAAATAGGAAAATAGAGAGAGGCATAAAACACATGTTGTCATTTCATTCCATCATGGTAGATGTTTAACTAGCACCTTTAGCTAATTAAATTTCATAGAAAATGAAATTCTGGGATAATAAAATTAAAAGCAATTGTAATATTCATATGTGATTGCAAATCTAGAGTGGTAGAAACTTTGACCCCCTGGGCCTTTCATTGCTAACCTAACAAACTATAATCCTTCCACTGAACTTCCCCCACCCCCACTTGCCCTCTATTACCCAGCTTGATTACCACCTCTTCCATCCAGCTTTTCTTAATACTGACAGTCCTCCTAGGAATGAAAGCAGCACTTTGCACATTTCTTAACACATGATCCTACTGTATGTATGCTCTTTAACCTTTCTCTTCCTATAGTTACTTTCCTGTGGGCTTATAACATTCTTGGGTCTCCTTTATCCTTGAAAAAACAAAACAAAACAATACAAACAATAAACAAAACACCTTCATTTTACCCTACCACCAATGACTGTCCTCTTTTGTTTAAGCCAAATTCATTAAAAACAAAATCCTCTTTCTCTATTTACTTCAATTCCTTTTCTTCCCACTCACTTCTCAATTCCTTCCAATCTGGATTCTGATTGCATTGCTCAAATGAACCTACTCTTCTGAACATAATGGTGATCTCTTCATTGTTAACTCTAATGGTCCATTCTTAGTATTCATTCTTCCTGACCTCTCAGCATTTTCTTAAACTATTAACCACTCACTCCTGAAGATGCTCTCTCTCTCTCCCCCTCTCTCTCTTTTTCTCTCTCTCTCTTCTGTCTCTCCTTTTCTCTCTCCCCTCCCCCCCTCTCTCCCTGTCTCTCCCTTCTTCTCTCTCTCCCCATCTCTCTCCTTCTTCTTCCCTCCCCCTTCACCCCCCCCCCCTCTGTCTCTCTGTCTCTACCTCTGTCTCTATTTCTCTGGTTTCTATTCCTACTTGTCTGTACCTTCTCAGTATCTTTTTCCTTTGTTGACTCATTATTTACTCTTTTACCATGGGGGATGTCCAAAGCTCCATAATGGGTTTATTTCTATGTCCTGTCTCAATTATTACCCTAGCTCCCATGAAAAGTTCAATAGTAGATACCCTTAATCATCATATACATACACTTATAAACACATACACATATATACATATATCTAGTATTACAGTTATCTGGAAACACATCTTATCTACTTTACCTATAGACTGTGAGCTCTATGAAAGTCTTTTTAGGTCTCACAGTGCCCTGAACATAGCAGACACTCAGTAAATATTTGTTGCATTTGAGTTTGTTGATGTTTACATATTTAATGACTTTAATGTATCCAATAAGATTATGATTAAATACCTTCTTTGTCTCTCCAAGGTGTTACTGTGCATGGCATAAAATAGGACATGACTTTTTAAATATTGGAAAATAAAACCTAATTGGTCGTATTATTCTTTACTCATAAATCTTCAGGAGCTTTTTACTGCCTAAAGTTAAGAATCCCTTGCTTGATATTCAAAGCCCCCCCCCCCCAACCTGGTACCTTCTACCATTCCAATTTTACTTATTTTACCTTCATTTAGAGATTCTATATCTTTGGTCAAACTTTATTCTGCTTTGTAAAATTACTTTTGTGTCTCCTTTTCACACTGGCCCTTGTACCTCAGATACCATCCTTCATCATCAATCTGCTGCATTCTTATACATTCATAGGATCAGGGTGTGGAAATAAAGAGAGCTCAAAGCTCATGGAGTCCAATCCTCTCATTTCACAGATGAGGCAGGTTACATAGCTTACCCAAAGTCGCATATTTTAAACCCAAACCAAATGCCATTTCCTCCACAAATCTTTCCCTGGTTAGTAAGGAATTTCTCCTCAACCCACAAATAGTACTTTGTTTCATTCCTTTCTAACAGATTAGTTATGTGTAATAGTGTCATCCTTTCTGGCTACTATAATCTCCACAAAAGCAGGAATTGTATCTTCATCAAATTGTGTTACACCTCTGGTCCCAGAACAATACTCTATGTAGTATGTATTTCATGAATATTTGTTCAATGAATAAATGATTTAATGAGTAAATGGATGAATGAATGAAATGATTCCAGGTAAGGAAAAAAGGTCTTAAATTAATGATGTCCAAAAATAAGATGGAGAGGTTCCCTTTTACAAGAATCATTTACACTGAGGTTGAAGGACCACTTGTCAGGAATGTGGTGGATTGGGCAGACTGAATGACCTCTGAAGCCGTCTTCTAGGTCTGAGATTAGGAAAACAATAAATGAGCTGGACAAGGAAATGGCAAATAACTCCAGTCTCTTTGTCCAGTAAACCCCAAATGGTTTAGTTAGATGCTTCTGAAATGACTCAGCAACAGCAACACAATTTTACAAGTTTATCCGAGTAGTTGAAACCAAATCCTGTAAAATTATATAACCACAAGTCAGGGGGATTTTTAAATAATCAGTCGCTGATCACATGTTGACCCCAACCTAGTTTACAAGGTCATGAGCTGAGAACTGACAAGAACCTTAGAGGTCATCTAGTCTGACCAAGAGGAACCTGAAACTCAGGGTGAGGAAGAACTATATCTAAGATTTTAGAGCTAGAGAGGCAAAGGAGAGGCTCAAATACCAGTTTATTAAAAGCCAGTTTATGTTTCTTACCATTACCCCTTCAGCTCTGCCAAAGCAGACCCCCTTTGCCCATTAGGACAGCTATGCTTGCCATGATTTCAGAGCTCTTACCTGGGCATCTTCCCTCCACTCTAGCCCATTCCCATTGGTTTGGCTGAAAGGGCTGCTTCCCCTCCTCCCTCTCCAGCCATCACCCTCTCGGTGCTACTTTCCTTGTTATGATATCCCACATCATACCTGGGAACAGTTTTCTTTGACCAACCTTGGACATGACCTCTGCCGTTCCTTATGAGACTCACCTTTCCTACCCCAAACCCAGCTTTCCTAACACTTCTGGGTTCTCCATGGGACACAACAGAGCAAGGACCTCATAGCTTACCTGATTATCGACCCTGAAACACTCATCAAAGTCCACCAGTGAGTTTCTGTTCTGAAACCATAAAGGATGATGTGTGTAAATGAAATGAATGACATGATGACAATTGTATTAAGTGAATTGAAGATGGACCTCCCAGCCTTACCGGCATGGCTGCTGCAAAGCGTTCTTCAAAGTCATCAAAGGAGTGACCATTCTGGAAC
Organism: Petaurus breviceps papuanus; assembly: GCF_028583685.1. NCBI lineage: Eukaryota > Metazoa > Chordata > Mammalia > Diprotodontia > Petauridae > Petaurus > Petaurus breviceps. Next base: position 19,162,943 of record NW_027185852.1, on the reverse strand, counting down.
TGGAAGGCATGATGAATGGACATGAAATGAGACACACCATGACATGAATTTGTGAGGAATATGAGAATGTTGTCTGTGATCACAGAGCCCCTACAAGTGGTAGGAATACTGATACTACCAGCTAAGGTTTACCTAGAACATGATGCCCCTTGCTCCCCCCCTCCCCCAGTCACAATAGATAATAATGAAGACAAACACTTTGTTACATGCTTTAATGTTTGTATCCCTCACAATAGCACACATATTATTAAGCCCCATTTTACAGACTGTGGCAATAAGGCTTGAGGAGGTTCGGTGACTTGCTCAAAGTCACCTAGGTAGTGAGTATAATGGTTGAGATGACCTCAACTCAACTCTGAGTCCATTATATACAGTGAAAATCTTGTGGATTGGAAGTCATGTTGAACATGGATGGTTAGTAGAACAGTGAAGTGAGTCATAGACACACATAAAAATGTTACATATGTTTTGGCTAAAGTACAAACTCTTGTATTAGCTATTATTATTATTAGCTAGCTAATCTTAGGTTAAGATCTAACTTAATTAGTTAGATGTATCTTTAAAGAATGAATATGAATTTGAAATTTCATCATCTCCAGATTAGCATGGTTAAAATGCAGAAATTCAAGTGCACTGGTGACCCCACTGTTGAGAAAATTAACTGAGTGGCTATCTACTTGTGCAAACCCCTTGGTAAACACTTCTCTGAGAGCTAATTGAATTTAATTAAATACCCGATTGAAAACTGGTCCCTATGATTATACACATTTTTTTTTGAGTCAGGCTAAGTTCAATCTTTTTAAAAATAAGAACCTGGTTGTAGTCAGAAGGCACTGCTTTGTTATTCTTTACAAGGTCAAATATTCACCGACCTTTCTGGTGATTATGAGGAACAGCTGACTAATCTTGACATTAGTTAGACAGAGGTCTGACCAGAAATAAGAGATGTTTTCTAAACTGGGAAGATGGCTTCCATGATGGACATACCCAGTCAGGACTACCATGTAACAAAGTTCCTTACTTATCATATCCTAAGAAAATGATGTGTTTTATTGAGTGCGGCCTACGGTCACAGCAATGGGGTATTAAAGGCAAGAGTTGGCCTGGGTGTAGCTCTGATAACTGTTTAATCATCACCAGCTAAAGGAAGCTGAAAACTGCTGCTTTCAACTCCTACAGGCATCCTGTGCCTCCTCATCCTTATACCAACTCAGAGAAATTTTAAAGCTGGACAGGATTATAAGTTGAGCAGTAGAACCTTCTTTAGAGTCCTGATTGAGTATGTTCACCCTCTTCAAGTCTCATATCCCCCATTAGTAAATTATAAACCTTCTGAGGACAGATTTTCATTTTTTAAAATCTCTATAGGATCTAGCACAAAACCTTGCACATAGTTTGTGGGATGGTTGCTGGTAACCAGGATGGGGAAGGGGCAAGAAATCAGAGAAGAAAGTGCTCAATGAACTGGATATGTTTCACTTAGAGATAGGACAACTTGGGAAACAGAGTCATTTTTCTGGTATTTGCAAAACTGTTATGAGGATAAAGATCAGAATAAGGAAGCTTTTTTCCTCATGATGAGAGGTTTAAAACGGATGGGCTGTCTTGCGAGTGTCAGGTGGGGCTGCAAAGTCAAGAAAGGTCAGGAATTGCTGGATTGGAATTCTGCTTCTGATACCTACTTGTCTGTGTGGCCATGGCCAAATGTCTTAACCTCAGTTTTCTCATCTGTTAAATGTGGATAACGGATAGCACCTCTCTCATAGAGTTTTTTGGGAGAAACAAGTGAAATAATGTCTATAACATGGGTTCTAAATCTAAACATGCTGTGTAAATGTCAGCAGTCATCCTCACTATTGGTATAATTGATTCAAGGAAGCACAATGCTTCCTTAAGCATAAGGCAGCATAGAATAGTGAGACTCTGAGTCAGGAAGCTCTACATTAAGATCTTGCCTTAGAACTTGGGCAATCAATCCGTAATTAACAACAAATATTTATTAAGCACCTACTGTATGCCAGGACTCCCCACAGAGGAGGAAGGAGAAAACACACAACTGATGATGCTCATATGAAATACATCCAGGACAAGTAGGAGATCCAATCAGAATTGGCAGGGGAGGGATGGGGGATGGAATTCTTGTATGAGGAGGGATTTTAGCGGAGTTTTAGAGGAAGCCAGACAAACCTGGAGGCAGAGGTGCAGATGACGGAGAGAATGTCAGGCATGGGAAACACCCAGTAAAAAGGCACAGACCTGGAAGAAGGCCAGAGCTCTTGTATCATAGAATAGGTAGATGGATATAAAATTGGGAAGGGGGGAAAGGGCCAGGTTGTAAAAGGCTTTAAAAGACCAAGTACTTTCTGTTTATCTTGGAAATAATAGGGAACCATTGGAATTCGTGAGGTAATGGGGTGATGAGTGCCTTAGACTGCCTATGACTCAGTTTCCTAATCTGTAAAATGAGGGGGTTGAATTTGCTGGCCTCTGAGGTCCCTCCCTTCTTTATACTGATGATCCTACAATTATAGTACATCTAGGTCAGATATCACAGAGGAATTCACGCATTCTTCAAAGGGTGAAAGCAGATGGGCTCTGAGCTCCTTCTATGAATCAGCCACATAAACTGTCTTTACAGGACAGCAGAAGGCACTGCATGAGCTGAATTAATGCAGGAGGGGCTTGATTTCTGGTCTTAGGGGGACACTCTGCCTTTGTACCATCTACTTGCCAGACCGTAGTAGATTCTTATTAGGCCTACCCCCCCTACCACCCTATGAGATAATATTTTGTAAAGCCTTATCATAATGCCTGGCATGTAGTAGGCAATTAATAAATGTTTGTTCTGCCTCCCAGCCCTCCAATCCATATTTGAATACAGTCCCCAGAATAATCTTCTCTCTGCTTTCATCGGGTCTCAAATATCTTCAGGGAGACCCTTTATTGCCCACAGAATAAAGGTCAGATTTGTTTGCCTACCATGCGATGCCTCCATATCCTGGGCCTTTTTCAGACATCTCAGGCTCTTCCTGGCTGCAGGTTCTCTGTGATAGTCAAACCTAAAGGCTACTCCATCCAGACATAAGCTGCAATTCACAATTCTCATGACCTGCCTTTGGCTTGTACCTTTTTGAAGAATGTGTCACATTATTGTAAGTTCCAGTTATTTTTTTTTGTATCTTATCCTGCTACTAGAATGTGAACTCTGTAAAGACTGGCACCTTGTTTTATCTAAACTCTTTATTACTCCCAGGACCTAGCACACTGATTTTGTATACAGTAGGTGCTTAGCAATGCTTGCATGTTTGCTGAATGAATGACTAAAGAGATAAATTATAATCCAGACTGTGGTCTAAAGTCTATGCCTTTATAACCTTTATAAATTTATTCTTTCCTATGGATTTATGAGTTAGCCTCCCCAGACGGGCTCTAGATCACAGCTTTTAATAAAAAAAAAAACATTTTAGTGTCCAAAATCTCATTATGTGTGTCCAATATAAAACAGAAAATAGCTATACAACATGATTGATGATTTAAATAAATTTGACAAACACCCTGTGGTTCTCATAAAACAACAACAGCAAATCATATTCCTGCTGGTGAAAATATGGGAGGCTACCTTGCAGAGGCACGAGACTGTCACCTCCCAAGAAGACATCAGTGTGTTCAATTCCGTTCAATTCAGCAAGTGATAATAAATGCTATTAATGGAGCACACTAAAGTCTGCAAAGTACTGCATGGACATCACCTCGTTTGAACCTGGCAACAGCTTGATATGGTCATTTTACAAATGAGGGACACTGACATGCTCAGTCACACAGCCTGTATCAAGGTAGAATTTGAACCCAGGTCTTTCCGATATCGAGTCTAGAGCATACCCTCTCTAATTGAACAAAGAAGCCACACCCCAGTGAAGAAGAATCAGCCTCTTTGGAGGAATCGGATGTTTGCTCAGTCTCCTTCAGAAAAGCACCTAGCACTTGCTTTCCTAGGTCTTGTCAGAGAAGCAGCACGGGAAGGATTGCATCTATTAGACTAGAGAGTGACGGCAGACAGATGGGCCAAATGGAAGAAAGGCAGAAATAACTGACTTCTGTCTATATAATATCTCAAAAAAAACCCCAAAAAACAAAAGATGAAAACCTGAAAGCTTTCTGGTTGCCTGACTTCCTTCCAAGGTGTCAGACGTTTCCCATAAATATTCTCTCTCATTGTTGTATCTCACAGTTGAATTGACTGGCTAAGTTTCCTGGTCCCAAGCGTAAAGTTTTCCTTTTACTCTCTGGCCTCTCCTGATCTTTTACTCTCTGATCCTTTCTCATTGGGCCCTTCATGGATATACAGGCTTTCTTTCCATCGTCTGTGTATTCCTTCTATTTTCCAACATATTGCACAGTATGCTCATTCCAATTTTTCATCACATCTTGTCTAGACTAGTGCAAAAGTCTCCTAATTGTATTCTCTGCCCTCAGAGAGAATGCTCTCTCCAGGTCCTTAGTTTCTCTCCTCCACAACCATTCTCCACACAAAGCAATCATTCCATGGCTCTGGTGAGATGACGCCAGTCCCCTTCTTAAGAAGATTCCAGGGCTCCCTACTGCCTTTAGTACAAGGGTTCTGAACCTTGTGTATGTGTCATGAACCCTTCTGGAAGTCTGGAGAAGCCTATGAACCCCTTCTCAGAATCATGTTTTTAAATGCATCAAGTGAAACCCATAAGATTACAAGAAAAAACACATTGAAATAAAGTGATCAAGATTTGTTTTAAAGGATCCTTTAAAATATGAGATAATGAGTGTAAAGAGATTTGCAAAACAAGGCACTTAAAAATGTGATTATTTTCCTTAAATTTATCATTATCTTCCTCTGAACTATATGTGAGGGTGGAATACTTGAGTTCAAATTCTGCTTCAGATCTGGGCAAGTCACTTAACCTGCCTTGGTCTCAGTTTCTTCATCTGTAAAATGGAGATAATAATGCAACCTACCTCATACAGTTGTTTTGAGGATTAAATGAGATTAAGTCTGCGCTAAGGCTTTTGAGATGACCCAGGTATGGAAAGCATTCTGCAAAGCTTCAAGTACCATGTAAATACTAGGTATTGTTGTTGCTAAGTATCAATACTGGTGTACTAGACTTGGAATGAAGAATATGCCAATCCAGATGCTGCCTTGGACATTTATTAGCTGTGCCATCCTTCACAAGTCACTCGATCTGATTTGGCCTCGGTTTCCTTATCTGTTAAAGAGGAGGTGACCTGTAAGGTCTCTTCTGGCTCTGAGTCTATAATCCTCCCATGGTGACCAGTCACCATTTCTGCTATCTGTCAGTCACTGCGGATAGAGACAAAGATGAAACTGTCCCTACTCTCAAGGAATTTATATCCCGCTGGAGAATGGGGGAAACGAGGGATGGATTTGGAGCCAATGGCCCCAGGCATGGATTTAGATATGAAAGGGACCTCAGTGGCCATCCAGTCTAACCTCCCCATTGAACAGATGAAGAAAGGGAGCTGTCTCTCCTTGAGTCACATAGCATCAGAGGTAGGGAACCCAACTCTTCTGTCCCCAAAGTCACCTTGCTATTCTACTCCATCCCCCATGACCATATGTAAATCACTCTTGCCTTCAATTTCTTTATCTGTAAAACAATGTAGATGCCTTCTGAAACCCCTTATAACTCTAAATTGTTGAAAATATGAAGCTATGAATCCCTTAGCAATGAACTATTTCAATGTGTATTCTTTAAATGAGGGGAAGCTTGAATCCTCTGCTAGACATTAGGCAAGATCTGCAAACTTTTTTCTTCCATTGTGCAGGAAGGGGAACAAAATCCTCAGCTGATGCTGAGAGGCAGCCCTTTCCCCGGAGAACATCCAGGGCCATGGAGGTGGAAGCTGTCCCATTGCAGCTGGTTTGGCTGTGTAGCGTAGTCCGCAGAGGGCTGCTCTTGGAATCTGGGTGACCTAGTTTCAAGCACTGCCCCTGACACATACCAGGTCTGTGACCATGCCCATGCCAAGCTGTTTAACCTCTACGTTAACGCTCGAAGACTGAGCTTACAAAAGAGCTGGCAGGGCCTTGGCCAGCACTTGGCAATCATTACCTTCTTGTTGTTTCTGTTGTTCAGGCATTCCAGGTGTGCCCAACTCTTTTTGACCCCCTTTGGGGTTTTCTTTGCAAAGATACTGGAGTGGTTTTCCCTTTCCTTCTTCAGATAATTTTACAGAAGAGGGATCTGAGCCAGACAGGGTTAAGTGACTTGCCCAGGTCACATAGCTAGCAAGTGTCTGAAGTCAGATCTGAACTCAGGAAGATGATCCTTTCTGCCTTCTGGCTTGGCACTCTATCCGCTGGAACACCTAGCTGCCTTCTATATCACCATCACCAACATCATATTTATATAGCACTTTAAATTTTTCAAAGCATTTTACATGTGTTATCTCATGTAATCCTCACACTCCGGGAAGCACTATCATTATACCTGTTTTACATATGGAGAAACTGAGGCTGACAGAAGGTAAGTGACCTATTCAGTCAGACAGATGGTGTTTGTGGTAGGACTTAACCCAGGTCTTTCTGACTCTGTGACACATAATAAATGCTTGTTCACTGACCCATTTATGCTTAATAAATGCTTATCAACTGATTCATAATTTCATTGGTGAACATTCAGGCGCTTTACAAAACACTAAAAAAATCTGGCACTGGTCCTATCTATGAAAAGTTTGGAAGCTCAGCCACCATGGAGTGGTATTGGCTGCTATCAAAGGGATGAGAATATTTGCACACCACTCCCTTGGAAGAGCCTGTGCAAACAGAGGGGAGGAGGGCCCTCCCTCCTCTCTGGGAAAGGATGCTCTGGTGGCCCAGATGGCCTTCAAGCGCCAATAAGAAATATTGGATGGAGGTAAAACTGAGCCTGGAGAGCACATGCAGACGCTGAAATTGGAGCAAATTGGAGGAAATTATACATGGAGAGATGTGACATCAAAGGGAAAACCATGTGAGGAGAGATCTGCCGGCTGCTCCCACAGCCGTTCTAGGCCACATTTTTCTTTTTTTTGGTTGTGATTTTTCCCCCTCTCCTCTCCCTGTTGGAATCTGTTTGTTCAGCTGCCATGCATCGGGGCCTAATGGAAAGAACCCTCTGGGGCCTGGAATCCAGAGACCTGTGTCCTAATCTTAGTGCCTTCTCTAGTTTATTGGGCAACGTTAAGCAACTCACTTCAAATGTCTGAAGCTTGGCTGCCTCATCTGTACTATGGAGATAATAACTCCCATTCTACTTTCCTCCCATGGTTGCTGTGACGACCCAATGAGAGAACAGATGGATGAATGCTTTGGAAGAGTTAAAATCACTGTATAAAATTAGGAGACTCTTATGATCTCCTAACATGGCACACTGCACAAACCAGCTTCTCGTTCAGCACTGTGAATGACTATAAAAGCCCACTTTGGTTCTGCTACTGGTTAGGATTCATGCTTCAGGAATGATTTGGCCTAGATGACCTCTGGGAAGCTTTCCAATAATGCTAAGTTTCTGTGATACTAATAAATGCCCAAACCTTGAAACAACTCTGAAATGGCATGTGAATGGCTGACGTCACAAAGTCTCAAACATATTCTGGTAGATCTGTGACGAAGCTCTTCCCTTTGGAACTTCCTCCTGACAGCTCAAGTCACCTATCCCCACCTGTCCATCCCATGTGTATCCTCTCCACAGGTCAGCACAGGCGGTCCACTTAATATGTTGGAAGCCTTCCTTGGTTTTCCTTCTCATTGTGAATTTACCAGGGAAATATTAAATTTGATTATTTAAAATGTTCTGCCAATGTTTCAGAGAAAACCCCATGCTTGAAAGCGTACCATAATTATTCAGCACTATCTACAGAGGGGTGGAGTCAAGATGGTGGAATAGAAACAGGACTTCCATGGGGCTCTGGCTTCCATCTCCTCCAATTCAAGTAAAAAATGACTCTAGAAAAACTTTACATCTACAGAACCCACAAAATGATAGAGAGAAGCTAACCTCCCACTGAAAACAGTCCAGTAGGCCGGCAGGAAGGGGCCAGATCAGCACTCTGGGAGCTGAGCCTAGCCCAGCACCAGCCAGAGGTTTTAGCCCCAGGGCAGGCCTGACCAGCAGGTGATCTGAGGGACTTCAGATCACCAGCAGCTGTGGCAGTTTCCAGAATTACCAACACATAAATGCTAAGGATAAAGTGAGAGGTCAGTGCAGTATGGACTTTGGGATCCCGTAGTATGGGAGTGTGGTCCAGCCTTTACCACCTGGAGGGAGAACCTGCTGAGGCTGTGCAGCCACTGCCATGTGGCAACTTCAGCTCCTGGCTTGAGGACTGTAGGGAGACCAAGTGACCAGTCTGAGGAGTAATCGCTCTTGCTTTAACTTGCTTGGATCTGGATTGTGTTCTAGGGTGGAAGTCCTGAGGTGCATGACTAGCTTGCCAGAGTATGGGGAGGCTTCAGAGAGGGCGCCCAACTAACAGCTCCAGCAGCTGAGAAAACCCCAGCAACTGGGACAAAATTCCCCTGTCTGGTAGCAGAGTCCTACTGTGGCAAAAAGCCCAGAAGTCAAGTAATTGAGTGGCAACATAAGCAAACAAGGGAAGCAAAGCAAGCAGAGCAACCCAAATTTACACTCCTATTTTGAGGACAAAAATGATCAAAGCATGGAACAGGAGGAAGACAGTGCAGTCAGAACTCCTGCATCAAAGCTTCAAAGAAAAATACCAGCTGGTTACAGGCCATAGAGGACCTTAGGAAGGATTTTGAAAACCAAATAAGTGGAGGAAAAATTGGGAAGAGAAATGAGAACAATGTAAGAAAATTATGAAATGAGAGTCAACAACCTGACTGAAGAAAATAACACCTTAAAAATAGACTAAATGAAATGGCAAGAGACTCAAAAAGGTGATGAGGAGAAGAGTGCCTTAAAAAGCCAAATTTGCCAGATGGAAAAAAAAATCTCAAAAGCTCACTGAAGAGAATCATTCCTTCAGAATTAGATTGAAACAAATGAAAGCTAGTGAGCATGAAAAATCAAGATACTATTAAACAGATACAAACAAATGAAAAAATAGAAGGCAATATGAAATATCTCATTGGGAAAACCACTGACCTGGAAAATAGATCCAAAAGAGATAATCTAAAAATTATTGTACTACCTGAAAGCCATGCTCAAAAAAAGAACCAAAAATCATCCTTCAAGAAATTCTCAAGGAAAATTGCCCTGATGTTTTAGAACCAGAGGGCAAAATAGAGGTTGAAAGAATCCACCAATCACCTCCTGAAAAAGATCCCAAAGAGAAAACTCCTAGGAATATTATAGCCAGGTTCCAGAGATCCTGGATCAAGGAAAAAATATTACAAGCAGCCAGGAAGAAACAATTTGAATATTGTGGAAACACAATCAGGATAACACAGGATCTGGCAGCTTCTACACTGAGAGATCAAAAGGCTTGGAATATGATATTCCAGAGGTCAAAGGAGCTGGGATTAAAAGCAAGAATCACCTACCCAGCAAAACTAAGTATCATGTTTCAGGGGAAAATATGGTCATTCAATGGAATAGAGGACTTCCAAGCATTCTTGCTGAAAAAACCAGAGCTGAATAGAAAATTTGACATTCAGATACAAGAAGCCACAGAACTATCTACAGATGCATTGATCATTGAGTCATAAAAGGGACCTTAGAAGTCATGTCGTTCAACCCCTTTATTTCAACACATAAGGAAACAAGTCTCAGAGTGATAAGTTGACTTCCATCAGAAGTCTGGAATGAGAAGGGACCTTAGAAATCATTAGGTCAAATTCCTTCATTTTAGAAAGGAAGAAAGATACAGAGAGGTCTAGAGACTTAAAATTGTACATTTGGGGCTGGAAGGGAACTTGGATTCCATCAAATTCAACTTCCTCATTTAACAGATGAGGAAAATGAGGCAGAAAGGGGTTATGTGATTTGCCTGAAGTCACGCAGCTAGTAAGTATCTGGGATAGGATTTGAACTGAGATTTTTCTGACTCTAGGCTCAGTTTTCTCTGTACTGTTCCTTCTACTCACCTGGATCGCAGAGCTACTAAGTGGTGGTAGAAGGTTCTCCTTCAATGGAGTTTCAGTGACTGTTAGCCTGGCTGGAACAGAGGTCTTACAGGATCCCATCAAAGAATTCCTTTTCCTTTGACTAGGACCCAACTAAGTTTTCTTGTTATTTCATGACAATTGTAACATTATTGTCTTTCATTATTATGGACACTTTGTATACTTAGAAGGTGATCTCACTATATCCTTGTTCTCACCCTATGAAGCAAGCAAGTGAAAACCACTAAGCTCATTTCATGGATGTTGAAGCAGTCTCAGAAATGTAAAGTTACTTATCCAAGGCCACATAGCTATTAACTTTTGCAAGCGCGGATTGGATCCCCAAACCTTCTCACTCCCAATCTGGGGCTTGCTCCTCTGAATCCTGTGTGATGAATTGTTGAAAACTTCTAGGAATCATTTATTAGGGTAATAATTCACTCCAGAGTCTTTAAATATACATATTTTGTTATGCTACCCAAGATATATTTGGTTAATGGCCAGCTTAGAGTGATAATATGATGCTAGGTACTCCAACAGGACTTTTGAGATTCTTTTTTTTAACTCCACTACTGATGATAGGTTACAGACGGGTGAGAAAAGCTCCTAACCTCTCTCTCTGGTGAACAGGGTTGCAATCTAGCATTTCTGTTCACAATATGGAATCTTTAGCCTAGGAAGCACCCCATAAGGCAGAATATTCAATCCATGTCTAAAGCATGAACCATCTCTAAAATTTTCCTGACCAATGATCATCCAACCTCACTTGAATATTTCTAGGGATGGAGAACTCAGTCCTAATCAAGGAGACTTCCTCATTATGGCTCACACTACCTATTGGATAGTTCTTCCTTATAATATCCCAAAATTTCCTTCCCTGTGTCTTCAATAAGCACTAGGCCTGAAGGAAGATTGGGGGAGGAAAAGAAGCTTTGGTAACGAGAAATCAATCATTAAGCATTTATTAGGTGCTTACTGTATACCAGTCATAGCGGTACTTTGGATACAATGACCAGAATGAAAAAAAAAAAAGACTTAAACTCTGAGAAAAGCAAGATCTATCAATTTACTGAGGAAATGCTTCTTTGCAGCTTTGATCAAAGTACAAACTCAGACTTGAAATAGATTAACCCTGAGCTCAGAGCAAAAAGGACTCAGGAAAATAGAGGTCCACTGACCATGGAGAATCTCTAAGAAATTGCTATTACCTTTTTTTTAAAAAACGTTTTTTTTCCTTTTTGGAGGGGGGAGGGCAGGGCAATTAGGGTTAAATGACTTGCCCAAGATCACACAGCTAGTAAGTGTTAAATGTCTGAGGCTGGGTTTGAACTCAGGTTCTCCTGACTCCAGGGCCTGTGCTCTATTCACTGCGCCACCTAGCCGCCCCGATTGCTACTATCTTTCAGAGAACATAGGGTTATTAAAAAACACATGCAAAGTAAACTAAGCAATGGAAGAGAAAAATGTATATACCCAATGACATCCAGGCAAATGAAAACTATTAAGAGGAAACTAAACTCTGAGCAGCTGAAACACCAACAATGGTTTTCTCAGACAAGTATTGAAACATATACTCCTCCTTTCAAAAAAAAAGGTGGGGGACCCCAGGGCAGAATGCTGTATACATTGTCAGTCTGCACAGTTTTTTTTCTCTGGTATGAGGAAAGGTTTGAAAGGTCATATGATGTGGACATAGAGCTAATCAGAGAGTTAGGAAGACCTGGGAGAAGTGCCATTTCATGATGTGTGCTCCTAGACAAATTACAAAACCTCAGGGTCCTAGGTAACTTTCTAAGGTTTGAAGTGATAAAGAAAGTACTTATTTGCATTACAGCAGGGATTTCTGTCACCTGGGAGGTCCCTACACTGATGAAATCACAGGTGCAGTTTAAGAAAAAAAAGAGAGTTCAATTTAGAGGTGGTAAAGGAGTGAGGTATTTCCAAAAATTACTGGGACTTTTTTTTAAGCTTTTCAGTTGGACTCTTTATTCCCCTCTAAATCCCTGTAGCTACCTAAACTGTACGTGATTTGTGTTTTCACATATTTCCCTATATTAACATGTTTTATATGTGTTCATATATGTGTATATTTTGTTCCATAAAGAATATAAGCTCTGTGAGAGTAGGGGATTGTTTTTATTTGTCTTTCATTCTCAGTACCATGTCTGGCACAAGACAGTTCAGTGGCTCTGTGGGCAAAGCCCTGGACCTGGAGTTGAGGTGAGGTTAAATGCAGTCTCAGACACTTTCTAACTATATGACCCTGGGCAAGTCATTTAACCACTGTCCACTTCATTTTTTCAACTGAAAAATTGGGATAATAATACAATAGTATCTATTTCCCAAGGTTGTTGTCAAGAGTAAAAAAACAAATGGGAAATATCTGTAAA
>NW_027185852.1:19137824-19145451 GCF_028583685.1 Petaurus breviceps papuanus | reverse complement strand
AGGTCTTCCTGATTCTAGGCTCCACTCTCTCCATTGTACCTTACTGCCCCAAGTGATGAGATCTCTAAGTGAGAAGTGTGGGGTCCCATGGGTAGCTGCCTGCCTGAGTGGACAGCCAGAGGCCAGGTCCCCACTGTTGCCTCATCTCACTCGTCTTCCCACCTGGTAGAGCTGCCGCCATCCCAGAGTACAGGTGCATGTCCAGCCCATTGACAAGGAGAGAGGCTAGGACACCTCCAGTGTCAGGAAAGAAACATAACTAGCTGAAGCTCTGAGATTAAAAAAGATGGAGGAAAGCAGCCAGACATTCAGATGACAGCTTGCCAAGGCAGAATAATACTGGAGATAAGGAAAGCCGGATTGCCAAGCTACTGGAGAGAAACAAGGTGATTTGCTGACAGAATTGCATGATAGATGAGAGAAAGGAGTGGGGAGAAAGCACTGTCAGAAGGTCGAGTGTGGGCACCCATAGCATGAGAGCTTTCAGGCTGCAGGAGAACACAGTCCGCACTGAGCCTCTCAGGACTCCGGGTGTCCATTCTGTTGCTTTAAGAGCCTGGCTATTCCACCCAATCAAAAGGAGGCCTCAGATGCTCCAATTTGTCCCTTGATGACTTGTCTCAGAAGCCTTGTCTTCTCAGGGCCCCGTTCATCTTCTCTGCGGCACCCCATTGGGCATCGTTGGGTGTCAATCCCTTAGAAGGTGAGGAGTGAGCTCAGCCAGGACAGTCAGATATGTGGACCTATGCTGAATCTCCAACAGAGATTTATCATTGCTCAGAGCCCCCTGTTCTGTTATACACTGTCCCTGTGTAGGGCTTGCGGTCAGTCAGTCAGTCAGCCAGTCAGCAAGCACTTCGTTAAAGCACTTACACTGGATGTGATACTAAGGATACAGAGACAAAAAGTGAACTAATCCTTGTCTCAGGAAGCTTATATTTAAAGGGAGAGACAACATTTAAATAACTAGGCTCATAAGGAGCATGTAAAGGGAATTTGTTTTTAATATAAACTTTACTACTATAACTTTGTTATTTTTTGGAGGGGTTAAGGCAGGGCAGTCAGGATTAAGTGACTTTCCCAAGGTCACACGGCTAGCAAGTGTTAAGTGTCTGAGGCCAGATTTGAACTCAGGTCCTCTGGACTCCAGGGCTGGTGCTCTATTCACTGCACCACCTAGCCACCCCCCATGTAAAGATAATTTGAAAGAAGAAGGTTTGGGCAGCTGGGGAAGGAGGACCTAGAAGTACCAACACAGGACATGGGAACTGCACACATACCCCAGAACCCTTCACACTCATTCGAAGGATTCCCCAAAGAGGGAGAAAGCCCAAGGGGAGCCAACCCTGCCGGGCCACCATTGCCCACTCTTCCTCACCTCACCTGTCTTCTCTGCTCACCATCACCACAGTCCAGTCTGGGCAGCGAACTGCCAGCTCTGTCTCCCCATCGAGCCTCCTTCAATGTCCTGGATAACCACAGTCCTGTACAGGAGTCAAGTCCTTTCTAGCCTTTACACTTCACATACTAAGGCCGTGTTCTAAGGTCCTTCTGTCTCTCACAGTCTGTGCTAATGCTCTGTGTTGGAAGGTCTTTTCCAGCTCTGACGTTCTGTTCTCTACCGTTCTATGTTCTGAGAGCCCTCTGGGCTCTCTGCTCTTGGTTCTAACAGCCCATGCTCTAAGAGCTCTTTCCAGCTCGAATTCTCTGCTCTAACATTTCATGTTTTAAGAGCCTTTTTAGTCCTGATAGTTTCTGTTCTAGCATTCTGTATCTTCAGATTGCCGTTAGTTTCAACACATTATTCTAAAATCTCATATTCTGAAGGCTCTTCCAGCTCTGACAGTCTCTGTATTAATATTCTATGTTTTTTTTTTTTTTTGCTGTTTTGCAATTGGAGTTAAGTGACTTGCCCAAAGTCATGAGCTAGCTAGTGAATGTGTCAAGTGTCTGAGGTTGGATTTTAACTCAGGTCCTCCTGACTCCAGGGCCACTGCTCTATTCACTGTGCCACCTAGCCACCCCAAAATTCTATGTTCTGGCTCTAACATTCTCTGTTCTAATATCACATGTTTTTTTTTAAGCAATTGGGGTTAAGTAACTTGCTCAAGGTTACACGGCCAGGTGTTTCTGGGTGGGTGCTAAGTGTCTGAGCCTGGGTTCAATCCCAGGTCATCCCGACTCTGGGGCTGGTGCTCTTACTGCGCTACCTGGCCACTCCAATATCACATGTTCTAAGGGCTTTTCCAGCTCTGATGCTGTTCTTAACATTTTTTGTTCTACTCTTCCTGAGTTCAAATCCAGTCTCAGACACTTCCTAGTTTTGTGACCTTGGGCAAGTCATTTAACCCTGTTTGCCTCACTTGTAAAATGAGCTGGGGAAGGAAAAGGAAAGCCACTCCAGTATCTTTGCCAAGAAAACCCCCAAATGGGATCAGGAAGAATCAGACATAGCTGAAACATCTGAGCACAGACAACAAAGATTCCCTCAGCCCTCATCCTCTCTCTGAGCCTCCCATGTTCTAAGGGCTCTTGCAGCTCTCATACCATGGTCCTGGTAGTGATGATGCTGCCATGCTCCCTTTGGTTCCAGCTGATGCCTCTTGCTCCTGATGTGTCCAGGGGAATGCCCAGCCCTTCATGCAGAGCACGTTTTTCAGTCCCTGGCCTCCCTGGGTTATTCAAAGACACTCTCACTGCCTATGTCCCAGGCTTCTTCAGGTTGCCATCTCTCACTTGCCTGTCCAGCACACTCCCTCTTAGAGGCCTGCTCTGGTTTACTCGGTTCTCCTTCTCTTTGTTTTGGTGAATGACCCCTCCTTGTTCCCACAGTCCAGTCTCCTGCTGACTCTACTTAACCCACTGTGGCAGTTACAAGAGATGCTCAGTTTCAGGGCTCAGCCTCCCTCTAGGACCAGCCACTAAACCCAGTCTAGTCTCCTATTGTGCTTCTGCCCAACTTTGGCTGCACTCCAAATCACAGAACCAAGCACTGCAGAATGTAAAGGTAGCTCCAAGGTCTACTAGGTTGGCCCATACCTGAACAACAATCGCCTCTGGGACATATCTAAGAAGTGGTCCCTTCTGGCCTTTACTTTGAGATTCCACTGAAGGCAACTCACTCCTGCCTCCCCAGGCAACCTGTTTCTCTCAGGGACTGTGCCGATTGCTAGGGAGTTTCTGCCATTTCGACTTGGTCAGTCTCTCTAATTCCACCCAGTAATCCTCATTCTGGTCTCTAGAGCCAAGAAGAATAGGTCTAGCCCCTCATTCAAAGAAGAACTTTTCAAATACTCAACGAGATCCAACATGTCTCCGTTGAGTCTCTGCTGGGTAAACAGCCCTTATGTGGCATGAATGTAAGGTCCTTCACCATCCTGGCTGCCCTCCTTTGATGACTTACCAAGGATGCCTAGTTTTGGCTAATCTTGTTATATTTTCCAATTAACTTAGAAGATTAATGATGATGAGATACATTAAAATATTTCTTAAAATCCTAGCTTTTCGGGGGGCTAGGTGGCACAGTGAATAGAGCACTGGCCTTGGAGTCAGGAGGACCTGAGTTCAAATCTGGCCTCAGACACTTAACACACACACACACACACACACAAACTAGCCTGTGACCTTGGGCAAGTCACTTAACCCCAAATTGCCCTCCAAAAAGCAAAAAAAAAATCCTAGCTTTCGAGTTGGAAGCATTTTTCCAGATGGGGAAATTGAGAGTGTGAAGTTAGTGCCTTCCATTGTACCACACTGCCCTGGTTCTATTTGGGCAGGGCTGTTTATTCCAAAAGAACATTCATTTATCTTTTCCTTCTTCTTTTTCACACCAGAGTTTGTTCATTATTCTCCTACAGCCTCTAATAATGGCAGTTAGGGAGAAAGAGAAAGCCATAATGCTATGATTTATCTGGAAAAGGCGAATTACTGCACCCAGAGAGAAGGGGTGTCAGCGTCGATGGATATTTATGTGGAAAGTCTGTATTACAGCCGTGCTCGTTAGCGCTGCTGTAGTTAAGGCTCTGTGAATGTTAATGATCTGTATTAAAGGAGTAATGGCAGACTCTTAGAAGCAGCAGTGGTTAGCGGACACCTCAGCATCACATTTCCTTTCAGAGGAACAGATCTCCAAGCAAAGTGATTTATGTCCAAGGAAGCCAAATGAATGTATGAGTGCACCTGCACCAGGGGGCAGGGGAGATGGGGACAGGGAGTATGGAAGCCTTGGGTGATGTGACAGTCAAACAGTGTTGGGGTGAGATGGATAGAAGGACATTTTTCAGGTTTGAAATGAAGTTGGGTTGGATTCGGGGAAGGTGGGCAGATACTGTCCCTCATACAGGCAAATGGGTCTAACTTGCAGAAGTAGGCCTTCTGGGAGGACATGGAAGGCAGGGAGGTAGAGAGGAGAGATTATGGCTCTGGTTCAGAGACACCTGGCCTACCTCATTCCCCCCTTGCCTCTCAGATCCAGATTCGGTGTTGCTAACCCTCGGCTCATAACCTGATCTACCTTTTTTCTTATTGATTGAAGAATATAGTAGAGGGACAGCTGGGTGGCACAGTGGAGAGAGCACCACCAGGTAGGGAGCCAGGAGGACCCGAGTTCAAATCTTACTGCAGACACTTGCTAGCTGTGTGATCCTGGGCAAACCTGACTGTTTAAGTGTTTGTGTGGGTGGGGAGAATATATGAAAAGACATCTGGGAGCAGGATCCAAGGAACAGGGGATGTGAGTGTGAGTCTGGCACTAACTGGCCAGGTGAGCTGGGGAAGGTCACTTCCCTTCTCTCTCAGTTTCCTCTCCTTGCAAATGATGGGCCAAATGAGGCAATCTTTACAGGTCTCTCCCCTTAAGGGCCCTTCCTGCTCTCTCACAGCCTCTGAGCTCTCTCAGTATTTTAGACCTTGATTAATGACTTATGCTATCAGTTCTCTTCCATGGAGAAGACCAGCTTCTTAACAAGACTGAATGCTCCTTGAGGGCAGGGACTGTATCTTGGACTCCTCTGCAGCCTCCTAGGAATCTAGCACAGGTCCTGGCCAATGTGAGAGAGGGGTGGCGGGGATGTTGGTGGTGTGCTGTGCTCACTTGGGATAAATGAAGGCTGGAAGTCTCTTTTCTACAAAAGCCAACTTCAGGGGAAAAAATACCATTTCTTAAGCACAGTACTTAAAACACCCTCGGCACTGTGATAAGTATAGGGGCCACAATAGCAAAGTGAGATAATCCTTATACTCTCTAAGGGGAAGCAAGAACAGAAACAGGAGGTTGGTAACCAAAGCAGGGATTTCCATTCTAGGAAGTCCTGGGAAGGGAGGGTGGAGCCACAGGCATTGGATTGACTCTCTCTTCTAGACTCAATGGTAGTAACATCATTAGCTATGCAAAGTGCATATGAGGGAAGGCATGGTGTGTTCCAGAGTGGGGAAGGGGCAGATGGCCACAAGAGAGGTAAAGTGCATACCTAGCTGAGATGTGAAGCACCACATGGTCTGAGGCCAGCTGTATCCAGCGGCCTTGGTGAGTCTCAGTTTACTCATTATTGGTCAGGCTAGGTGAAAGCCAGGCTGGGAGCTCTGGAGGTGAATGGATTTACTCCTCCAGCCTAGTGTATCCAGAGGTTTGGGGTCATGGGAGGGTGTGGCAACAAGGCAGACTTCCAGAAGATGGCCAGGGGACACACAGGGAAAATTGTAGCCTCCAAGCCTGAAGTCCAACAGCCTTCTCATCTCTGGGGAGAGGGGGAGGAAGGACATCTCTGAAGGACTCTCCAGGGCAGGAGAGAGAGGATCTGCTTCTTCTGAGGGTGCTACTGGAAGGGAAGAGGATGAATATTCAATCTCTCAAGGTCTCTATTGGCTGTTGCTAGTGGGAGTGGAGCAGAGATGTTGAGGGATCTTTAAGCCTGGCATCACAGGACTGGGCTCTGGGAATTTGGTCTGCACTCACTGGCTGCACTGTATTGACCAAGTTCCTATGTTTCCCTGAGCTTTAGTCTCATCATCTGACAAACCAGGATGAGAGAACTGGGAGGGGCCGTGGAAACCACTGAGTTCAGCTCCCAGTGAATCAATTTTACTCTGATGTCCTGTTCCACTCTCTAGCCCCGTGTTAACATGCCACCAGCCTCACAGACACGGCTGAGAGTCTGCATGCTTGCTTAAATAGTGGTTTGGATTTGGGGGAAAATGAGTCAAGGAAACCACCTGAAAGATTCCAGCTAATCTTTCTGACTTAGAAGATAGCTTCATTTTCTTTCCTTAACCAGGACTGGAGAAAAACTACAACATCAACAAAAACTGGCATCATTTGAAAGAAAAAAGGTGATCACTCTAATTTTAGGTAATGAATCAGGTGTTAAAAGGGAGATCAGACGGATTGTTCCTGTTCTGCTACATAAGTCCAATGAGAATTTGTCATTCAAAGCCCTTCACATGTCTTCTAGGCTTATCAAAACTGTGTATGCCAGTCATTCATTAAACATGTATTAAGTACCTACTGTATGTCTAGTATTGCACCATGTGCTGGGAATAGAAAGGAAGTCAAAGGAAAGGCCCTGTTCTCAAGAAGCTCACTGTCTAACGGGAGAGAGAAGACACAAATAAATCTGTACAAAAAGCTATTAACAGGATCAATTGGAGATAATCAACCAAGGGAAGGCACCAGCATTAAGGGGGATCAGAACAGACTTCATATGGAAGGTAGATTTTAACTGGAAATCGAAGAAAGCCAGGGAAGTTAGGAGATGGAGATGAGGAGGGAGAGCATTCCAGGCAGGGGCATGGCCAATGAGAATGACTGGAGTCTAAACCCACTTAATGGCCATTCTCTGATCTTGTATTCATGCTCCCATCTCGATGTCTTTGATTGGACCAGCTTCCATGCCTAGAATACCCTCCCTCTTCAGCTCTGTCTCTTGGAATCCCAGATTTCCTTCAAGGCTCAGCTCATGAGCTACCTCTTAAGGGATGTCACTCCTGATAGTCCTTGGCTGTTAGCACCCTGTCTCCAAAAGTAATCATGGAGGTAGTTATTGGTGTTTGTGGTTCAGTAGTTTCAGTCGTGCCCTGCTCTTTGTGAACCCATTTGAAGTTTTCTTGGCAAAGATACTGAAATGGTTTGCCATTGCCTTCCCCAGCCCATTTTACAGATGTACACCAACACCTAGATGCCTCAGTTATTAGCGCTCATGCTTCATAGTCCAAGAGAAGTGACATTGGGCAGTGACTGTTTTTTTTATTTTTGTCTCTGCATCCCCAGTGCTTAATAAATGTTTGCTGGATTGTGTTATTTCCATTTTTCAAAATGAGGAAAATGAGTCAGTGAGTAAGCAAGCATTTATTAAGCACTTATTCTATGAGAGGCACTTGGCTAAACCCTGAGAATTCAAGGCAATACAAAAGAAAAAAAATGCCCTAATCCTCTGGAAACTCCCATTCTAATGGGGGACATAACATTTAAATAAACAGATACATAGGATACCTATCTTTCTCTCTATCTTTTTGTCTGTCTGTCCATCTGTCCATAAACATCTATCATCTATCCATTCATCCATCCATCTATCTATCTATCTATCATCTATCTATCTATCTATCTATCTATCTATCTATCTATCTATCTATC
>NW_027185852.1:19064741-19137814 GCF_028583685.1 Petaurus breviceps papuanus | reverse complement strand
ATCTATCTATCTATCTATCTATCTATCTATCTATCTATCTATCTATCTATCTATCTATCCATCCATCTAGTAAGTATAAATTAATCTTAGAGAAAAGGAAATTAGCAAGGTGAGGGTACTCTGGGAAAGCTCTCCTGCAGGTGGTAGGATATGAACAAAATCTTGAAGGAAGTCAGGGAAGCCAGGAAACAAAGGGGTTACGGGAGAGAATTCCACACATATGGGCTAATGAGTTAAAAGGCACAGAGATGCAAATGAATGTTCTTAGAGAGAAAAGTTACTTGCCCAGGATGACACAGCTATAGAATATTTGAGATGGCTTTGAAGCCAGGTCTCCTGATTCCAAGTGGAATACTTTTCCTGCTGTGCCAATTTTGCCTCTGGAGACATATTTATCAGAGATACTATAGCTTTGGGTCATGGCTAGAAATGCCCTCTAATGACCCTCCCAAAGCAAGAATTTTAGGGTCATAAGATTCCCCTTCAGGGCCAGTTTTTGAAGGCATAGCTAAGTAGGTCACCATGTCATTAAGGGACAGTCTTTCCTCTAAAGTTCCTTCTAGCTCTACATATTTCAGTTTGTACAGATTGGGATCCCCCTTGCCTTCCTCCTCACTGCAGAATGACTTCATCATTGATGACATCTCTGTTAAATGGTGCTTTTCAATGACTATCATTTCTCTGCAATGGTGGTGTTTAACAAGGAAATGAAACTGACAAATGTTCAGATTAGATTAAATCCTATTATACAGCATCTTGATCAGGCTTTCAAACCCAAGGAAAAATCAGCAACTGGAATGTGAATGAAAATTTATATGCCATAAAAAAAGCAAAGAAGCGCTGTCCGAAGAGCAACTGCTCCTCTTCATGTTTCCAGCAATGTAGTGTGTGTATATGAGTGTGTGTGTGTGTGTGTGTGTGTGTGAAGCTGAGTGTCAACAGAAATCTAGGGGATAAGCGAAATGACATAATTACTGGGTCTTTGGAAGAAAAAAGAAAAAAAATGTCTAGTCCTTCATAGAATCATGGAATTTGAGGAGTCAGAGTTAGGAGGGGCCTTAGAACAGGGAATGTCAGAGCTGGGATGACCCTTAGAAGAGAGAAAGGTCTTTTCCAATGAGTGGCCAAAGTATTTAAGTTTCATCTTCAGTATATAACCTTCCAGTGAGTGGCCTGAATTTATTTCTTTAAGTATTGATTTGATCTCCTTGTTGTCCAGAGGACTCTCAAAAGTCTCCTCCAGCACCACAACTCAAAAGAGGTCATTCTGTAGAGCTCAGCTTTTTTCATAGCCCAACTTTCACAGCCATACATTGCTACTGTTGTTACACACATTAATTGTTGTTGTTGAGTTGTTTGAGTCACGTCCAAGTCTTTGGGGTTTTCTTGGTTTGCCATTTCCTTCTCCAGCTCATTTTACAAATGAGGAAACTGAGGCCAATAGGGTTAAGTGACTTGCCCAGAGTCAATGGCCCAGGTATTAAATGTCTGAAGCTGGATTTGAATTCAAGAAGATGAGTCTTCCTCACTCCAGCCTGACACTCTATCTACTGTGCCCCCTAACTGCCCCAAATTAATTAATTAGAAGACAAAAGGATCTCCAATATTACACTTGAGGGGAAATTCTCACCAGCTGGGGACTTCATGGAGGAGGTGGCATTTGAACTGGGCTTGAAAAGATTTTTGAATTCAGAAAGGGTCAAAGATGCCTAGATCTCCCAGATTTCAAGGTCAATGTTCTATTACCTATACTAAGATGCCCACTGAAAGTTTAGGTGACTTGTATATTGTAAGGAGCTAAATAGGGACTTGCACTTAGGACCTCTAACTTCAAATCCAGGAATCTTTTGACTTCTCCAGGCCAGTTTTCTCATCAAGGAGGGAAAATCAGGATAAAAGGGTTCTGAAAACCAACAGGGCTATTAAGATAATTTAGGTCTCTCCATCTGCAGGAGATCGAATAAATAAGGTCTCAGTGTTTGCAGCAATAAATAAGGAAACCCTGTGTCTGCAAATTCACAGCAGCCAGGGCTGTGAGCCAGGAAGAGTATGCTCAGAGAACCAAGGGGGATGCGCACAGCTCAGGGGTCTAACTTTGCAGTCAGGATGCAGAAAATAAACAAGGAGAGGCAGATGCCTGTGTTTGCAGGCGAGGGAGGCATCAAGGGCTCAAAGGACATGATTTACTGGGAATCTTCAGTCCCTAACCTTCTTTTATGTCCTTAGCTAGTGGGGTAGTGAGATGCATGCTGGCCCTGGAGTCACAGGATGCGACAGCTTCAGAATTGGATGGGACCTTAGAGGCCATCCACCCCCAACTGTATCTGGAGAAGAATCTCATCCATAATACCCCTGACTACCAGCCTTCTTGCCTCTGTTTGGTAATCTATGAGGAAGGGGAGCCTCTCATCCCCAAAGTGAGCCTGTGGACTTAGCCTCTCAAGTCCCCAGGCAAATAAGAGGGGATTGACGAAAGTGCAACATGTTGGCCAAAGCAGTAGATTTGGGGTCAGGCAACCACGGGCTCAAATTCACCCCCCAGAAATTTACTACCTGGGTAACCCCTGAGAAGTCATTTTATCCAAGGGTTCACTTTTTCTTCCTTAAATACAAGGATGTGAATTACATAACAATTGGGGTCCCTCCTAGCTCCAACTCTATGACTGGTGTTTATGCAGAGTTCCCCCACTGGGAGCTCCTGATCCAGATCCAGACCTTCTCCTACACCCCCCTCCTCAAAAGTCCAAACTATTTTACAAGGACAGGGTGTAGACAGTTAATATAGGACCCTGTTCTTCATCATTGGTTATTAAATTAAATAGAGCTCATTGTGAGGAAGGTGGTGTTTTTTTTCCCCTTAATATTCAAATCCAACTCTGCAAATTCTGAGTCAGGGGATGTCCCTGGCATAAATGTCTGCCCATTCAACTCTATCCTCCAGCAGCTGTCAAGCTGACCTTCCTAAAACTCAGGTGCCACCAAGTCATTCCCCTATTCAATCAACTTCAGTGGCTTCCCAAAATCCCCAGCCAGGACCAAATAAAACATTCTGTTGGGCATTTATAGCATTTCATTACCCGCTGTGCCCTTCCCCTATCCCACCCCCACCCTGCTATATTCCTTGTCTTTTTGCTCCTTAAAAACTCTCTTTCTCCCAATTTGGTAGAGCTCTGGGACCAAGCCTTTCCGTATATAAACTTCAATTTACCTCTTTCATACCAACGGTCTCTTTCCCATCTTTAGTAACAGTGTGAAGTCTTCCTATTGAATGAATGGTTGAAGAATGAAGGAAACCACAGAGATTTATCAGTTTTGATTCCCAGCATGGTGGTATTTAGATTTAGAAGGAGACAGACAGTCTCAGCTAACCACCTGGTGTAGTTGGAGTGGACTGAATGCTGGACTTGGAGTTAGCAAGACCTGAGTCCAAATTCTACTTCAGACATTCACTGTGTAACATCTAACCTCTCTCAGCCTCAGTTTCCTCATCTGTAAAACAGGTGTAATAATAGCACAGACATCTGAGGGTTGTTTCGAGGATCAAATGAGATAAAACATGTAAAGCTAACCTTAAAATACTGAACATTTTTATCATTATGATGCTGATAATGGGGAAACTGAGGCCAAAGGAAAGGGAACAATTTGCCGATGTTTGCACAGGGAGTAAGCACACAGCATACTTCAAACCGGGTCTTCTGTCTGCCAGTCCATGGCTTTGCTTTTTCTCTAACAAATCCTTTTCACCATTAGCAGCTTGACTAGGCAGGTACCTGTCATTCACCTGTAGATCATCTGCATTGTTTCCCCCCTTACACGCACACACACGTGCACACACACACACACACACACGCACACACAGCTTCTAGTGCCTTATTCTTCTCTCTGAAAGTAATTCACATTTACTCATTTGTGGCTATGTTTTGTTTCTCCCCATCCATACCCTACAACTGTAACAGAAACACAGAAGCACCTCCAGGGCAGGGCTTTATCATTGATTGTCCCTAAGGCTTAGAAAAAGGTCTGGTGGGTACTCTTTCAGCATTTAGTAAGTGGATACCATATGGCAGGCACCAGGCTGACCACTGGGGAATACAAAGAAAGCCTGCCCTCAAGGAGCTCACAGTCTGGCTACGTGCAAAGTCTATGAGAATGAGATCCATGAGGAGTAGAAGGAAGGAGATCCAAAAGAGGACGCTATCAGCATCTGGAGAAGTAAAGGTGACGAATTAATGCTGACTGAGTGACTGAGTGACTGAGTGAGTGACTGAGTGAATGGAAGTAAAGGAGGAAAAGTGCCCTGCTCTGGATGCTCAGCTGTGGATTCCTGAGAACTGCTCTTCTATTCTCGGCTTGGCCCATCAGATTTCAACCTGGTGACTCTAAGGAATGAAGAATGATGTTGTCCTTCCATGACAATCCCTGATGTGGAAGGAGGAGGGTGTGTAGCCAGGCCATGGCAAGCCAGGCCTCGGACCTCAGGGAGATCACCATCTCATGTGGTGTGCTTTCATCTGGATCGTGTTCATCGCCGCAGAGGATATCAAGGACCTGGTCTGACCTGGACACAGCAGCATTCTCAGGATAGGGCCGGAATTCAAGCCTGACTCCTAAGGTGGGAAGGGAAACAATTCACAAAGACCTGGCAGCTCGGAGGTCTAAGGTGATGCCACCACACCCAGGAGACACACCAGGGACAAGCAGTTTGGGTTTCATTCATTTCAACTCAGAAAACACTTGTAGGTCTCAAATACATATTAGACATTGTACAAGGTGCTGGAGACACAAACACAGGAAAGAATTCTTTCCCTCAAGGATCTTATATTCCTACAATAGACAGTATGATATACATGGAGATAAAAAAATACAAGAGTAATTCAAGGTAGGACAAACACAGCCAAATGCGGGGTCAGGAAGATGAGGGTCTAAGTCCTGCCTCAGGAACATAATAACCGGGGCCACGTGACTAGCCTAATAATCTCTCTGACTTACACCTGGCAGATGAACAGCAGGGGAAAGAGCTGTGACAACCACAGGGCCTAACAATGATAAAACCAATTCATTTCAATTTAACAAGTGCTTGGTAAGACTCTGCTTTGTGCGGGACATGACATCACGGACAGGGCACTGGACTTGGTGTCTGGAAGATGCCAAAGACTCACCTGCTGTGTGACTTTGGGCAAATCATGTAATATTTTGCCTCAGTTTTTTCATTTGGAAATGAGGGTTATAATAGCACTCCCTTCAGATGGCTGCTGATAATGGGCTGAAGTAGTATGGAGAACACCTTTTCAGTCTTAAAGTGTTCGATAAATGGTCACTATTATAAAGCATTAGTGAGGGTCTAGTCAGGCATCAAGAGGCCCATTATCAGAAGACGGAATGAGGGGAGATAAGTGGACATGAAGGGAGGAGTGCTGGACGTGGGGTGAGAATGCAGAGGCTGAGCCTTGGCTGGGCTGGCTTTTCTCCTTTTGGAAAATGGAAGCAGATGAATACAGAGCATCTATTTTCAATGAATTGTTGCAAAGTTCAAATAATATGACATAAATAAAGGGATATGTACATTTCAAAGCAATACAATTGCCAGATGTCATGATCTGTAATGATCTCAAGGGCAGCTAGGCTGCACAGTAGATAGAACCCTGGGCCTGGAATCAAGAAGACTTGAGTACAAATTCAACCTCACTTACTAGCTGTGTGACACTGGTCAAGTCACTTAACCCTTTTGTCTCTGTTTTCTCATCTGCAAAATGAGCCAGAGAAGGAAATGGCAAAGCACTCCCATATTTTTGCTAAGAAAACCTCAAGTGGGGACACAAAGAGCCAGACACAATTGGAAATGACTGAACAACAAAAACAATGTTCATACAAGGTGCTAGGAGGTCTGGTCTATAGAAAGACTTAAGGGGGTCATGATAACTGTGTTTAGGTATTTGAAGGCTGCCCAGGAATGATTAATCTGGTCTTGTTTGGCCCTCAAGGGCAGAAATAGAAAAGGGGTGGGTGGGTGAAAGGGTAGATAGGGATTTTTTCCTTATTATTGTTAGGGAAAAAATTAACTTTTCATTATTTGTAAAGCTGTAACAGTTCCTTTCACGATACCTATGATTAGGAAGTGCTTTGGAAATACTAAGGCTAAATATATGAATTACTCAGAGGGCAATAACAGGACTTGATTTCACCATATTCTTAGACTTTTTAAGCTGAAAGGGTCAAGGTCATCAGAGGCTATGACCAAATCACCCCCAAGGCCGGCCCCTCCAGGCTTGGTGGCTCTTGGGACTGAATGGCCATGAAGGTGGCCACCCCTTTCCTCTTGGACCTTGAGCATGACAGGGCCAGCCCCAGGGGCTCTATCACCGAGAGAACAATTGGATTCCTTCTCTCAATAAAATATGCATCTCATTTCCATACTTCAGAAGCATCTCTGCGGTGAACAATCTGGAGACTCCAAATACTCTCCTGGGGACTGGGCAAGGAGAAGCTTGACCTTTGGTGACAGAACAAAATCCTGCCACGTGGGCACAATGTTTCAGCCTTACTGGATGCTGCAGATTCTCATGAGAGGCAAGAGTGGGCACAGATGTTTCCTTTGAAAGCCAGCTGTCTACTTGGTGATGCAAGTGATGGGGAAAAGAAGGTTCTGTTCTTTGGAGCCATGTTGTGGGGGGGGGGGGGAGTTCCATGGTGCATTAGAGAAGGGTCTCAGATTCAGAGCTGGGAGATCTGGGTTCAAATCCTAACGGAGTCACTTATTGGTGAGCTCTTCAGACAATTACTTCCCTTCTCAGGCTTTCAAGTTCTCTATATCTAAATAGTAAAAGGAGCTCTGAATGGCATGATCACTGAGGCCTCCTCCAGCTCAGATGACCCACGATTCTGTGAAGTGTCTGCTACTTAACTCAGGGAGGATGGCAGGAGATGCACAGAAGCCAAGCAGACTCCTTATGGGAGGAAGTATAAAGGAAGGAGCACTGGCCCTGTGACTATAAGGGTTCCAATCTCACCTCTTTTGTTTACTACCTATTTGACCTGGCACAAGCGACTTTACCTCCTTGGCTGTCACTATATTCCTCTATCAAATAAGGGGGTTGGAGAGGCAGCCTGGACTAGCAGAAAAGGAAATAGTTCTTAAGTCAATAGACGAGTTCAAATCCAGACTCAGTCCCTTACTCTATGCATGCAACTGAATAAGTCACTTTATTTCTTTAGGTCTCAGTTGTAGAACAAAGAAGATGGACTAGATAGCCTCTGAAACTCCCTCCAGCCATAGAACTATTAACTTTGAGATGAGTCAGAACCTGGTATAAGTGGTATGGAATGACCACTGGCCTCCCTTCTACCTCAGAGATAGGGATGGGGACATGGGGGCAGCTGAGTGGCACAGGAGTAGAGTTTTGGAAACAGTCAGGAGACCTAAGTTTGCGTCCTGCCTCAGACACTTATGTAACACTGGGTGCATCATTTCTTAGGCCTATGTTTCCTCATCTATAAAATGGGAAAAATAAAATCATCCATTTCCCAGGGTAGCTGTGAGGATGAATCAGATGTTTATGAAGCTTCACTATATAAATGAGAAGCAATGATGGTGATACTGATGTAGCAGCTGCCTGAGTTTTCTGAATATTGTTCCACCAGATCAGTGGAGAGATGGTGGGCTCCAATTGCCAGCCCACAGAGCAGACCAGCAGCTTATCTCTTAGAGAGAAGCACCTTGCTCTTAGCTGTACAGCCAGAATCCATCAGGGGTAGGGCATGAACCCAAGTCCCTCTAGCTCTGCCCACTACACTACATTGCCTATTTTTAGCTAACTACAGGATGCCCCCAAAACCTAAGTGCACTTTTAAGATTTCACTGAGACCCAGCACCTATGTGCCTAGTTTTATTAAACACCTATTATGTGCCCGGTACTATGCAAAAGGTTGGTGCCCATACATGGGCTACCAAACCCAAGACATTAGAGGGTTATATGTAAAAAAAAAGGATTCTTTAATTACCTAAGTGATAATTCAGAAAATCTTAGGACATACAGGGCAGTGTTAGGTAGGGGAAGAAACAGGGGTCAGGAGGCCCAATTCTGCCACAGAAGAGTAGTGGCTCACTTTGTCTGAACCACCAACGCCTGACCAGTCCAATCTGATGTGTAAATCTACTCTACAGAAACCTCAATAGGTGGTCCATGCCATTGGGGAAAAACCCTAAGCCAAGCAGACATAGACTGGAAATAGGCTGCGCCATAGGACACAGGTCAGCCGCACATCCCAGATCCTCGGGGCTTGAACAGCTCTCAGAAGTCAAAGACTCCAGTGTCCATCTGAGCAGAAATCCTACCTACATTATCCCTGACTAGTGGACATTGAATGTCTGCTTCATGGTCCTATGGGATGGGGAACCAACTGGCTGTTGAGGAAATCCATTCTATTTCAGGGACAGCTCCAAGTATAACATTTTCCCTTCCACTGAACCAAAATCTGCCTCTCTGCAGTTGTCTTCCCTGGCAGAGGCCTTTCTGATCACACGTTCCAGCCCTGCCGTTTTCTAATTTCTCTCTCTGGGGCCAAGCAGAATCACCCTTATTTCTCTTCAATGGGGAAGATCTTCAGCCACCTTAAGCCTGATCTTGTGTATCCTCTTCTCCAGGCTAAGCTGCCTTAGCTCCTTTGTACTGGTCCTCAGCCCAGCAGCATCCCCAGGCCTTTCACCTTCCTGACCCACCTCCTCGGAATGTCCTTTAATTCATCACAGAATCTTTGTACTGAAGCAGCCTTCAGAGGCCATCACAAGTTGTACCTATAAATGGATTCCCTCTGCACAACCTCATCTAATAATCTTGTACCTCTATATACACACATTTTGTCTCTCTTGGCTACAGCCAACTCGCCATCTTGTCTTGGTGTCAGCATTGGCTCATACAATGACTGGTATACCACAGGTGCCTAATAAATGCTTGATGATATACTGAGAGGGAACATACTACCACCAGAATCACTTCTGGATAGTTCTCAGACAAGGAGATATTCCTTCAGTCATTCAAATTCGAGCTCTCTATAACTCATACCAGTTTCTCCTCCCAAAGGAAATGTATACCAAAGCCAGTTTAGAGGGAAAGTTAGCTGTCCAACTGGGAATGCTATCAACCAGGGGATGTGCATTTAAACTCCTCTTTTCCTCCCACCTCCCCAGGTGTGGAATGATCTGTGGGATCTGCTACACTGGGCCTGGCCAGAAGGCCCAGGAGGGGGTGCCTGATAAGGCCCACAGTGTTGGTGAACTGCAGTATGATGGGGAGTCAGATGGCCAGACAAGCAGATGGGAATTTAATAGTCCCCAACAAACATTTATTAGGCGACTACTTTGTACAAAGCAATGCACAAACCTTACACACTCCATAAATGGTAGCTATAGGGATGATGACCCGATTTAAAGTGTCATTAGAGCCTAGTTCTGAAGCTAAAAGGAACTTTGGGGCCAGTGAGTACAACTTACTCATTTAACAGATAAAGAAACTGAGGCCAGATAGGAGCGGGAACGTGCCCAAAGCTGCATAGCTAGTAAGTGTGTAAGTAAGGACTTGAGGCCAGATCTCACTGGGCCCCAAACCAGCAGCCAGTCTAAACTCCTACAGAGATGTGAAGAGACCTACAAAGGGAAGGTCTCATAGAACAGGTGCTATTTCTTCTGGACTTTAAACGTTGGGTAGGTAGCAATTTTACCGGCATAGAGGGGGAAGGGAGGACATTCCATTTGTCCTGCAACTCAACCCTCCCATATGTGTGTCTCCCCCAATTAGGATGCACGCTCCGCTGAGTAGGGACTGCCTTGCTTCTTCTATTTGTATGCCTAGATTTAGCATAGCACTTGGCACACGGTAAGCTCTTAAAAATTCATTCATTCACTCACTCACTCATTCATCCATTTGTTCACCCATTCCAGGCTTGGGAAATAGCTTAGGCGTATGCGTGAGTTTGTTCTCTTATGCTGAAGCAGCACAGGATGGCATCCCAAAGAAGAAGAGCTCCTTTCATAATCAGAGAACTTGGGTTGACTACAGGCTCTGTCACTTACACTGGAGAAGTCATTTAGACTTCTTGGACTCAGTTTCCTTATCTATAAAATGAGGCCATGTTTTCTAAGGCTCCTCCTGTCTCTAAGTCTATGGATAGACTTCCTTGCTCTATGATCCTTACTTGGTTGGGGGAACAGAAGAATCTCCCTTTGCTGTAGCATGGAAATTAGTCACATGACAGAGATGACGCTGGGGTCAGGGAAGGTGGATTGTCAAGACCCTCGAATGTCCAAAAGAAGAGCCTAAACTTTATTTGGCAGACAACAGGAAGGCACTGGAAGTATTTGCACAGAGCAGATCTCCAGTCACACAATGATCATTTACCATGCTTTAACATGGGTCGGAGCAGACAAGAGAATGAACAAGGACCCTCTTCCCTTGACGTCTTCAAGCAAATGCTCAACGGCTCCTTGTTGGGTCGGGGATATCACAGAAGAAGGGGATTCTTGCCCAGGAATGATATGGATTAAGAAGCCACTGAGGTTCTTTCCAGCTTAGAGATGGTTCCAGGACAAGTTCTCACACTGATGTGATGGCAGATCTTACCAAGTGTTGAGCTACCCCCTAATTGTTATTACAGTCCTGTAGATAAACCCAGGCCCTGTCTCCCAGTGAACACGGGGGAAGAGGACCCACAACCACTAATAACAAGCTAGATATAGAGAAAGGATTGAATCTGCAAACCTTTTGGAGTCAGAGGAGGAAGCCAAAAGAGAGGGGAGGAGATGAAGAACCCCTTGGTGGGATGATGCTGCTGATTATGACCTTTGGGTCTCAGGACCCCTTTATACTCTTAAAAACTATTGAAGACACCCCTCTACCCCGCCATGAGCTTTTGTTTACATGGATTGTCTATTAATAGTTAAACTGTCAGGAATGAAAATGTCTTAGTATTAGCATGAAAAGAATTTTGACCTCATAGACACTCTGGAAGGGTTATGGGAATCTGCAAAGCTCCCCAGATCACACCGTGAGAACCACAGCTGCAGGTTAAGGCCCTGTTGTTTAACGGCTGCCCTCAACGTGACCCAGAAGCTGCAGGGATGAAGCTGGCCCCATCTGCTTGCCCTTCCAGATGTGAGCAGCCCTAGCTGGAGCAGGAGAGCAAGCAGATGCAGATGTCAGGGCAAGAGATTTTACAAATGAACTGGACAGGGGTGAAGGAGCAATTGTTAGATGTTGCCTATGTCAGAGGCCATTGTCTAGCATTTGGGCTTAATTGTTTTTCTTTGATATAAGGGAGGCATCAGGTGTGCAGCGAGGTAGAGAGGAGGAGAATCAGAAAAATCTATGATATGAAAACAAAAACTGTGAATAAAACTTATTTTAAATAATAAAGAGTATCTTTTTTTAGAAACAAAAATCTAGCAGGGGGAAGAAGACTGCAGACCTTGAAGCAGGCAGGAATTCAGAGGGCATCAGGTTCACCCTCTTATTTTCCAAATGATGAATGTGAGACCCATTTAAAGTGACTTACTCGGTATCACAGAGGTAGGAAGTATCAGACGTGGGATCTGAACCCAGGGCCTTCTGATCTTGAGTCAGGGCCCCTGCACCTGTTCCACATTGTTCTGTCTCCTTCAGGAGAAGCAAGGGAGATGGGAGTTGGACACGGAAGACGTTCTTCAAAATGTGCTTCCATCTGCTTTTGGCAATAATCACTGTCATTTCCACAGTGCTCGAACATTTGTCAAGTTATATCTATATCTTTCTCTATATATATTTCTCTATGTATGTATATTTATGTGTATGTGTGTGTGTACTCATAGTCATACATACACATACACTCATAGAATTTAACTTGATTATACTAAGAGCCCTGTGACGTAGACACTCCAAATACTATTATCTCTGTTTTGGAGTTAAGGATACTGAGGCTCAGTGACAATCATGCATCCAGTGAGTGTTAGAGGCAGGACTGGAACCTGTGTCTTTCTAACTCTAAGGTGAGCGGCTAACCAGGATTCCACACCAACTTGGGCCACACTACCAATCACTGACATGAGAAACTTCATTTTAGAAACATCTTCTATGGGTGGGGAACCTGTGGCCTCAAGACCACAGGTCATCTTGGGTGCGGCCTTTTGACTGAGTCCAAGGTTTATAGAACAAATCCTTTTATGAAGGGGATTTGTTCTGTGACTTTTGGATTCAGTCAAAGGGCTGCACTTGAGGACCTAGAAGGCCACATGTAGCCATGAGGCGGCAGGTTCCCCACCCCTGATTAAACCAGACTATTCAGACCTGGTAAATTCAGAAAAGAGACACACATGGAATTTACATTCCCAGAGAGCACCACCAAGCCTGAGGGGCACAGTCCTTAATAAATATCCCCAGTAGCCATTGAGGCTGTTAATGCCAAAGGCTCCCTGCGTATCTAAATCAGTTAGTGGTAAGCTGGGCAATTTGGAGCCAAATTGAATTGTGGAGGTTTGTATAATAGGAGCTGCAAAAAATCGAATAGAAAAATGCAGACAAGTGTCTCAATGACAAAGGGACTTGATTAAATGGATCGCTAGTGAGGACAGAAACTCTGGTTTTTTGTTGTTTTTTTTTCCCCAGGAGCAGGAGAACATTAGTCAGTCATTACCGATTGTCTGTGATTTTCTGTTTGCCTTTGGAGGGTACACATTTTAATCCTGTGTGTCTTATAGAGTCACAACTCCATCAAAGACTGTCTCCTTTCGTGACTCACACAGTGAGTTACAATAGTAAATGCTTATTGTTAATAAGATGAATAATTATATATATTAATATTATGATAAGAGGAGTCTAGGGCTGTCTAACAACAATAAACATATAGGCACATAGTACTTTATATCTTACAGATTGCTTTCTCAGTAACAACTCTGCACAGCCAGACTGACGGAATCACAGCAATTGAGACATGGATGGGAAGTCAGGACCACCTCCTCCAACCTCGATCCACATCAGAACCTACATGACCATGGGCCATCTGATGTCTTCTTGAAGACATCCGGGGAGGGGGCCCACTGGCTCCTGAGGCAAGCCATTCCACTTTGAAACACCTCTAATTGCTAGGAAGTTCTTCCTAATTTTTAGCCCCAAATGTCCTCCTTCAACCTCTACCGATTGCTTCTGGTCCAGTCCTCCAGGTCCACACAGAATAATCCTGAGCTCAGTTTTGCATGACACATATTCCAGTACTTAAAGATAGCTATCATATCTTCTCCAGGCCCATCATGCCTAGTTCTGTCAGGTGATTCTCATGACACAGACTCAAGAATCTTTAACATTCTACTTGCCTCCTTTGGAGGCAGCTCTCTGGTTTATCAATGTCCTTCTTAAACTGTGGTGTCCAGAACTGAAACCGATCCTACAGAAGTGATCTGACCATGTATGGAGTCCAGAAGGACTATCAGTCCCTTGTTCCCAGAAGCTGAGTCTCACTTAATGCAGCCTCAGATGCCTAGAGCCTTGTGGCTGCCATTGTACATAAGGCCACTAAAAGCCCTGGATCTTTTTCAGCTAAATTCCTGACTGGCTACAGCAACCTTATTCTGTGCTTCTGACCTCTAGTTCTTAAAAAAAGTATAAGACCTTACATTTATCCCTATTGTTTTTCTGGTTATTTGGTCCGTATCAATTTTCTTCCCTTTCTTGCAAAAAGAATTCTTTTTGGATCCCGATTCAATCATACATCACGTCTACCCCAACCAGGTTTATCTTACCTATAGATTCAACTAGAACTCTTTCTATGCCTTTATCCAAACCAATGACAGATGTGTTTAAATAGCACTGAACCAAGCACAGGTTCCTAGGGGGTGGGGCATCTTCCAAAAAGACATTCAATCTGGGCCATTCCAAATCCATTTAACTATAAGATTGCATATCCTGAAACTATGAGTGCTTTTAGTATTATAATTTCCATTTTACAGATGAAGAAACTGAGGCAGTTCCATCCAAGTCACATTTATTAAGTCCTTCTATGTGTAAAGCAGTGAGAGTTTTAAGTAATTTTTTTCTCAAGGCATTACAGCTAACAAGCGCTGCAGTCAGTTGAACTTGGGTCTTCTAATTCTAGCTGTTGAATGAAAAAAAGACAAGAAGGAAGAAAAGAAGAAAGGAAGGAAGAAAGAAAGAAAGAAGGAAAACTGGTATGCATCATTCATGATACAGGTATATTTGGGTGGATGATCTTTGCTTTCTGAGTGGTGGAAGGAAGGAGCCAGTTATTCCCCTGTTTTGTTAAGTGACAGTGGTCCCAACACTAGATAGGGGCATGTTTTGGGGGGTGACTTACGATGAGTTCTGTGGAATGAATGAATGAAGGAAGTGGCAGGTTGGATATGAAGGATCCTTTCCTGAATCTAAAGGTAGCCAGAGAAGTTTTCCACATCATGATTCTTTTTCTATTCATACACAACTAAAAAGCATGGAGTTGGTCTTGGAGTCGAGATTACAGTCATTCTGGGTGCCTTCACTCCAAATTATGTGTACATGTCAGCAAACCCATTCACACAATGTTAACATGATTTAGAGATCGATGCTAATTCTTTTTTTCCATCCAGATCTGTGATTTTGTTTGGACTGTGGGCCACCTGTTGTAGAAATACCCTAGGGATGGAATTGGCAGCTCTTTAAAAGAGATCTTCCTGGGATTTTTGAGAAACGGAGTGACTTTCCCAGGGTCACAGAGTTTGCATTTGCCAAAAATAAGACTTGAACACAAATCTTTCTTGATTCCAATCCTGGGATACAATCCACTATTCCAGGATCTCTCTGAATGCTATTCAACACAATAATACTCTGCTGATGTTTCCATACATTGCTCTCTCCTATAAACTGAAGCTGATAATGACAGGAAAGAAAGTCTTTCCTTTTACTGTTAAGTGTCTAATTAATTCTTCAGTGAGGGAGTAAGGAGAAAAAGATTCTCTTCAGAGCAATATGATATTATATATACATATATATATACACACACACAGAGATACAATACATACATGTGTGTATGTGCAGGTATACACATATGCATACATGTGTCTATACATACATATACGTATACACATACACATACATATACCTATAGATGTAGAATTTTAAAGCTCTGGAAGGTGGCTTGTCCCAGAACCCTAGATTCTTATATTGGGTAGGATGAAACATTAGAGCTTATCTAAGCCCAAGTTGATACAGTCATTTTGTCACTGCCTCCTTCCTCTTCCTTTAAAGGTTAGGAATAAAAGAGTGGATGTGTGTATAAAAAGACAGTGATCACTGTAGGCTACAGGTGACCTCTGCAACAGTCCTGCTCTCCATCTTACAGCACAGTAAGATGACCCCACGGTCCTGAAGACTGACTTAGGGATCTATGTTCCAGTAGGTCATAATAAAGGCTGGAAGAGACCTGCAAGGCCTTCTAGATCAATACCATCTTTTTTCAGATGAGGAAACCGAGGTCCATGTGTGTGAAATGAATTGGCCAAAGCCACATATGGTATAAGTATTCAAGATGGGAGTGGAACAAAAGTTCTTTGACTTCAGTGCCAGGTTCTACCAATCTACCAACTGAAAACGCCTTGTCAATGCCAGTAGAGAAGTCTGGAGAGGCCTATTGCCAAAAGGCTGGTCAGTAGGTGATAATTTTTTTGGTGTGGGAGACTAGACTTTTTTATGAGTCACACCACCCCATATGAACTTAAGAGACCTAGATTTGTATTAGCATGTGAAGTTGCTCTGTCCCCCCAACAGTGAAACCAGGGCTTATTACAATATCTGAGTGAATGACATAACACATCACTAAAACTTCAGGGCATGGAAAACCACGTGGATATGTGCCTTAACCTACTTCCATCTGAGTGCTGACCTTTTTTAGGCAGTTAAGATTTAAGACTTCAGTTAAGTTAAGTTCAAGACTTAAGTTAAGTTTAAGACTTCAGTTAAGTTAAGACTTCACAATTTGGGTGTGTTATCTCATTAAGTAACAGGAAGTTTCCTAGAGCTGTGAATCTTTCCCTTCTAAATGAGGACCAATCTACGTCTCCTGGGAAGATCTGGGCCTTGGTTACCTTATTATCAAGCTGTAGGGACCTGTCAAATACCACCCTGTGGGATTCAAGCTTCTTGGCCAAAGATCCTGCCACCCAAAACGCTCTAGAAACATGCTGTGCCCAGAAATGGGAAGAGATCATTGGATACTTACGCTCACAGGCTGACTTTTTGGCACATCATAAACTCCCTCCTTCTTTTGGCTGGTAGGAACCTGATGAAGAACCAAAGGAAATGCAGTTAGGACACACTTCTCAAAAAGCATCTTGTACAACTTAAAAGTGCTATGTAAATGAGAGCTATAAAAATATCAACAATAATTATTTCCAGACACCCAAGTGAAGGTTCAGTGCTTTGCTACGACAAAGAAGAAACAACAGATATCTTGCAGTGAGAGGTTGCTGGTTTTCCCCAAGAGAACATGGATGAGTGGCTGATCAGTCAATGAACATTTATTAAATACCTACTATGTGTCCAGCATTGTGCCAAGCTCTAAATGTGTGCTGAGTGGTATAGTGGATAGAATATTGGACTTGGAGTCAGGGAGACCTGAGTTCAAATTTGGCCTCAGATACTAATGAAATTTATTACTCTGGCAAGTCACTTAACATCTCTTTCCCTTAGTTTCCTCACCTGTAAAATGGGGATTGCCACAGAGTTGTTAAAAGGACCAAGTACAATGCCTTATTTATCTCCTTTGCAAGCCTCAAACATCTATACAGTGTAGATATTAGTAATGATTATAATGATGACAATGGTGGTGGTGGTGATGATGACCCAAGGAAGGCGTCAGAGAGTTTGAGCTGAAAGGGACTTTAGTGGCCACTGAGTCCACCTACTCCCGTAAGAACTGGAGTTTGAACCCATGTCTTTCTAACTCCAAGTCCAATGCCCTCTCCAGTTCTCCAGACTAGTTCTTTTAGGGTCCTGCACTTTTCCAGGAGTCAATGGAGCAGAGAAGGAGAGTCAGCAGAACAAATGGAAATTGCTTCAAAAGTGTTCCGGAACTACACCCAGAAGGTGTAGTGATTTACCCAAAGTCATTCAGAGAAAAGACCCTTAACTTATCAAGGATGGGAAGAGATGTGAGGGTTTAGACAAAACCAAGTGAATACCCCAAACCCTGGTACAAATGGGAACTCTTCCAGCGGGTCAACCTGTTAGGGCCATATCAGAAGGGACTTCTATATAAAACATATGTCGGGCCCAGATGACACGTAAGGGCCTTTCCCACGTCAAGATTCTAGGCATCTGTGTCAGTAGATTAAGGCTTCCAGCATCTTTATGGCCTGATCTTGGTTATTGAGAGGAACCACCGATCATCAATTTATTATTAGCTTGCCCAATTAGTAAACTGATTATTAATTACCCAGAAATGCTGTCTCAGGATTTTTCATTCATCACACGCTATTCTTAAAGTACTTATGTGCTAATGGTGGGGGAAAAATAAATATATAAAAGCAGAATAAATATAATCTTAATAAATACAAACACACACATATACATATCACTCCTTCCCTCTCCCTTCCTCCTTTACTCTCTTCTTCCCTCCCTTCTCTCTCTCTCTCTCTCTTCCCCGCCCCCTCCCCAACACACACACACACACACTCTGCAGGACAGTGAGGAAAGTTCTGCATTTGTAATAAGAAACACTGGGTCTCTGGTCTCTGGCTCTGGCACTGGCTAGATGCCTATGACCTTGGCCATGCCCCTTGACTGGCATAAGCCTCAGTTTCTTCCTGTCTACACCACATCACTGCCTACCTCACAAATGACTTTTAAGGGCCAGATGACACAAGGGATATAACATACCTATGCACTGCAGAACAATTCAGGGACTATTGTTTCCACCTCCCTCACCCTTAAGCTGCAGCTCTATTGGCCCAGTGAGAAAGCTCTGGTGTCCTGGGCCTCATCAGAAAGACACTTTAGGATTAGCAGGTAATTAAGCACAGTGCAAATATGAATAAGCCAGAACTGCTGGTTTGCTACCTGGCTAATCCTCCATTTCCTTATCCATAAACGTGTATATATATTCACTACCCACCTTAAGTGGCAAAACAGTCCAATGGAAAGAGTTTTGGTTTTGGAGACAGAGGATCTGGGTTCAGATCTTGCCCCTGTTACTAAATGTTTAGGGAGCCCTAGGCAAATCACTCCATTCCTCTGGGCCTGAGTTCTTTATCTGAAAAACGAGGGGTCTGGACTTGGTGGCCTCCAAGGCACCTTAGGGCTCTATCTTGGGTCAGAATCATTGATTTTGTAGTTGAGGATTAGAAGGGACTTTGGCCGCCATGTCATTCAACCATCTCTATATCCCCACTAGTTTGGTCAATAGAGCATGGGACTCCTTCTTTCAGGGTTCCGGGTTCTAACTCCAGGTGGCATGAATCTTTTTTGAGGAGAACTGATAGAGACACTAGACTGCAGTGAGAATGGGTTAGGGCCTTGGGATGTGTTTGGGCCAGGGGACTCCCAGGTGAACAAAGGCCCCTAGCAATGTAGGCAGATACCTTCTCCGCACCCTGTTCTTGGATGGTCACCCAGAGCACTGATATCAGAGTCAAATAGAAATGTGAGGCACTAATCTACATGTAAGAATCTCTATAGGCTACATATTGACAATTTTAAAAGATAACACTAGTTGCATTTACCTATTTTTATTTATTTTGTTAGAGATTTCCTAACTGTAATTTAATCTGGTTTGCATCATGCTTGGGAACATTGCCTTTGGGTCATACATTTGACACTTCTGCCCCAGAGTATTGAGTATTCAAATGACTTGCCTAGGGTCACTCAGCCATTATGCGTCAGAATCAGGATTTGAACCCAGGTTTTCTTGGCTCTGACTCTCCCTGTCTCTTCACTACATTAAACTGCCTCTCTGAAGGCAGACTGAAGCTAAGCCATGTTCTTTTTCCCATCAGGGACCTGCCTGATGCCAAACTGTCAGGGACTGAACCAAGATTAGACTCACACATCTGCGTCCTCAGCTCTGTGTCTCTTACTAATAGGATGGAGGAAGCAAATCATTTGTTAGTTACTGAAAATACACCATATTCATATACATTTTTCTCAGCTGCTCAGGCTTCAGAATTAGGGTGTAAACCTCCTGCTTAAATCCCAAGCTGATAGAGGCCCCTTTAAATTTTTACTCTAAGTAGCTCTTATTAAAACTCCCAGATTTCAAGCAGACCTAGCTTTATGGGACACACCCAGGCTGAAGAGGTGTACGTCAACTGTGTGCTCTAGAAACTGAAGTTTTTGCTTTAATGAACTAGAATCACTGTATTTTGCAAAGGAACATTGAGGTGCATTCTCATTGTCAGGTGGAGCCCCAGTGGTATGACCATTGGGATGTTTCTATAGGGATTTCCTATGTCCCAGGGTCTCAGAAATAGGGCTAGAAGGGACATCAGGGGCCATCTAGTCCAACCTTTGCATGTTATAAGTAAAGAAAGGGAAGCCTACATTTCAGCAATGCAACACTGTAAGACAGCTCCAAAAGACTCATGATGGGAAGGGCTAGCCATATCCAGAGAAAGAACTACAGAGTCTGAATGCAGACTGAAACAAACAACTTGCTCTCCCTCTTGTTTTGTTCCTTCTTTCTTGTTATTTACTCCATTGGTTATAATTCTTTACAACTTGACTACTGTTTAATGTGAAGGTATTTGTAGAACCTATATCAGATTGCATGCCACCATGACGGGGGAGGGGAGAGGAGAGGGAAGGGAAGAAAATTTGGAACTCAAGGGATTGTGGAATTGAATGTTGTAAACTAAAAGTAAATAAATACATTTAACTTAAAAAGGAAAGGGAAGCCCAGAACAGTTAAATAACGTGCCCAAGGGCACATAGTAACACAGGCACACAACGATGGTTTGAAATGACGTCCTCCTGACTGCAGGCGTGGACCTCAATATCTGCCCCTGGAAAACCTGTTTAAAGTGGGACACACATATATGAATGCAATCCTAGAACACAGACTGTTAAACGACAGAATGCTGAAGCTGGAATGGGCCTTGAATATGATGATGGCGGTGGTGGTGGCAGCATTGATGAAAGTGACACCCCCTAGCAAGTATTTGTACACTGCTGTAAGATTTGTAGAATGCTTTCAATGCGCTGTCTCATTTGATCCCCACATCAACCCTGAGAAGTAGGGATATTATAATTCTCTTTTTACAGATAGGGAAATGGAAGTGACTTGCCCAGGGTCACAAAGCTAGTAAAGGTCCTTAGATTATAGACAGTTAGAACTGGAAGGAATCTTAGAATACAAAATGTTAGAACATAGAATAAAAAATGTTGGAGTTGTGAGGGACCTTGGAACACCTTGGAACGTAGACTGTTATACCATCAAATGACCAATGCCAGAGTTGGCAAAGACCTTAGACTAAATGAATTAAAAGGGTCTAAGATAAATTCTATTCTAAATAGAAGAAGTTAAGCAACCTATCCAAGTGAGTGAATGACAAACTATAGCCTTGAATCCATCCATATCCCCCCTGAATCAGGGTCTGGTGCTCTGGCCATGACTCTAGGGTACCATGTCAGATGAAACATTAGCAAATCCCCAAACTCACTCTTATATAATTAAATCATGCATCAAAAATACTAAAGGGGCACATCCTTCAGTGTCTGGGTCTTGTGGAAAGAGAGGTACCCCTCCCCAGTTGGTGGGGGTCTATGTTCTTGAAGTCTGGGCTCTGCAACAGTGGTAAGCGAGACAGCAAGTAGTTGGATACCTGATAAATGTTCTCTTCCGTTTCAGGCTCACGAATTGGCTCATGTCCAGCCTCAAACACAATGTACTATTGGATCGTCATCCAAAGAAGAAAGGTCAGAGATGGAAAAGAAAGGGAGAAAAAGACCATTTGGAACAGGAGATCAATCAGGCAAGCATTAAAGATATAGATACAGAGCAAAGGCTTAACAGAGACCAGGTGGTCCAGGGAGAAGCACAATCAATGAACGGCTAACAACGGTCAGATTGTTTCTGAAACAAAAGCAGTTGTGAAGACCTGGTAGCCCTTGAAATGAGGAGAATCCATCCCCTGCAGCCTTCTCACCTGAGACTCAATCTGGTCCACTCACTAGTGTTTTTATTCTTGGACTCTGAACAGGGACATTACGTCACCACCTGGCAAGTGTATGCACTTTGGTGGCACGATTACATTCTTATTTAACCCAGGGAAGAGAAAAGTCCTCCCTGCCCCTCCAGCTTTATTACTATTTCTGATATAAGCTTCTGGAACAATAAGGAAGCACAGAGAAACTTGAAGTGACTTCAGTCCTCTGAATGTCACTTTCTTACTTCTTCCAAATTGAAAATACAACATTATCTGGCAATAGGGTACCCATGAAAATAGCCTGCTTCGTCAAAGAGTAATCTCTTTGAAAGAAAAACAAAAATAGATTTATAGGTATAAACCTAACACTAACAGCTTTTATGGTTGTTATTTCGGGTTTGGAAAACACAAATGTTTTATGAGAAAAAAATAAAACCTTTTTATCAACCAATGAAACAGCTGTCCATCAATTTTAGATTCTCAGTTTATCATATAGATTTTTAAAAAATGATTGCTCAAATTAACTATAAAGAAAAATATGAGGAAAGGTGCTATCTGCATTCATAGAATGAATTGAAAAATAGATATATAGAATAATTTCATGTATATATGTATTATATGTATATGCATGTGAGTGTACACATATTACGTCTAATGATCACCATCTCTAGGGCTGGGCGGGGGGAAGTAAAAAAGGAAAAAAAAGGGAATTGCCATGATAAATTTGTTGTATATGTAAAAGAGAGAGTGAGTTGTGCTTAGTAGATTTGCAGTTTCCTGGGCAATCATCTTTTTTCATTATACTATGTTATGGAAATGATTGTTTTATTCCATTAATTACAAACAAAATAAATTTTTAAAAAGACTTCTCTTTAATCTATAAGTCCCCAGTTGTCTTTAGCATGAATTACAGGTTGGAGGTGGGGAATTGAGCTGGACATATCACTGTTAAACTCTAAGATCTACAAATTTTGAGTAATTAAAAAAAACGATCAAATCCATGTGTCTTGTATAGAATACAAATCAATTTTATACTTGGATGCAGGAGAGGAGAACTCATCCACCTCAATGTCACTATTGTTTTCTCTGTTCCTATGAGCTTTTATGCCCTTATGGTATGAAGCTACCTAACCAATGACTCCAAAGAAACCAAGCCCAGTGAAATCATCTATTGGGAAACATTCCCCATTTGAACAATCCCACCCTTTGTGGTTTATGCGAGCCATTGGCCAATCCTTGCCTCAGGAAATCACCTGCACTATTCTTCTAATAAACAAGGAATGTTCACCCCACTCTTAAAAATATTCAGCTCCTGGTACAGACTTTAACAGCAATAAGGGGGTGGGGAGAAGAAAGGGAAATCTCTCACATTCAGTCCTACATTGCTGATACTTGGATATGTTCATTTTTAATAGCCATCTTTTTCCAGATTGGCAGGTTATTGAGTTCTCTGAAGTGTTTTAGACTAGCTCTATTCTTTCCAATCAGGGGTCCTCTGGACCTCTGACAAATAACAAACATGGCATCACTCTGGTCTAGTCTAACTGCTGGTGACTTTGTTAACCCACAAAGCTTCCAAAATTACCTGGTACACGGGATCTTCTACATCCTCCTCCAAAATTGTCTACCGCAGAGTCAGAGAAGGGAGGACAAAAAGCAAAGGATGAAAAAAGAAGAGATGTGAGACCATAGCAAGAAATTAAAGGATTGCAAAGAAACCAGCCTTTGGGAGGAGAGGTATT
Source organism: Petaurus breviceps papuanus (assembly GCF_028583685.1). Taxonomy (NCBI): domain Eukaryota; kingdom Metazoa; phylum Chordata; class Mammalia; order Diprotodontia; family Petauridae; genus Petaurus; species Petaurus breviceps. The sequence continues at coordinate 19,114,924 of NW_027185852.1, read as the reverse complement.
TCTGCAAAGGAATAGCTGGAAAGGTGTGGAAAATGTCTAAACTCTTGGAACCTTCCCTACCACTCCTTTCTCCCACCCCACCCCCACCCCCACTTCATTCCAGATGACAGCTGTGACAATTGAATTTCTTTCTCACTAATAGTAGAAATTGGGCTGAAGATTTCACTGGTCTCTTGACTTTATCTCAAAGCTTAATCACCAACAGGAAAGGGAGTGGCAGGCTGTGGAGAGCCCCCTTACAACAGCCTGCTTCTGCCTCGGTTATTTACACCAAGGCTCTCATCAGTCCCTGGAAGCACTAACTGACAACTTCACATCTGTTTACTCAGAGCTTCTATTTTTGTGGGCACCACGCCAAATTTGCAGATGTACCTGGTAGACCGCCTGCTCACACTGTTTATCCTTCTGTGCCTTCTTCTCCAGTTCTTCTCTCTGTTTCAATTCATAAATAAGCTGAAAGAGATCACGCAGGTCGAGGATCACAGGTTCGGCCTGCAGAGACACAAATAGAAGGCCCATGTTAAGGATGGAATAGCCCCCTTTGGGCAGTGACCAAATTCTCTCCCTGCTGGCTCCAACCTCCAGAAACTCATTTTATTATTAAGTTGAAAGCACTTCACCCTAAATTAATTCTACCTTATTTATATTGGCTTAGCAAATTGCATCTGGGCGAAAGTTCATTCTGCTGGCTAATTATATTTGCAAATTAATAATAATTATAATTATATACATAAAAGGTGTTGCTTTTTATTTGGTAGTACCTTTTAATACAATGAAATGAGCATGGGCTCTTTGCAAAAGAATTATTTATTTTCTCTTGCTTTTCTTTTTTTGTGGGAGACTGTGAACAGAAGCAAATTTGTTTGTATACAATGAGTACATCCAGTTTAATTAGAAAGAAAAATAATTAGTCATTAGGGGAAGTGAATAGAAAAAAACATGGAGGTGGGAAGAGAATGGCTTCTTCTTGGGAAGTGTTTAGCACTGGTGGGGATGAGCCTCTGGAGGACAGAGGGTTGGAGGGCAGTAACACACCCCATATGGAGGAGAGGATAGAGTTTTGGATGTGGAGGTAAAGACCAGGGCTCAGATCCCAATTCTGCTACCTCTGTGACCTGAGGCACTTTATTAAACCATTAGCTCTGTCAAATTAAGGGATTGGACTAAACGATTTGTGAGGTTCAAGCAAATACCCAGCCATGGGAGGCAATGGGGCAGGGAAAAAGGAAAGGTTAATTTGAAATACCATGGTGACAGTTTGAACCCTGACTCTGCCTCTTATTTCATGTGTGACCTTGGGGAAGTTACTTAATCTCTCCAGACTCCCACTTCCTCACCAGGACACCAAGAAGGCTGGATGAGATGAACTCGAAAGTCCCTTTTACTTCCAGATCTCTGATCACTCTACTGACCAAGCCCAACAATATGTCCATTCGAAGCAAGACTGGATCAGGGACTGAAATAGGATTCAGAGGTTAGAGAACTGAAACAGAGAGGTCAGCCCAACCCTGTTATTTTATATAGGAGGAAACTGAGGCCCAGAGAGGTTGTGACTTCCTCAAGCGTCATGAAGGAAGTAAGTGGCAGAGCCAGGATTCAAACTCAGGACCCTCAACTCCAACTTCATCTTTCTTAACTCCGCAGCATCCGGCTGACCCCAAAGTGAAAGGACAAGGCATTGATGCTTTTAGGTAACGGCTGGTAGTTGAAGATACTCACTGCCTGGGCTGTTTTGATGGCCACGAATCTGTGGTTTCCTTCCTTCCCACAGACATATCCAAAGGCTCGGTGGTCTGTGATATCCTTTGCAATGTAGGAAATTTCGTGCACAGCATGGTGATGCTGGAGTGCCTAAAAGAGACAGAGAGAAAGGTTCTTTCAGAGAGCAGACTATCTGATAGCACTTCCGTGGCAATGGGCCTTGAGGAGTCCAGCAAAGTTCTGGGGATTAGACGGGAGGAAGAGAATCTTAGAGGAATTCTGAAATGATACTGTGGACTTAACCTTTTGATCAGGTTGAGAGAAATGGGAATATTCTGAATACTTTCAATATAGTGTCTGACACAGAGTAAGCACTTCTGAAATGTATGTTGTTGATTGCTGAGTGACCTGCTTTAAAAAAAAAATCAGATGTTACATATCAGCATCTTGGAGAGTACTGGTAAATGATAAAGTTCTACTGAGTTAATATTTTTCTTTTTAAAGCAATCAGGGTTAAGTAACTTGCTCAAGGTTACACGGCCAGGTGTTTCTGGGTGGGTGCTAAGTGTCTGAGCCCGGGATTCGATCTCTAGGTCATCCCGACACAGGCTGGTGCTCTTACTTGCTGTGCTACCTGGATGCCCCCTGAGTTAATGTTTTATGGTGGTTATATTGGTTTAGTCTGGAGGCATTATTTCTTCTGTTCGGGCACCTCCAAGTGGGCAGATTCATTCCTCTACTTCAGATTGAAACCTCTAACCAATCATTTTAAACCAACCATCTTAGGGTTCTTAAAGGTTAAATGACTACTTACTCATGGTCACACAGTCATTGTCTACCAAAGGCAGGATTTCATTCCAGGTCTTCCCAACTCCAAGGGCATCTCTCTACCCATGATGCTATCTTGCCTTGATGATGATGATCAGCTTTTCACCTCAGTCTGAGACCAAAAGTCTCACTCTTGTGACCCTAGATCATGATTTGATGACCTTTTACTTTTCCTTGCCTGCTCTAAGGCCAAGCCTACCACTTCCCAGTCACCTCATAAGATCATAGATTTAGGACTTAATAATTAGTACTTGTTAATTTGATTTGTAGACTGCTGAAAACAACCAGGTACATTGAATAACATCCAGATATTTTGAAAAGGACAATTCATTCAGAGTCAAAGGAGTTGGATTCAAATTCCCACTCTTCTGCCCACTATTTATGCAAATTATTCAACCTCTGATGGCTGTTTCCATTCCATTCATATTAACAAACATTTAAGAAGTGAATATGAAGGAAAAAATGTCCTTGTCCTTAAGAAGTTTATAATTTACCAAGGAGACTACAACATCTGCATAAGGAAATAGATGCAAAGTAGATACAAAGTAATATAGTATTTTCAAGAGGGAGAGAGTGCTAATGAATGGGGCATCAGGAAAGGCTTATGGTAAAGTTGACATTTGAGTTTTACAAAACGACAGGGTCAGACTAGTGACCTCTGAGATTCCTTCCACCTAAAAACTAGAGATCCTATGATCTCCAATTCTGAGCAAGCTCTTACCTCGCACCCTTGGCCAAAAACCAGGTGCCTCTGTTTTGTTCCTTTTGCCCAGATGGCCTTCCATGTGACCCAGTATTACTAGGATAATGTTTGTTCAGGAAATTCTGCTTGTGTCTGTTTGGTTCTGTGATGTCATGAGGGTAGGGAACTCCGTGAGGAAACTTGCTCTAGTAATACAGATTCACATCTTTTCTGCAATATCTGGTTTCAGAGATGTGATTGGAACACTTCGATGAATTGCTCAGGGTCACATGTCCCATATATATCATAGATAAAATCACAGATTTCTTTTTTTATCTATGAGTATCCTTAGAGGCCATAGCATTCAACTCTCTCATTTAACAGAAGAGGAAACTGAGGCAGAAAGTGGTTAAGTGATTTGTCAACTAACTTGTATTTAACTACTTTTTATCTATTTGCAATTATTAATTTTAGATCGATGCTAATATTTTATATGTATTTATCTCTCCCATTAGAATGTAAGTTCATAGTAGGGATTGTTTCATTCTTTGTAGCTGTATCCCCAGAACATAGCTCAGGACGTTTAATAAATGTCTGTGGTTTGACTGATTGCTCAAGGTCACGCAGCCAGTATGTGTCAGAAACGGAACCTGAATCCAGATCTTTCTGACCCTCTGTAGGGCTCTCTATTCATGAAACAGAACTGCCTTTCAGTGAATTGTAAGGGGCTTTTAGAATGTGGAGGATAGTGACTCCAAAAAGCAAAGGCAGATTTTTGTCAATGTGTTAATGAGGTGAAACAGATGCAGCATGTATTCATACAACTGGTAGGTAGTGGTTGAAGGAGCTTAGGTGAACTTCATTCAGAAAAGGGCAGGGAAGTGAAATGGGTGGAGTCCAGCTTCTCACTTCCTTTCTTTGCCTTTCCTGAATGTTCTCCTTTGACTGGCTGTTAAGAAAGACATCATCTCAGGGAGGGCCCTATCCTATGGAAGTTCACACTGTCTTATTGATCGTCAAATTGTGCTTTGGAAATTAAGCCATGATTAGAAGTCTTCCTTTGTGGAATTAGATCCAGAGATTATTGCATGATGGGAAAATCACACCTAATGTATAAGATAGCAGATGGAGACATTTTAATTTTTCTTCATTAAGTGTTCTAAAATCAAAACATTTTAAACTATACCTTATATTGCCTGGAAAAGTACATCTCTGTGTGCCTTCCGGGCTTAAAGATGTATTTGTAATCTTACCCTCTCCCAGAGTTAATTTTGTGATGCATTGAGGATATTTCTTAAGGAGTCTCATCCATTTGAAAAAGGTTCTTTGTGGGTTGATCCATCACTGTCTTTGCCAACTCTGTATTATGCCAGCATAATGCAGATGGTGGGGATTGCAAATGCCTTAGAATGCAGTGAATGCAACAGCAGGGTAGCTGCTTTTCATCCCCGCCTCTCAAAATACCTGCAAACACTCATCCATTAGTCCTCACAATTGACTCAAATGGACAAGATGATTCATAGCAAGAAGACATGAAAGGCCCTGGGAAAAGTCAGAAGCCCACTTGGGCTCTTCCCTCTCTCTCTCACCTGCCACATCCGATCATATAACAAGTCCTAAGGATTCCACCTCTACCCATCTCCCTCACCCATCTAATCCATACTGAATACCTCTGCCAGGAAAAGCTTTTTTACACAGAGATCATAGGATATCATAGATTTAGAACTGGAAGGGGGCACTAGAGGTCATCAGATTTAACCAGATGCAAACTGAGCCTTAAAAAAAAGTTTAAGTTGGGATGGCTAGGTGGTGCAGTGAATAGAGCACTGGCCCTGGAGTCAGAAGGACCTGAGTTCAAATCCAGCCTCAGACACAACACAAAACAAGCCGTGTGACCTTGGGTGTGTCACTTAAGTCCAATTGCCCTACCTTCTCCTCTCCAAAAAGAGCTAGTGTTAGGGGGTGAAATGGATTTGAACCCAGGTTTTCCTGACTCCATGTCTAGCACTCTCTCCATGAGGCAATGCTTTTTCTCAATCTGCTCATACTTCTCCACTCAAGAACTCTGTCCCTGGAGCAAACATTGTCATAGAGGAACCGGGTTATGGGGCAGACTGACAGAACAGAAATAACGAACCAGAAGGGACCTAATACTGTCCTGAAATACAAGGATGCAGCTTGTTCATAACATAAGAATCATTTCTTCCTCCTACTATATCACCTATGTCTTCCTCCCATTGCCACAATTCATGGGATCGATCCCTTAGAAAAGGCTCCTTTTGAATCGTGGCACTCTGTGGGTCTGTATTCTCTCCAAACTCTAAATCATAGGCCCCTTCTAATGTATTTACCTTTAATAGTCAGAGGACCCAATTATTTCAAAGCAAAAGCATCTAGCCAAATAGCACAGCAAAAACAAAGTGGTAATAAAATGTATCTAGCCATAAAACTAGGGCGTACTTTGCCCAAATACACACATTAGCCGTGGATAGGAGGAAGAATAGATACAGGAACTGTATGTGGAGGGGTGCACTTGTAGGAAACACACGGTCAGGCCAGAGCAGACATGTAGGAAACATGCCACACCTCTGATTCTGCAGCGAAGCTGATGCGTGCTGTGCAGGGGATAACACTGTGCCGAGCTATCAGCTGGATGTGTCAGCCTTTCCTGGACCCTGTCCCACTGGCCGTAGCAGAGTCTCTGCTGGACAGCACCAGCAGGCATGTGCATGCAGTCTTGGATGGACACTAGTCTTCCAGACACTATTCTGCTCTATACTGCCTTGCATGAAGTGGTGCAAACGTCATTGATTCTGGAGTCAGACATCTTCGGTCCAAATCTGCTTCTGATCATTAACGCATCATAAATCCGGACAAGGCACTTCCTGGACCTTAGCTCCCTATTCTGTAAAATAAGAGCGGACCATCAGCCCTCGGAGTCCCCTTCTGGAGCTTCATCTATGAGTCAGAAATAGCTCCTGCCGACCATTCCTCCACAGGACGCTGTTTTGTGGAGTTTTCCTCAGTCTCTGCCAAGCATGTCCCCATTGAGACATGGCTGTGAAGCTTACCTCTAATCCCAGTGTCTGATTTCAGCTGAAGGTCTTGGGCACAGTGCTACCGTGAGAACAGGAGGCTCAGACATGCTCTTTTAGTTCAAAACCAGAAGAGGTTTTATTTTTTAAAATAAATTATAAAAATATTCTGCCTCAGCAGTAGATCATTCAGGAGTGGGAAGGAGGGGGGTGAACATGTTCAGCTTCTTCCTTTACCAAACAGTGCCTTATTCCCTTCAGAATTCTGGCTATGAGGTTTCTCACCTCTTATAGGAGATTCTCATCACCAGATGCCAAACTGTTCAGAACAAGGGGCTAACTGAGCCTTAGCTGCGTAGCCAGGACTGACAGACCTATAGGTTTCTTTTTTGAAATGACCTTCCGGGTTGCTGGGAATGGTTGACCTCACTTTGGCTTATGGTGAGTGTTCCATATATCTTGCAGTTTTAATTTCTGAAGGTTAAGTTACAACTGGTCGTCAGCCCACAACCACTGGAACCTGGTGAAGTTCTGTGATCCTTCAGGTTTTGAATTCCAAACCCCTCCAATGCTCTATGTAGATGAGTAGACAAAGAAAGGACAGCTAGGTGGCACAGTGGTCAGAATGCTAGTTCTGCAGTCAGAAAGACTCATCTTCCTGAGTTCAAATCTAATCTCAGACAATACTTGTGTGACCCTGAGCTAATCACTTAACCTTGTTTACCTCAGTTTCCACATCAGTAAAATGAGCCGGAGAAGGAAATGGCAAACTACTCTAGTATCCTTGCCAAGAAAACCCCAAATGGGGTCATGGAGAGTCAGACACTATTGAAAACCACTGAACAACCAAACGATGAAGAAAAGGCAGAGGGAGAAAGCTAAGCCCAGACCTAGCCTCTTTTTTTTTTGCCAATTGCCAAACTCCAAAGGTCCTCTGAGCTCACCTTCACAAGCAAATATTTGTTGCATAGTATATGCAGTGTTGCTCAGGGCTCTGGCAGAGACAGATAAGGTATCACAAGGAACAGAGATAAGACAAAGTGCAATAAATAATATGGTAAGTCCATCCAAGAAATGGAAGCAGGACTTTGTTCTGAAAGGAAAAATCCTTCCTGAGAAATGAGATATGGATCAGGGAAGATTTCTTGGAGGTGACATTCTAGCTTGTCTTGAAAGGATAGATAACATAGGAATGGAAATAATGGTGTGTGTTGCACATGGTTGACCTGGGAGGATAAGGTGTGGGACAGGGTGAGAGATATATAGCTACATATGTTTCTATAGACCGAAGCTAGAGTACATGAAAGGGAGTGAAAAGAGTAAAGAATAGAAAGGAAAGGACATGCAGACTTGGGACAGGGGAGGCTCGAATGCCAGGCAGAAGAATGCGAACTTTACCAGGTGGTAACATGGAGTGACAGATTCATGTTTTTGGTTTTGTTAGATATTTGTTAAGTATAAGTTCATCATATTACTGTTTTAATAGATTTTTATTGATTTTTCTTATTTTTACAAGAGCTAGATTTCCCCTTGTGCCTTTCTACCTCTTTGACAGTCATAGCTTAAAATAAAGAATGCTAGAAATGAAAGACAAAGAGAAAGATAAAAATCAGCATAACTGATCAAGCCATAGAAAAAGTCTGCGGTGATATTCAATATTCTACACCTGTGGATCCTTCATTCAAAGAGGTGTGTGTGTGTATGTGGGTTTGCGTGTGTATGTGTGTGCCTGCATGTGTATGTGTGTGTGCATGCATGTGTGTGTGTTTCTTCCTTAAATTCCCATAAGACCCCTGGTTTGCCAGCATGAGAAAAAAAAATCCACTCACTGTGACCTGTTCCCCTCCTCATTTGCTAGTGGAATGTTTGGAGGGTGCTACTGCTGTTTGCCTCCCAGCCCCCCTGGCTTGGCGATTCAGAAAACATGTCCAAAAGTATGTTAAGAAAAGAAAGGCACTTCTAATGAGCCTGTGCCTCTCTTTGTGCAGTTAGGTTTTAACTACTGTAATTGCTCATAGTGTGAAGTCTTGTATTTTCCATGTATCTATTTTTATTCTGAGTATGTTATTCTTATTCTTTTTTAATGTGTTTGAATCCTGTTGTGTTGTTTTGTTTTCCTTCCCCCCCTCTCTCTCCCTCCCTCCCTCTCCCTCTCTCCCTCTCTGTCCCTCCCTCCCTCTTTCTCTCTCTCTCCCTCTCTCTCTTCCTCTCTCTCCCTCCCTTCCTCTCTCTCTCTCCCTCCCTCCCTCCCTCTCTCCCTCCCCCCCCCTCTCTCTCAGTAAATAGTGTTGCCTCGGGGGGGGGGGAAACAATATGAAGGCTAAATAGTGTGGAATTTATTTTTTGAAAAACAAGTAATGGTAAAGTGTTAAGCAAATTACTTTCTAATCTATACAGTATTTAATTGACTGTATTGAACCATACCACCAATTAAGTCTTCCCTGTAATTTGTTCTGTTAGATGGTAACCCTCCAAACAATTTGATACTTCATTTAAAAATTGGTAAATGGTTCATGGAGAAGCTGAGGATTGAGCCTTAGAGAGCATCAGATAACAGAGCCTACGTTGGTACAGGGTATCGAGGAATTTTCTACCCAGATCTTAAAATGCCTTGTTGATATAAATTTATCTCATTTCAGACTGTGCAAAAGATTCTTTTAAATTTTTGAAAGTTCTTTTTTTGTTTGTTTGTTTGTTTTGGAGGGCAATTGGGGTTAAGTGACTTGCCCAAAGTTATATGGCTAGTGTGTCAAGTGTCTGAGGCTGGATTTGAACTCAGGTCCTCCTGGCTTCAGGGCTGGTGCTCTATTCACTGTGCCACCTAGCTGCGCCTAAAGATCTCTGTTGTTTTTTGTTTGCTTTTTGGAGGGCAATTGCGGTTAAGTGACTTCCCCAAGGTCACACGGCTAGTTTTTGTGTTAAATGCCTGAGGTTGGATTTACACTTAGGTCCTCCTGACTCCAGGGCCAGTGCTCTATTCACTGTGCTACCTAGCCGCCCCCTAAATTTTTGAAAGTTCAAGAAGGGAGTTGGGGAAGATGAAACTGTTGATGGACCAGCTGTGAGCTTTGTTTCTGCTCATTTAAAATCTCATTTTCCCTTACTGTCCTTCTTTATTCCAGTGATGTGATACTTATAGTACTATTGCTTATATCACACTATAGGTGTGTGATCTTAGGCAAGTCATTGAAATTCATTTTTATCTTTTTTTTAAATGAGGGCCTTGGAAAAGATCACCTCAAAGTTCTTGCTCAGTGCTAACAATCTCCATTTTAGATCTGGAGTCCTTTTTCTGGCCCTAACATTCTAGGTTTTATTTCCTAAGGTCTCTTTTGGGTATACCATTCTATACTTTGAAATTATTCAAGAAGAATTTATTAAGCAAGTCAGGTACTGTGGTATAACCAGCTACACAAAGAAGAAAATGGAACAGTCTCTGTCTTCAAGAGATGTCTATTCCATTGGGGAAGACAGCAGGTACCGATGATATAGGCACATCCAGAATAGACACAAAGACATTCTGGTCCTGGTGGGGGAAACGAACAACTGGGGGATTGGGAGAGACTAGATATTGGAGGAGCTGCTGGAGTCAAAGCGGCTTCTGAGATGCTCTGTTCTGAGATCTCGTCCAGGCCTAGCACCGCACGTTCCGCGATCTCGTCCAGGCCTAGCACTGCACGTTCCGCGATCTCGTCCAATCTTGACACTGAAGTCCCTTCCAATCCTATCATTCTACATTGTAAGGACCTTTCCGATCTATGTTCTAAAGTCCCTTCCAATCTTAACATTATAAGGTTTGTTATAAGGTTTGTTCCAATCCCTTCCTACACATTTTCTAAGACTTCAAAATCCTAACATTGTACATTCTAAGATACCTTCCAATCTTAACACTGTTCTAAGGTCCCTTTGATTCTTAACACTGAATATTCCAAGGTCCCTTCCAATATGTGTTCTAAGGACTCTTGTAATCTTAACACTGCATATTCTAAGCTTCCTTTAATTCTTAAGAGTATACATTCTAAGTTACCTTTCAGTATATGTTCTAAGATCCCTTACAATCTGAATATTGTACATCCTAAGGTCTCTATCAACCCTAAGTCTTATTCTAAGGTTCTTTCAGGTTTTGACATTCTGTTCCATAAGCCCTTTCTTAACTGACATACTGTACTTTACATTCTAATTTTTTGAAGTTCTAAAGTTCTTTCTAACCTTGGTAATCTGTATCCTAAGGTGCCTGGAAACTTCTATGTCCTGGTTTTCCATTCTGCATCATAATGTGCCTTGTTTCCTTCTATTCATTCACTTCCTTTGTTTCTAAGTTGTCCCATTTTCTTGACAACTTTTGAACCTAATTACCTCCATGCCAATCATAGTACGTAAGTGGCACATTTTGCCTGATTACATCCATCTACCTTTTGAAGTAACATTCTAAAATATTTCCCATTAAAAAATTTTTCCTGAATAGACTAAAGTAATCAGAAATCTCTCATAACCTTAATGTCAAGGAGGGTTTTTCGAAACTGATGACTATTTTTCTCCTTCCATGAAGAATCTGGAGAGATTTCAGAAATGAGCCACAGCGATATTCATAGGAAAGGGAAAAAAGGTACTGTAAAGAAAGATTTAAGAAATAAGGCTAAGTTAGAGAAAAGAGGGTTGGGAGTGATTTGATGGAAGCACAAGTATTTGCAGGATTTTTGTGAAATGAAGGGCACTGAAAAGGTGGAGAGAGTGTCTGAAAGAGGGTGAAGAACTTTGAGGTCATGTAACATAAGAAGTGCCTGGAGGAACTCAGGATGATTGACCTGGAATAAGGGGAGGCCTGCTGGGGGCCTGAGGAGGCTGAGAGAGATTCTGTTAGACTTGGCTGGCCAGGATTATCAACAAAAGGGAAGAGAAAGAAAAGAAGCATTTATTATGTGCCTACATGTACCGGACACTGTTCTCAGAACTTTACAAATATTATCTCATTTGGTCCTCATAAAACCCCTGAGAGGTAGAGACTGTTATCATTCTCATTTTATAATTAAGAAAACAGGTGATGTGACTTGCCCAGGGTTACACAGTTAGTAAGTGTCTGAGGCTAGATTTGAACTCAGGTCTTCATGACTCTGGAGCCAGTGCTCTATCCACTGTGCTCTCTAAGTGCAACTAGGGGAGAAGTTGAAGAGAAAGATGTAAAAGAAAATGTTCCAACAATTAGTGCTGTCCACCAGGGGCAACTCCTCCTGGACAGAGGCTTCAGGCCAACGCTAGGTGACCACTTGTCAGGTGTGCTGAAGGGATTTCTGCTCTGGAATGGCCACGATGGCCTTTCAGGTCCTTCCTGGATATAACTCTATGGTTTTTGACTCCTGTTCCTGGAATTACATGTTCCAAGAATGAAGGAAAAGAAGAGAATTTGATATCCTGGGCCTGAATTAAAGGACATATCAGCAAGGTTGTTATATGCCAGACTTCAAAAGAATGTTCTCGTGCTCCCACCCCCTGAGCCCTGACACTCTTTACCCAGGATCATGGTCTCCATGTCAGGTTTGTCTCTTCCTCTGCAGAATTCAACCCAGCCATTAAGATACAATCAAATCAAAGATACCCAAAGGAGTTGTTTTTCTTTTGGGGAACTTTGTATAGAATCACTTGAATCTAACTCGGAATGCAGGCGGCAGGCACTAAATTACTTTTCTTTTTCATTTTTTTCTACTGCTGTCATTGGAACATTCAGGATGTTGGATGAACCCTGGGAACGGTTCCCCTTGGCTCAGGAGCAGAGCCCCCAGTTCCATCAATTTGGGTGCAGGGGCTTTTCATGTAGTGGCTGTTACCCACAGCATTCTGGGTCATTGAATGGGCTCTGTGGTAGGCCTGATTACATCCCAAGAAGCTATAAGTTTTAGAAAGTCCTAGAGGATTATTATGATCACAATTCCTAATTTTATGAAGAGTTTCAACAGATTTGTATATTGCTTAGATATAATAACTCATGTGTACTTCATGGTACTCTTATGAGGTAAGTGCCATGGCTATCTGCATTTTGAAGATCAGGACAGTGACCTTCAAGGAGGTCTCAAAGCCAAAATGAGGTGAGATTTGAATCTGATGCACATTCACTCCTTCCAAACCAGACCTCCTCAAGAAACCCTGCCCAGGAGCGGCTAAGACACTCAGTACTTGGACTTCAGGCCCTGCCTGAGTTCCTGGCCTAGATGGGAAAACACTGCAGCATGTGATCCCTTCAATACCAGGACAATAAGCAGAAAAGATGTTAGAAGAATGATTTCTGAATGAGCACTGAAGCCAATGAATGTAAGAGAGGTCAAAACAAGGGGAAATTATTACAGGTGTGGGTGGTCAGGGAAGGTTTCCTGAAGGGAGTGGTATTGACCAAGCTAGAATGTCCAAGGTTCCAAGAAATTAAATGGCTCATCTAACATCCTACCTCAAGTGAAAGAACTTGGACTCTATTATCCTAAATACAAAATGATATTTGGTGTTTCTAGGACAAGTAGGTGGTACAGCGGATACAATACTGGGCCTAGGCTTAGCTTGCTTAGGAAGGTATTTCTGACACCAAGCCTAAAATAGCCTCTTTGTTCCCTGCTCCAATCTGTCTGAGTCTGAGACCAGTCTTGGAGTCAGGAAGACACGAGTTCAAATTTGACCACTGATCCTCAGAAACTGGGTGACTCTGGGCAAGGCACTTAATCTCTGCCTCAATTTCCTCATCTGTAAAGTGGGATAATAACAGTACCTATCTCCCAGGGTTCTTGTGATGATCAAATGAGATGATAATTGTCAAGTCTCATCCCAGAGTAGGTGCTATATAAATGTGAGTTTTTGTCATTGTCATTGCTATGGGTGTCACCAAGCTAAAGAAATCTAATCCCTTTTCAGCATGACAGCCTCCTAAATGTCTGAACAAAGCTAGCCTGTCTTTCCCAGGTCTCTCATCCAGGTTAAATTTCCCTGGTTCTTTAAACTCTTCCTCAGATCATGGAAGAATCAGTCTCCTGGCTCTTCTCCTCTGCTGACTCTCCAACTCATGAATATCCTTCCTAGATTCTGGTTCTGACAGCAGGACCCCAGATGCCAGACATCATCTGACCAGTAGAGAGGACAGGTCCTGGGAACTCAGCTCCTTTTACTCCCAAGTCTGAGATTCCCACTGTACCACATGCCTTCCTTCCCATCACAGAAGCCGCCAAACACAGAAAGACTCCTGCATTAAATCTTATGTGTGATTTTCTTTTGTGAAGTCCCATTCTTAGGAATAATTCCAACCAGAGGATGCTAGAATCATAGATTTCAAGCCTAAAGGGAATAAGAGATTATTTGGTCTAGCCTCCTTAGGAAACTGAGGTTAAATAATAAGTAATAATAATTATTGATAGAGCATTTACTGTGTTTCAGGCACTGTGCTAAGAGTTTTACAATTATTTTATCATTTGACTTTCACAACAACTCTGGGAAATATTTATTACTATTATCCCCACTTTACAGATGAGGAAACAGAGACAGGTGTCCAAGGTCACACAGGTAGTGATAACACAGTGACAATAACAAACCATAGCCCCTGACTCAAAATCCAGTGGTATTTCTTCTATACTGTGCAGAACATGAGCTAGGAGAAGGACCAGTAAAACCCTGCAGTTAGTATTTCCAAGATAACCCCATCTAGGTTGAATAAAAGCTAAAAGGTTTTATGCCAGTGACTTTTGGAGGAAAAAAAAGGTAGTGGGAATCTCTGAAAAGACATCTTTAATACAGCCTTTTCATTTGAAAGGCATATCCTTCCTTTCTTTACAAATTCTTATTTATCTCCAGCAAAGGACTTCAAATAGCATGGTGTGGATCTAGCCACGTAACCGATGATTTTAGCATTTTGGCTGACAAAGAGGATTATGACAGTACATGTGGAATGAGGGACCACGAACAGACAAAAGTAAGGGAATGCTTGACCACAAGACACTGTGTGGATGAGGCCACCCCCATCAAATGGGAAATTCCTTGTATGGCAAACGATCTGGCATTAACCTCTGTCTGTTATAACAAAGCCTGAGAGAGAAGTCCTGGGCTAGACAGATATTCAAGGCAATACCTTCCAATCCTGGGATTCTGGGATGATGTGACCCATAAGGAGAGGAAACTAAATTAGATCTCTGTCAGTTTCTTTCTAGTATTAAAGGAAAAAAATTCTCCTCAGAATTTAAGCTGTAGGATTTAGAGTAAATCACTGTTGGGCTTTGGTAGGATAATATGACCAAGAGACCTCAGAAGAGGGTTTTGTTAATTCTGTACTCAATCAGTCCACCAGCAATGACTTATGAAGTATTTATTCTGCATATCAAACACCATGCTAAGTATTGGAGATTTAAAGAAAAAGAGAAACCATCTCTACCCTCAAAGAACTTACATTCTAATTTGGGAGATGATATATAAATAACTGGGGCAGCTAGGTGGCATAGTAAATAGAATGCCAGGCCGGGAGTCAGGAAGACCTGAGCTCGAATCCAGCCTCAGACACTTACTAGATGTGTGATCCTGGGCAAAACACTTAACTTGTTTGCCTCAGTCTCCTCATCTGTAAAATGAGTTAGAGGAGATAGCAAACCTCTCAAATATCTCTGCCAAGAAAATCCAAAATGGAGCCATGAAGAATCAGATATGACTGAATATGACTGAACAACAATAATTCAAATAACTAAGTATATTCTAGATACCAGGAGAGTAGGAGACCTTAGACTAGATGACCTTAGGAGATATTTGAGTTGAGCAACGTTTCTATGAGATGGACGTAAGAAAAGAGAGCATTATAGGCATGTAAGGAAAGGTATGGAGATAAGAGAAGTAACAGCAAATAGGCCAACATTACTGGACCACAGAGTTTACAGAGGTGAGTGATGGTTAAAAAAATTGGGAAAGTAGGAAAGGGCCAGGGTGTGAAGGACTTTCCATGCCAAACAAGAGCTTATATGTGGTTTCAGAGAGAAGTCACTTGAATTTGCCGAGTTGGGGAGTAACATGGGTCAGACCTCACTCTCCAAGAACCTGGATTCCCATTGTCTGCAGCTGTGACCTCCCATTCAGGGGCTTCCCTGGTCTCATAGCCAATATTGAGATGTAATAAGGGAGTAGGCAAAGGAGAATGTCACAATGATATCAAAGGTGGTTACGGGGGACACTGGGGTATAGTTCAATTTCTCAGTCCAATCAAGAAGAAATTCAGAAAAGCTTGCCCTTATCCGAGCATGAGAGACACAGCAGTTGGTAGTCTAGGATCTCATTTCAGCAGCCAAACAACCCAACGAAGAGGGAATGATATTTATAAATATCACCCCATTTTGCAGATAAAGAAAACTGAAGCTCAAAGATGCTAGCGATTTGTCCATGGCTACATGGGTAATAATAATCAGAGATGTAGTTCCAACCCAGAACTTCCTGTCAAATCAAGGACAGGCATCCTCATAACAATTTCTTTGCGTGACTGTGGCAATCACAGGTCCTTATGATACCCCCTTAACAGAATCACAGAATTCAGGACATGGAAGTGTCCTCAGTTGCCATTTAGAAAAGGCATCTTCACTATAGTGCAGTCTGTTTGAAGCTATGTAGACTGTAGCAGTCTGCTTTAAGACCCCCAATGAGGAGGAGCCCACCGCCTGCAAAGGAAGCCTGGCTGTTCCTTTATGGGACAGTTCTCATTGCGATCAAGGTTTTCCTGACATCAGACTTAATTTGGTCTCTTTGTGACCTTCTCCCATCGCTCTTGGCTCTGTCTTCTGAGAAGAACCAGAAGGAGTCTCATCCCAAACTCTCCTCCACAGACAGGGACCATCTTCCCTCTGAGTCTTCTCTTACGTAGTCTAAACATCCCCAGTTCCTTCACTAGATCCTCAGATGTCATTGACCAGGTTGCCCTTGTCTGGACACTCCAACTCGTCCTTGTTAACCTGTGGTACACAAAAATTGAGCCCCACATTTTTGATGAGATCTGAGGAGGGCAGAGGAGAATGGGCTTATCACCTGCCTGGATCCCACATTATTCTACTGCAGTCCCAAATTTCATATACATTCTTGGCTCCCATATTATGCTTCTGAATCATGTTAAGCTCACATCTCCCTTTATCAAGAACAACGGCTGTCTAACATGCTTCCCCTATATGAAGTTAACTTTTTTAATATCCATATGAAAGACTTTATACTTATCTCTTTTTTCCATCTAGTCTTCCAAGATTCTTTGGGATCCTGATGGTCATCTAACACACTGGTGATCCATTATGATTTCATGTCATCTGCTGTCCTTTAAAACCTTCTCACTTAATGCACATTTAAGTCAATGAGAGAGAAGTTAAAGAGTTCAGGACCAAGGACAGTTTCCTGGGATATTCCACTGGAGACTACCTGCTAACCACCTAAGAATCCGGCATTGAGCACATGATTGATGGGGCCATGCATACCTGATCTCACTTCAAAATTCTTTCTACGAATTTATATTTAAGAAAAAAATGTCAATAGGAAAAAATGAGGTAGAAATAAAGGTAAAAGCATACTGAGGTAGAAAGAAGAATCAAGCCGCCAAGGTCTCTACTTTTGCCTCCATCATTAACTGGCTGTACAACCTCAGGCAAGCCCCTAAATGGAAAATGGCAGCAGCAGCCAATGGGAATACAGGTTCTTAGGGAAAAGAAATATAGTCTAAAAATGTTATTCCCCTACTCAATAAAGTCCAGTGGCTCCCTATGATGTCTAGAACCTAATAAGAATATAAACTTGTCTTTGGCATTGAAATTCATGGGTAAGATGCTTATCCATTGTAGGCCTCAGTTTTTTTTTCCTTTGTAAAAAGTAAAGGTTAGACTAGATGATCTTTAAGGCCTCTCTCTACTCTCATACTTTATGAATCTGAAGAAGGAAAATAGAGATCATAGAGGCAAGCATTCATCAAAGATCATTAAGGATCATGGATTCTGAAGAGGAAGGGAGCTCAGAGGTCAGTTAGCTTACCCCCGTATTTTACAGAGAAGGAAAAGGATACTCAAAGAGGGATCATGTTTAGAGCTAGAAGAGACTTTAGAGTCCAACCCCTTTAACCGATAAATACATCAACAAGCATTTATTAAGCACCTACTATTTTCCAAACAATAGAATTAAATAATCCCTGCTTCCAGATTTTATCTGAACAGGGAGACATGGGTAGAAACGCACACATACATACATAATATACATACATACACATACATGTATATGTGTGTATATGTACACACACTGTATACACTCTCACATCTGAATGAAATAGTTTGGGAAAGAAGGTAATACTATTTTGGGGAATCAGAGAAGGCTTTGTGTAGAAGATGATGCCTGAAAAGAAAAGGCTTCTCTGAAATTGAGGTTAATTGAATGTTACAGGCAAGGAAGATGGCAAGAAGAAAGGCATGATGATGGGCAATCACCTGCCCTGTGTGAAGACCACAGTGTGGGCCAATGTGACTGGATCACAGAGTGCTTATGAGAAGGAGACTAACATCCACAGAGGCTGGAAAGCTAGGCAGGGTTTAGGTTGTCAAGAGCTTTGAAAGCAAAATACATGAATTTCTACTTTGTCTTGGAAATAACAGGGAGCCAGTGAAGTTTATTGAGTGGTGGAGCAACACACTTTGATCTCTACTTAAGGAAAATCTCTTGGGCAAATGTAGGAAGACTAAAAATTGAGATGAGAAAGCTGAGGCCCAGAGAGGGCCCTGTTTGCCCACAGTCACACTGGGAGGGGCTGGTATAGACAGAATTCAAACCCAGGTCCTTTGACTCCCAAAGCTTCATAGCTTTCCACAGCACCATGATTTCCCCAGTCATGAATCACTTTATAGAGAAATGTCCTAATATAACTGAAGGACATAAGGATAACACAGCCATTCAACACGTCATCACAGTTATGAAGTGATTGCTTATTCAGCCCCATGCAGCATCTTGTACACTGCTGATTCATGGGTGCCGGGATGAGCTCTCTGAGTCAAGTGATCAACTGCTTTCTCCCATACAACTGACCCTTCAGTTCATCTTTACTGTTCCTTGGAACCCAGACAGTCAACAATGAGCATATCAGTGCCCTGCCCTTTGGAAAGTCATTGACCACTATCCCTCAGCAAGCTCCTTCATCACTGGAAATATATCAAAGGTGAATCCTTTTGTTCTTCCCACCATCTCATTCATTGTTGGCTCTATGCAGCTGTTGGCACATTAGGAAGAGTCTAGGGAGGGGAGGGACCATGGCCACCAAAGGCCCACTAAGAGCCAAGTTCAAGTGTAGAGCCGCTAATGAGAAATGCAAGGGTGAAGGGCGACCTGTTGGAGCCAAGGATAGCATGACCAATGGAGAAGTCAGGTCAAGATAATGGAGTAGGGGGGAGGTACAGAGTTTTTGGGAAAGTCTGTAGGTAGGAAATGAGGTCCATCAGCTATGGGAGACTGCAAGGCAGGAGTAGTGAGCAGGAGCCAGGTAAGTAATAAGAAAGCAGGGCAAGTGGACCAGGAAACATTCATCAGTGTATGGTGATAGTACATTCCCTGGTTATTCCAGCTGCTGGGGAAAGACCTCAGAACAAATTCTCAGATATGAGAATAAATTGAGCTAAATGAGCTTCAGCATTCACCAGTTCTAAGTCAAGCCTCTAGCTCAGGATCCCAGTGTGGATCCCACCAGCCACACAAAAATGCCCACAGACAAGTCAAGGCCTTACAGGCGCTCTGCATGCCTGAGGCCATGATGGACCAGATCTCTATCTGTGAACCAGAATTCAAGACACTAAACCAGTAAGGAACTTACAGGTTCAGTTCATTAGTTAATTAACTATAATTTATTAAGGATCTAATTTGTGCCAGGCACAAGGGACACAAGGACAAAATTGTCATAATCCCTGCCAAGAAGTGGGTGAGTTTCCATTGTGTTCCCAATACAGACAGAAGAATAAGAGGTCAACTATGGGATGCAGGGGTCTAGAAGTTTCTGGGGGCACATAATACGTTTTCCTTTTTATTCCTTCTCCATGGAAAACTGGCAAATTTGTTTCCCAAGCTTTCCTTTCTCATCTCTCTGCCTTTTTACTGGTTGACCCCTCTTATAAACCTGATGTTTACCTTGGCTTCCTTCAAGGATCATTTCCAGCTCTTGGCATCCCTCTTGGCCCAGATGACCTTGCATCCCACTTCTGGCTCACATAAAGGTACACACTTTGGGACACACTGTAAGACTCAGCATCATGATATAGTGATAAGACAGAAGACTTCGTCCTTGAAACACTTAACAACCCTGCCTGGACCCTATCAGCCATCCTTCAGAGGACACACAGCTAGAGTCAACGTTCACTGCTCTCCGAAGATGCCAAGTTTACTGAAGCCCTCTCAACTTCCCTCTTCTGTTGTGCACTGTAATAAAGCCCAAGGCACAGCATGATGG
The DNA here is from genome assembly GCF_028583685.1 of Petaurus breviceps papuanus. Classification (NCBI taxonomy): domain Eukaryota; kingdom Metazoa; phylum Chordata; class Mammalia; order Diprotodontia; family Petauridae; genus Petaurus; species Petaurus breviceps. Next base: position 19,095,231 of record NW_027185852.1, on the reverse strand, counting down.
GAGTTGTCAAGTCTTGAAATGAATAATAAGAATTCTTCAGAGTGAAGCATATAAAAGAGACATGCTAAAAATACCTCCGATTCGGATTGCATCTGGGAAGCCAAAGAATGCATCCCCATTAGACAGTTTGCTTTAATTGTGGCTGAACAAAACCCCAGGCAGAATCAAAGACCTCTCACGCTAACTGCACCTGCTCACAGGTAAACAAAGGAAAGGAAACACACACAGTGCTTAATTCAGCTTCCTTACCCCCTCCTCAGTAAGTGAAATCCTATATCAGGAACCTCAAAGAGCTACAACTTTATGGAGAAACAATGGAGATGCTCAGAAGAGCTTAGCCAACGCGAAGATTTCTTTGCTGTACCCTTATCATCCCCTCTGTTTTACTTTCAAAGTAGTCTCATTTTATCCAGATCTGATGATTGGCTACACAGAATCTTTGACTTCCTTCAAGGATCCTTGTGTGGTAGATAAAAAGCCAACCTCAGAGTCAGGAAGACCTGAGTTCAAGTGTCACCTGTAACACCCCTGGCTCTGAGACCTTGGATAAGCCATTTTGCCTCTTCAGAACTAAGTCAACACTTCAAAGCCAAACATTTCAAAGAAATTGCTAACCCATATTGGTAGAGGGGCTCCCCACACAGGAAATTCCCTGTGCCAATAAATTCATAGATTCAAAATAAATTACCATATTAATAGTAGTCTACATTTAAATATATTACATGTATTAATATATTTGTATTAACAGAGTTGACAAGACACTTTCGTATGTTGATCTTGAGTTAGTTAGTCAATAAACATGTATTAATTACCTACTATGTGTTAAGTGCTGGGGATACAAGGAAAGTTAAATAAAACAAACAAACAAATATTTTCAGCTCTCCAGGAGCTTACAACCTAATGAGGGAGAAAGAATGAAAATGATGATGTATAAACAAGTTATAAACATTCTAATTTGAGATGACCAGAGGGAAGGCACTAGCACTCAGCAGGACCAGAAAGGCCTCTTGTAGAAGGTGGGGTTTTACCTGAGACTGGAAGCTAGAGAAGCCAGGATGGGGAGTTGAGGAAGGAAAGCATCCTACTCATGGGGACAGCCAGAGAAGATTCTTGGAATGGGGAAGAGGTTGGAGCCCAATAGTAATTCAAATAAAGAGCTAGGGTAGACATTACTAACTTCATTCTCAATATGAGATAACTTTATGAGGGAAAGTTCTTTTTAATGCAAAAATTCATGGGATCACAGAAGAAGAAATATGATTTATATTATTATATTCCACATGTGGAACATGTTATGTTATGTGTAAATGTTACAAGCAGTTAGAAACAGATAGAGACTATTGTGAGTTGGAGCTCTCCGACAAGACTTCATGAAGGTGAAACTTCACTTTGGATGATACGTAGGGTAGTTGTCACAGAGAAAGTATCAGAAATAATATTCAAACTCAGGTTGGTTGTTTGTTTGAATTTCAAATCCAGTACTCTATCCACTAAGTTGTATGTACTGCTTTCAAATGTTGTTAACTTAAAGGGGGTGCATTTGCAGAGATAAGAAAGGTACTATCTGATAAGGAGATGGAGAGTAAAATGAAAGGGACCAAAGAAGTATCACACGTCAAAGGTGGAAGAGATCTCAAAACATTGAATATTAGCAAGACAGAGAGGATCATGGGATAAGAGACAGAATTGCCCTTCGGGGCCATCTACCCACATTCTACATTTTACAGGCCAGTATTAGAGATGTGAAAAGAATGGTCCAAAGGAAAAGCCTTTTTTGGTAGCAAAGCTTGGATTAGAAACCTACTCAGATTTAAAAAAAAAAAAAAAGGAAATGAATAAAACAAGTCAGCTATTAAAAAAGTCCCACCAAATCCCAGAAAAGGTCAGGGAAGAAAACATTCTGTTCACCCAAAATAGCTTCACTTCACACAACAAATCCATGCACCCAACCCACAGAACACCTGGATTCATGGGGTTCCATGCCCTTGTCTGCAATTCTATCCCGCCCACTGCTCTTTCACTCCTTGGGAGGCGCTCGTCCTGAGAGATGCTTTCTCCGGTGCCCAAAATAAAACTCTGCAAGTCCAACAATAGATGTCCCAGTTTGCCAATAAATATTTAAAATCCTTGCTCCAAAGAATGATTCTTAAAGAAATATCAGGGCTTGTTAAACAAAACATCCCAGAAATCCCTTCCTTGGGAAGTTCTGCCCAGTTGGTTTCTACAGATTTCATTTTTTGTGCAACAAAATTCGATCACACGTTTATTAAGAAACTGTATTCAGGGCACTGCCACTGAGTGCTGGGGATAATGAGACTAGAACAAAACAGTTTCTGACTACAAAGAGCTTACATTCAAAAAGGAAAAACCGTGAATACACAGCTAAGTAAATTTAAGGTGATTTGTAGAAGAAGAGAATGCTAATTACTGGGAGAAAGGAGAAATATCATTAGTGATTACTAAATAATAATATAAATGTAAATACTAATATTAATACATCACTTTGCAAAGAATCTTACAGATATCATCTCCTTTAGTCCTTACAACAACCCTGTGGAGTAGACGTTATTATTATCTCTATTGTACAGATAAGTGAACTGAGGAAAACGGAAGTTAAATCACTTGCCTAGGGGCACACATCTAGTAAGTGCCTGAAGCAGTATTCAAACTCATGTTGTCCTGACACTAAGTCCAGAAGTCTCTATCCACTGTGTCACCAAGTTGCCTACAGAAGAACTTCCTGTAGGTACTAAGATCTGAGTTCAGCCTTGAAAGAAGTGAAGGTTTGTGAGGAGCAGAGGTGAGGAAGGAGAGCGTGCTAGGCACTGAGGTATAGCACACTCAAAGCAATAAGAACAGGAGAGAGAATTCTGAGTTCAGGGGCCAGTAAGTGGCCTGGTTCTCAATTGTCCAGAACAGAACTACTTATATCTTCCTGCCCCAGTCATCTCCTTAGTCCCTTCCTCAGTCTCACTTCCCATAGTCAATCACTTTCCATGGTGCTGATTCTATCTCTATATTATCTCCCTCATATACCTTGTTTGGCTGCATTCCCTCAACCACCCACAGTTTAGACCCTCATCATCTGTGCCGTGGACCATTGCAATAGCCTCCTTATTGGCCTCCCACGTCTCCCCCACTCCAATACACTGTCATATTAGCCAGCAAAATAACTGTCCTTAAGCACAAGTCTGACCATGTCACTCCCCTCCTCGATAAATTCAGACAGCTCCTTACTGTCTCTTGAACCAAATCCACTCCTTTGTTCAGCATTTAAAGGCCCATACAACTTGGCTCCAGATTGCCTTTAGAGCACTCCATCATTCCAGAGTCCTGACAAACTGGCTTTTTAGCTGGTCCTTCCAAAGTCACTCCATCTACTGCCTCCACACTATTACATAGCTCCTCATGTCTGAAACCTCTTAAATCTAGAGCTTCCTTCAAGCCTCAGCTCATTGGTCACCTCTTCTGGAGGCTTTCCCTAATAGCTTGGTTGCTAGTTCTTTCCTCAGATTCTTTTCTATTTGTTTTGTATAGATGTCATGTTTCTCTGTATGCATGGTGTTCTATCTCAGTAGACTAGAAGCTTCTTGAGGGCAGGGGTTATTCTATTTTTTCCTGTAACATCTATACCTGCATATATAAATTCCTGTTGAAATGGATTAAAATAAATTGAACTGAAACTGACAAAGGGAGGGAAAAATAATACACTTTATATTCATGTCTTATTTTTCATAGGTTGAATTATTTGTTGAAATGAAAGTTCCTTTTTGGTTACAAGATGCTAATTCAGGGTATGAGTGGCAGATGTGGTGCATGAATCAATCAATCAAAATTTATTAAGTGCCTATAAATGCATAGTCCTAAGGTAGGCAGTGTGAGGAATGTAAAGAAGTTGAAGGCATTTCTCTAGAACAGCATGCCATCTTATAATGTTTATAATTAAAGCCTATAATTTATCATTTAAGCCTATAATGCTTGTGGAGACAAAACACACACACACACACAAAATCATTAAACAAAGATGTGTGAATACTTCAAGGATTTGTGATTTCAACAGCATGAGAGAAACTCTTGGTAGGGGGAGTCTTTTCACCAAAACATATAGCAGCCTATCACTTAGTAGGTAAGTCTTAGATCAATGTTTGAGGCACAGAGATTTAGTGACTTGGCAAGAGTCACAGAGCTGGTGTCAGAGATGGACACTGAATGTAGCTTTTCTTGATTCCAAATGATGAAGCAAGACAATAATACTGAATATCATTAAATCACAGATTCATATTGTTGTAAAGAAACTCAGAGGGCATCTATCAAACTCATGAATCCCCTTAACAACATCCCTGACAATTTGTTACTCAGTTTTCCTCTGAAAACTTCCAGTAATGTGGAGCTCACTACCCAAGAGGGGAGCATTTTTAATCGTGAGCTGTCTACCTATTGCAACATTCTTTCCTTATATTCAATTAAAATTGACCTCATTACAATTTTCCCATTTGTCTCTAGTTCTGCCCTCTGGTGTCAAGCTGAACATATTCAGCTTTCAAATATGTGAAGATAACTGTCTTATTGCCCAGAGTCTTCTCTTCTCCAGATAACATTCTCATAATTCCTTTGCCTTATGAGTTTGGAGAAGGTAAAAATGATTGAATGGCTTGGAAACTTGGGAAAAATTCATGTTGGAGGCAGGCCCTGATCAAGCCTTGAATAATGTCTGGGATGTAGATGGAGAGAAGATGGGGAACATATTAAAGGTGGGGGATTCTGGGAAAAAAAGAGAATCACACAATCCCAGGGTCTGAAGGTAACCCAGATATCACTTAGTGTGATTCATTCCTCAACAGACTGCCCCAGTAAAATGGCTCATGAATGTTCACTCAGCCTCAGATAGAATACCACCATGGTGGGAAGCTTATTACCTCCTGAAGAAACCAAATCTGCTTTAGGAGGAAGCAATCAGCAGACATTTTTTTATCAGCAGGCATTTTTTTAGGCACTTATATGTGCCAGGCATTTGGGGATAGGTAGGTAGTACAGTGAATAGAATGGTGGGCTTGGAGTCAGGAAGACTCCTCTTCCTATGTTCAAATCTGACTTCAGACACTTATGAGTTATGTGACCCTGTGACTTCATGCTGTCTGCCTCAATTTCCTCATCTATAAAGCAAGCTGGAGAAGGAAATGGCAAACCACTCTAGTATCTCTGCCAAGAAAACCCCAAAAGGGATCATAGAATCAGATACGACTGCAAAATGACTGAACAACAAAATATGCCAGACATTTAGTGAAGTGCTGGCAATACAAAGAAAAGCTAAAACAGAAAAATAGTCCTTGAAGATTTTCCTTGTATGGACCAGAGGTAATATAGTATCTAGACCTGTGAGCTCAGAGTCAGAAACACTGGAGTTGGCATCCTATCTCAAACACTAACAACTTGGCATGACCCCAGGCAAGTGACTGAAGCTCCCTGTGTCTGTTTGTTCATCTCTAAAATGAGGGTTTGAGGTTAGAAGACCTTCCCATTTTCTGCCAGCTCGAACTTTATGCTCAATGCAAATTTTTTGTTCTTCCACGGGACCCTCCTTTCAATCTTTGAAGCTACTAGACCAATCAATCAACAGACTAAGCATTTCCTTAGTAAGCAAGCATTGAGGAAGTGTTTCCTAGTGGGTAGACACTGTGTTGAGATCTGGAGATTCAAAGAAAGACAAAAACCTTGCCTCAAGAAACTTAATATTTGAAAAATTAGAGATAAAACATGTAAGAAACTATGGATATATGATACAGGTATATATGTTTGGTTTGCCATTTCCTTCTCCAGCTCATTTTATAGATGAGGAAACTGATCCAGTTATGTGACTTGTCCAGGGTCACACAGCTATTGTATATCTGAGGTTAGATTTAAACTCAGGTCTTCCTGACTCGAGGCTCAGGGCTCTATCTATTGTGCCATCTAGCTGGCATCACAGTCTCTAGACAGTATATATAGACCATGTAAAGATAGAACTACATATGTTTGTGTGTCCAAACATGTATACATACACACATGCAGTGTGAGTCAAATGGCTGCAAACAGTTATTAGCCTAAATCTCTTCTTCAGAATAGAAATGTCTAGCTGATTTCAGCTGATTCTCACCTGGCATAATCCCAAATCCTCTCCTTCCCCTGGATTCTGCTTCCCTAATGCTCTCCAGATTATCTCTGGTTTTCCTGGAATGAAGTACCCAGATGTGGATTGGCCAGAGCAGAGTTTCGCAGCTCCCTCACCTCCCTCCCTCTCAACATCTCCATGTTAGTACTACAATGGCATTCACTGGTCCAGATCACAATGCATCAATGCCTACACATGCTGTCTTCAATTACCTGCTGCAGAGTACCCACATAATATACTGACCTTCCTCTGGATTTTCCTATTTTCCTGAAAGTGAAAAATAGCCCATCTACAGCATCTCCCTACTCTACTAATTGTTCATCATATGGTTAAAAATGAAACATGGTGAATCTGATATGGTTTGCTCTTGCTGAGGTCATGATAGACTTTAGTGATCAAGGTTTCCTTTTCTAAATGATACTAAACCATCTTTTTAAGGATCAGTATTAGTCAGGTATATTCCAGGCACAGAATAGTGATCCTAAGGCTTGGCTGGGTTTATGAAAGGAAAACAAGGCAAGAAGTAAGGTTGGGAAAAGCTAGTTTGGGGGCCAGGTGACAAAGGGCATGAGAACCAGGTTGAAGAGTTTGCAATTTCCTCTAGTAGGCAAAGCAACATCTCTGGATCAGTGATTATGGAGACTGATATTATATATCTGAGAGGATTATAGGGTATCTCAGAAAGAAAATGCTATTTCATAACATTTAATGCTTAGTTCCATAGCACTTAAGTATGTGCACAAAGTATAGCCCACGAGTATTCTTTATAAGAATAATGATGATGGCCTGAGTTTTTCAATGGCATGTATTTGGCAGGCTTTTTATAAGATGGGTATAGCTAAACATTCTTGACAATGCCGACACCACGGGACTCTCTCTGTAGGTTAACTCTCTAGCACAGGCTCCCCTTTTAGTGATATAATTACACTGGTATTTGAAAAACAGTAACAAATTAAAGGAGCTCAATAATAAACTGCTACATTAATTAGTCACCCTTTGTTGAAAGGTAAACATCCAGTTGGATGTTTGAGTTAATAATGACTTCAGCATCAACCCTCAATCTTGCACATTTAAAAAATCTCTGCTTCAGCTTTGGTTGTGTGCAAATCATCTTTTTGTCTAGCTCACAGCTCTCTGAACCTGGTCCAAGAGGTAGTGGGGAGCCTCTCTGGCCCCTGAAATAAGATGCTGACATTTGGGTAGAAGAGTCTAAAGAAAGAGAAAAGGAAGAGGTTAAGTGTTTGAGGCAGGAATGTAGACTCTGGACCATACAAAAATCTAGTAATATTTGGAGTACCTTGAAAAGAACCTTTTTCTTGGAAGCAGATAATGTGGGTTTGAGAACCAGCTCTGCCAACATCCCAAACTGCAAGACGCTGGGCAAGTTTCATAGCAGGGGATCAATAAATGTCGGAGCTGAAAGGAGACTGCATATGGCTGCCAAAAATGATGTTTCCAAAATGGCCAAGTCTCCTCTGATTAAGGAGTTCTAGCCGATACTTATTGCCTCTAGGTTCAAATGTAAGCCCTTCCGTTTGGCATTCAAAGCCTCTTTCAAATTTACTTTCTAACTGCCATACAGACTAGAGATCATGCCTTGGGGGACTTAACTCTTAGAGCTTTGGAAGTCTTCTTGCATCTACATTGTTCTAATTGTTGAGGGCTAAGTTATACCTATGGTTTCACTATTAAGAAAGTCCTTGTATGGAAATTCTCTCCATTAACACAGGTTGGCAACTCTTCTATAACTTAGAATCTTAGAGAATTTGTCTAGGGGGTGGGTGGGAGGAGGCAGTAACTGAGAAGTTATTTAATAGCCGGTATTCATTCACTTTAAGTTTCAATGACATATTTATCTCATTTAATCCTCACTTCATCCCTATAAGAAAGGTGTTTATAGCTTCATCTCTATTTTACAAAGAAGAAAACTCAGGCTGGCAGAGGATAAGTGACCCAGACAGTGTATGTCCAAGGCAGGACTTAAACCCAGGTCATCCAGTCACCAAGGTGGTCCCTTTATCCACCACACTAAGCTGCTTGCATAGTCTAGCTATTCATGACATCCCAAAAGTCTCAGTGTAGTTTTAAGCCATTAAAGACTTTTGGGACACCTAGTATTAAAGTAGACTATTATTATTCAGATGGTTTCCAATCCATCTCTGATCTGAGTGATTTATCCATCCCCTTCAATGCTCCAGATTACACCTCCTCTACATACTACCCTCTTACGCAACTCTCATCAGAATTCTGCCATAAATTTGACACAAGGATCTATCTAACATGCCAGGGCCTTCCTCGATGAAGAAAGGAGAAAGCTACTAACATGAATCACAACAAAAATAACAACATGAGGTAAAAAGGATAGAAACTGGTCTAGGTAACTCCAAGATGAGGACCCCCTCCCCCCTCCCCAGTCAAGGTAGGGTTGATGTGATCTGTGACTTAGCCTTTGAGGGAGCTGTCCAGATCAGAGGTGCTGAACATGTGGCCCTGCATATGACCCTCAACACTCCTATGTGGTTTTCTAAGTCAATATGAGGCCCGCAGAGCTCCTTAAGCATGGCTTCCTGGTTTGAGTTTGCCACTACTGCCTAGAGCACTGAGACATGATGATGTCCAGGGTAACACATCCACTTGGGATCAGAAGTGGAACCACACATCATTTGATGAATGTTACTAAGGGCCATTATGTTGGTTCTGATCTGAGCTTAGCTTGGCTTCAAGTCAGTTTGAGCTCTTGAGAGCTGCGATGACCAGTCATCCCCTAGGAATGTAGGTAGGAGGGCTATGCCATACATACACCCACATGCATATGTATATGTGCATATATACATATATACACATATATGTGTACACACACACACATATATATATATATACTTCCTACTTCATTATGATAATGCATTGTAATGATTGCATTCTGTAAACACTGTAGGAAATTGACTGACAAGACACCAAATTTGCACTTCCATGAATAATTCCCGTATTTTATTATTAAACGGCACTCACAGATTGAACACCAGGATTTAAAACAAACAAAAATCTATAATTACAGCATATGAATTTCTCTCCTTGCCAATGCCTGCTCAATTATTTTTATAAAGAAGGCTTTTATCCTGTACTCTTTTCAGAGCCCTTGTTGGGAACATGTGGGGTGGGGGAGGGCTGGTGACACCCTCAGATACCATATAGAGAAGTTGCAAAGTTCAAGGGATTCTCTTTCTCCTTTTCTAAGGGAAAAAAAGGGGGGGGTTCATTTCATGAATAGTTCATTTATTCCTGTAAATGGTTTCCCTCTGCATATTCAAAAGGTGATTGATTCATATGCATAGAGAGCCCATAATATGCTTGGGGGCCCTTGGAATGTGTCCTATGAATAGCTTTCTGCCCAAGGCAGGATTTGAGGATTCCAAAACCAAGGGGCTGAAATTGACAAAGGGCTGGATGGAAATTGGTCCAGTCAGCATCATTGAAACTCACTGACTGCTGGGAGAGCACTAAGCAAGCATCTCTCTGACCAGCCTGCTTCATTCCTATAAAGGGAGGCGGGGATGAATGGAAACCAGATAGGAAGAGGGCACAGCTGGATAAAGGGATGGAGCTGTGGGTTGCTATTGGCCCTCAGGCTTCCAACAACCCCCCACTGAGATTTTCCTCTGGCCTTGCTTTCCTGGGAAAGTAAACAAAATTTGACTATTTTTAGAGAGTCTTCAGGCACAGACTAACACTGGCCCCCTGCTAGAGACCCACATTATGCACCAAATGAGCTGCAAAACTGAAATGAAGGAAGGATCAATGAAAAAGAAGAAATTGTGTCTTGAAAAATGTGTTGACTAGGAAGGCAAACAAACATTTCCTTAGAGAACCATATAGAGATCATACAATCAAAGATTTAGAACTGGGAGGGATCTTAGAAACCACAAAATCCAAACCCTTCATTTTACAGATGACAGAATTGAGACACAGAAAGATTAAATGATTTCCCAAGGGTCACACAGCCAGCGAGTGTCTAAGGTGGGATTTGAACTGAAGTTTTCCTGATTTGAAATACAATGCAATATCCCCCACCCTACGTTTGAGATCCAGGTCTATGATCTCCCCACTTGAAAAACTCTTTGGTTGATAAACTAGAAATGATCTACCCTGGCTTCTTCCCAATACTAAAAATGCTTTACTGGGAATTAAGAAATATGGTTCTTCATGCTGACTCTGTTGCTACTGAACCACTCATTCCAAGGCTCAGTGTTCTTCTCTGTACCCCCTGCCTTCTTTCCTAGAAGAAGGCCCAACCCCTGGTTCAGACTCTCATCACTTCATATCTGGACTATCAAAATAGCCACCAATGTATCTGCCTGCTTCCAATCTCTCTTTTCCAATCCATCCTCCATTCAAACTGCTAAGTGGGCCTTCTCAAAGTGCAGGTCTGATCAGGTCTTACTCCCCCCCACTCATTTATGAATTGCAGTATAAACTATACAATCCTGTGTTTGGTGTTGAAGGCCCTTCATAAACTGCCCTCCACCCTCCCTCTTTCCAGGCTTCTTGTACTTTGCCTCCATATTCTCTGTGATCTGGTGACACCAGCCTCTCTGCTGTTTCTCCCATGAGACCATTGGTCTCTGACTCCAAGCTGTCCCCCATGGCTGGAACTCTCTCCCTCCTCCTCTGCTTCCTGCTTTCCCTGGTTTTCTTCAGTCTCAGCTAATGTCCCACTTTTTGCAGGAAGGCTTTGGTTGATCCCCTTTATTTCAGAACCTTCCCACTGATGATAATCTCTAGCTCATCCCAATTACATCTTGCTTATACATAGTTGTTTGCATGTTTTCTTCCCCACTAGACTGTGCTCTGCATAACATCAGGGAATGCCTTTTGCCTCTCTTTACATTCCTAGTCCTTGGCACAGTGCCTAACCCATAGTAGGTACTTAAGCAATCAATTAATTGTACAATTAGGGGGGTTGAAGTGAATGGAATAGGGATCCTGTCTGGCTTGAACACTCCTTGACCTTGGTAATCTGTCAGCAGAAGCTAGGAGTTCCAAGAATTGTGATAAAATGATCAGTGGTCTCAGAGGCAGGAGGCATAATTTTCAATCCTCATTCTCTTACTTATTAGTTGGGTGACACTGAGCATGCCGGCTAATCTCTGCACTTCCTTTTCCTCATCTCTTCTCTCCTCATTCTCAGCATTCTGACTTTATTCTCTGTCTCCTTTGTGGGATCATCAATCATGCCTGCCCCCCACAATGGGCTGACCCTAAGACTCTGTCCTGGACCTCATCGGTTCAGATGTATTCCATTATCACAGCTAAGCAGAGACTGGATGCCGACCTCTGACCTTCTGCTCTCCCCTTGAACTACAGCTCCCTCTCTGCCTCCCCTCAGCCATTTCCACCTGGATGTCACAAAAGCATAGCATCTAAAACTGAGACTTAGCAGAGAGAAGTGACTTGCCCAGAGTCATACTACCAGTGAGTATCAAAGACATGACATGAACCCAAGGCTTCCTGCCTCCTAATCTGTTGCTGTATGCTACCTACTGCTCTCTCCTCACATTGTTCATTCTCCTTTCACATCATCCCTCAGGGCTATCCCGTCTTCTCAATTCAAATGGCAGCCAACCTAGTAGCTCATATTCTCATTATCTGATTTTTCTTCCTTTTTAACATTGCGACAACTCTTTTATTGGGTGGGGGGCAGGGTAATTGGGTTTAGGTGATTTGACCAAGGTCACATGGCTAGTAAGTGTTTAAGTGTCTGAGGATGAACCTCCTGACTCCAGGGCAGGTGCTCTATTCACTGTGCTACATAGCCACTCCTAACTCTTTCCATATGATTGGTTTCCTTCTCAATTCTATGATTATTTTATGCACTGAATACATTGTCCTGAGAAGCAGACTGCCAATGGGGCCCAGGACACACAAAGGTTAGAGCCTCAGCTTTCAGTCTCAGCTTAAGTTTCTCCTCATTCCCTAGGTGTGAATTCCCGTGACTTCATATTTATTTTTGCATTCAGCTCTTATGCATGCTCTTTCTCAAAAGTAGATTATAATCTCCCTGAGGTGGTCTTTTTATTGTTATATTCCCAAGGCCTAACATAGTGCCTCAGACACTTAATACATGACTGTTGAATTAATTAAGGGAAATTGCAAATGGAACTCCAGTTATGGAGAACTGATTACTTCTGAGGCAATAGATGCCGCTTTGGGGCTGCTGTCATTGCTAGGTGGTCTTTGCTTCTATCAAGTGGGAAGCTGACTCTACAGATTCTAGCCACTAGTTTGAACTCATGGAGCCAAGAAGATCAAGGGCATTCCCTTCTTCCCTATAATCATTCTTCAGTTATTTGAGAACTGGTGCCATCTTCCCCCATAAGAAGCATATAGGGGACCATAATAACTCATGTTGATATAGCTCATAGAAGTCTGCAAATGGTTTTCTGCACAACATCTCTGTGAAGTAAGTGAAGTCTTATTATCCCATTCTCCAGACAAGAAAACTGAAGCTAGGAGAACCACATCATATGAGTATCTGAGGCAGGATTCAAACTTGTCTTTAGATTCCAAATTAAACACTCCTACAATGACAGCCCCTTCTCTGTATTACATCCAAGGCATATCACTGCATGTGATATGGGGTGTCACCCTCACTGCATGGAGAGGCTTGGTCGGTCACAACACTTCCCTGGGCCATGATTTCCTCACCTGTAAAATGAGGATAATGCTAGCACCTACCTAGCAGTGGTGTTTAGAAAGCGAAATGAGGTTACATAGGTAAAGCCTTTATAAGCCTTAAAATGCTGTATTATTAGTATTAGTATCAATGGATCCCAATGGAGCCTGGGATCTTATTTAATGAGATGATATAAGAAAACACTTTGCAAACCTTTAAATATTATATAAATGAGAGAAGATATTTAGCTATTATTATTATTACTACAATTAACTAATTAAATGGGAGGGGGAGTATTGCCCAGGGAGGGGAAGTTTTAGCAGACTCAATAAGGTTAGGGCATAGAGCTCTAAGAGGAAGGCATTACTTCCTTGTGGAAAACCCCCACAAGTCCCTTGGCTTCCAGTTCTACTTGCCCCTCTGTCACTGTAGGACACCTTAAAGGGGATGGAGGATAGCTCTGAGGTATGTGTTGACTGACTAACTGATGACTACGCAGCCAGCTAGGTCTGAAATCCATTCAAATCAGCATCATCTTCCTCAACGAGAAGATGCCCTCAGACCACCTTCTAAGATAAAAATAACTGCCATTCATGGAGCTCACTAAAGTTCACAAAGCACAAACAAGCCCATATTGACTGAGCCAACCCTGGGGGGTGGTATTAGGATATCAGAGGTGGAGACTAGGCTGACTGACCATTTCATTGTCACATGGAAGACTCCTGGGTAAGGACTAACCCTCTAAAACAATGTTGTCCATGCCACTGGGCACATTCTCTGAGTTTCCGAGTAGTGTCTCAAGCACAGAGAGTGCCCAGTGCCTAGTTCCCTACTCAGACTCTCAGAGTCATTATGATCCAAGGGCATGGTGGGGATCCAAATGGTCCTGTTGCTGAGGCCAGGTTCCTATTCATTCCTGGGGAATATAATGCAAAATGACAGTTAAGTAGTTGTGCCTTTACACCCTCATCTGCTCTCCTTATCCCATCCATTCTAAGCAATGTCTTTTCCCATGCTTTGATCTTCTTGTCCCCAATAATAGGAATATGAAACGGGGCCACAGTTTCATTGGTACAGGAAACTCCAAGATGAGGAAATTTTTTTCTTGTTCATATTGCCATCTTCTCTGCAATCTGAAGTCTCAGTTGGCAAGGCAATGGTATCAAACTCGAATAGAAATGGAGACAACTAAATCTTCCATGAAGATCTCTGCAGGGCACATGTTGGCTTAGAAAACCACAGGTCAACATTATCTATGTTCTGTTGTATTTTCATTTAACTTGCTAAATATTTCCCAATTACATTTTAGTCTAGTTTTCCACCTCTGACCTAGAGCAATGGAAGGCTGTGACTTGACCAAGGTCATACAATTCATTTGTGACACAGGTGCATCATAAATCCCCGGCCTGCTTGACTCTGAGAACAGCTGTCTACCATTGAGTCTCATTGCTCTAATTTTACAGAATGGGAAACTGAGGCTTTGAGGGATTAATTAAATTGCCCAGGGTCATGTAGCTAATAAAAATTGGAGGTGAGATTTGAAAAAGCATCTTCTGGACTCCCAGTCCTGTGCTTTATTTACTAGGCCATGTTGTTTACCAGTCACCTCCTGGCTGCACTCAAAGAATAATAGACTCAAAGATTCTGACCCTAGATTCCTATTCTCCTGGGAAACCTGGAAATAAGACCTGGTCTTCAGGGCCCAGAATGAATGCAATTGTGACTCGAAAAAGGGACGAAGGGGGAATAATCCTGTGTCTAGATGAGGAGGTCCCTGTTTCCCCTAACACAAAGTGTCCTGTCAAGGATCACACAAAGTACATTTGTCAGGAAGGCTGTATCCAGCCCAAGTGGCAAAGATAAGGAGCCAGGTGAGTATATCTGGCATTGCTGTGGTTCTTTGAGGAAGCAAAGCATTTCCTCTCCCTTCCTAATTGATGCCTCTGGGTTCACTCTCTCTAGATCCCAGGACCTTATTCAGTCAGTTCTGGTATACAGCAGGGACTTCCCTAAAAAGCCAGGTGGTCTTCTGACAGCTTCCTGCTTTGGGCAATGCTATCATCAGGGAAAGTTCAATCTTACAGCTCTTGCTCTCACTGGGAGTGGTCGCCACCTTGTTTTCCCCTCTTCACACCTTGACCACCAGCAGCAGGACATGTGATGCAGCCTCCTTTGCTGGATTTCAGAAGAGATAGATAAGTCTTGGGAATGGAGATAACCTGGGTGTGGGACAACGTAACTAACAAGTACTTGGACAGATGCCATAAGGAATGTCGTAGGACTGATGGGACTGAAAGGGTAGGCAGTGTGACCAGTCAGAATCGGGAAAAATTCCTATAGCTCAGCTTTGTAAATTTCCAAAAGGTACTAGCCCATCGGACAAAATCTATCTGATGAGGTACAGGAACACACTAGGAAAGTATACTAAAAATGTTACTCCATTGCCCTGATACAGAGACTGGGAATGTTGGAACATGAAGTACCTAGGATCAGAGAATGTCAGAGCTCAGAGGGACTTTAGATCAGAGGATGTCAGAGGTGGGGCAAGCCTTCTAAAATAAGATCATCCATGTGCTGCACTTGCTGTCATCAGCCTCCTTTTTCTCTCTCCTGCTTATGTTCTTTGACCTATCTGACTGCTCCTTCCTAGTCACCTTTGCAGATAAACATCTCTAGCATGACCCCTTACTGTGGTTCTGTTTTGCTTTGGCTCTTCTCTGTCTCCGTCTGTCTCTGTCTCTCTCTCTATCAGCTCACATGGATGTAATTACCCTCTCTGTGAAGATGTCCAGTATGTCTAGTGCCAGTTTCTCTCCTAAGGTTTAGTACCCGCATCAACTGCCTATTAGATATCTACTCAAAATTGATTTCCCCAACAGGCATCTCAAACTCAAAATGTCCCAACCTACTCATCAGCTTTCCCCCAAAATTTTATCTCTACTGAACCTTCTTGTTACTACCAAGGGTACTACCATCCTTCCCTTCTCCCAAATTTGGTCTTGGTGTCACCTTTGATACCCCCAATTGCCATATCAAAATCAATTTCCATTTCTGCCTTCATAACATCTTTCTCATCTGCCTCCTTCATTTCACTCACAGTCACCACCCTAGTTTAAAGCCTAATCAATTCTCACCTGAACTTCTCCTGGCCAGATAGTTATTCTGCCTGCCACCCCATCCTCTAAATGACTGCCAAAGTGATTTTTCTCAAGGATCAATCTAACCACTTTACTCTCCAATTCAATCATAATAATACTAGCTGGCATTCATATAATGCTCTAAGGTTTGCCAAACACTTTACAAATGTGGTTTAATTTGACCCACACATCACCATTGTGGGGTAGATGTTTTTATTTGCATTTTACAGCTGAAGAAACTGAGGCAGTGTAATGTAAAGCCAAGGAAAGGCAACTTCCCAAGGTTCAGAATACCAGCATAGGTGCTCTCCATTTTATTCAGTGACAAACCAAGAACAGAGAAGATCAAAACATGACATCATTCCAAATACAGCATTTACTAAGTGTGATTCAATAATCTCCAAGTACTACCCCACCCCAGGACCTTCCAATCATTCAATCAATTACAAAGTCCCTGTTCTAAATACTACTCCACCCCTAGGCTGTACCTTCATTTAGTCCACCACAAAGCCCCTCTTCTCAAATGGAGATTAGTTTCCAATCTAAGTAAAGTACATTCATTTGTTCAACCATAGAACACAAAAAGGTCAAAAGTTCCCCACCCCTGGATCACAATTGAATCTACCCCAGAGTTACATCAAGTTTAAGCACAGCACTTAATACCCAAATGGAGGTCTTTTCCTCCTCTTGACAGGAGGCAAGTTCTCAGCAATCTTAGTTCCTGGGGAGACAAGGCTTAGCAAAGCCCTCTCCCAGGATTTCTGTAAACATACAACAAGAAAATCCTTCTTCAGGGCTTCTGAACCAACAGAAAGGTTCCCAGACCCCTGCAACAACAGCACTGTCCTTCACCAGTGGACAGTATTCACTCTGTCTGCAGGACAGTCTCCAGACTCCTGCAACAACAGCACTGTCCTTCACCAGTGGACAGTAGTCACTCTGTCTGCAGGACAGTCTCCAGACCCCTGCAACAACAGCACTGTCCTTCACCAGTGGACAGTATTCACTTTCTGTCTGCAGGACAGTCTCAGGAGCTCTTAGCCAACAGCCAGGTTCCAGGACTTCTTCAACAAAAGGACTGTCTTTCACCAGTGGACAAATCTGGCAAAACAACATCAAAACAGACAGACAAAGTACCAGCAAAACAGCCATGTCTCCTCAGTCCTTGGCAGCTCAGGGGGCAGGTCTCAAAAGTCCAGGGCGATTCAAAGCGGCCACCAGCAATTCTCTTAGTCTCTCTCTCTCTCTCCACGAGGTGCTGCTTCCAAAAAGTTCTTCTGCCTCTCTCTAGTGTCTCTCCAAATCTACATCACCAGCTCCTCCCAGTTCAGGACTTTCTTTTCACATCAACAAGTCCATCCCACAGGTGGGATTAACAAACTCTGGGTTTTAACACAATCAGTTTGAAAACCAAGCCAATACAGGGGAATCTTTAATTGCCATTACTATCACAGGCAGCTATACATTTTAAGTGATTTGCATGGAGTTAAGCAGGGTTAAAATTCAGTTCTTCCTGTCTCCAAATTGCTGTCTTCAGTTTTCTTGATTCTCTCAACTATCATTTTGGTCCTTCACTATCTACTTTGTATTGAACTCCCTAGTATTCCTTTTGTATTAATTCTGTATCAGTTTATCGTCTCCATCCATATATATGTAGACAATATCTCCCCCAGCTCCTTGAGAGTAGACATTGGCTTATTTCTCTCTTTGTGATCCAGCACCTAGGACAGTAGCTAACTCATACTAGGTGCTTAGTAAACATTCTTTGATTGACAGATGGATTGCATTGTTAGAGTTTAGGACCCAGAGTGTCAGAACCAGAAGAAATCCTAGGAAATGAAACCCATCAGTCAATCAGCAAGTCTTGATGGAGCTTTTATATTTCAATTACAGACCTAGGATTTGAAGTCAGAAGATCTGGGTGCAAATCCTGGTTCTACTATTTACTACCTCAGTGTTATGACTCTGGCCAAGTCGTTCAAACTCTCTGAGTGTCATTAAAACATCTAAAAAAGAATGAATGGTTGGGGATCCCTTGAGGTCCTTTCTATTTATGATATATCATGCCTAGACAGCAGGCAGGTATTCTTATGAGTAAACCAGGCACTCTGGGTAATCTCCATCACCCCCTCCCCCAATATTTATTCCACTAGGTAGACACCAAACATCCTAATTGGCAAAACATTTCGGTGGTAAGAGCCTGGGTGGGTGGGTGGGTAGACTAATTGAACCCTGGAGGGAATGATAAAAATACATTTTTCAAAAGGCAAACCCTCAAAGAAAAGAGGAAAGAACAAAGTGTGAGCAAGCATTTTGTGGTAGGCTTCTTTTCCCCTGTTGTTTGCTGCTCTAACAAGGAGGTAGGGGGGCAATCCTGGGCTCACACAGGAGGGGCCTGTCACTTTGTGTTATTATAATTCTATATTTCAATTAAAGCACTGGAACCAATTTAAAAGTCCCACTGCCTACATGGAGATCTGAGGGGCCCACTCACAGGGCTTAATACCCCCATTTTCCCTTTCTCCTTTTCATTTTCATGTAAATCAGGCTGAGCACTGTCTCCCTCCCCTTCCTCTCATGAAAACCTTTAAAATGTAACTCCATTTAAAATGTTGGCCTAAAGATATGAGTCTTGCTCCTCAACAAGACAGGAAATTGGCAAGACAACCATGTTCTAGGTAGGTAGTGAATTTGCCCCTTACTGATTTTCATAGATTCATGGAGTGGCAGAGCTAGAAAGGGGCTTAAAGACCACTATCAAACTGTTTGTTTTAAGGAAGAAGAGCCTAGAGATTAGAGAAGAGAAATGACCAGTTCAAGGTCACAAAGTCACTAAAGAGTAGAGATGGGATTTGAATCCAGATCCTTTGCCTCCAAATTCAGTGTATTGTGGACTGTAACATCTACTTAAGCTCTTCTTTATGGGAAATTTAAGGTGTTTCTAGTCTCCTCTAGGTCAATAAGCTCCATGGGAATGAAACAATAATAAACCTATTAATTACCTGCATCTAGATTATCACCAAAGTGACCTGGCTCTCAATCTTGGAATGAAATCACACTTAACTCAATTCTCTATTTGTCTTCACAATAGTGAGGCAATTGGGAAAGAGCTTCATTAAAAGGTCTCCTAGGAAGAATGGCTAACACTTTTGGAGTACTTATTTAAGGTTGGTAAAACACCTTACAAACATCAAATTGAATAATCACATTGTAATGAAGGTATCATAGGCATCATTCCCCCCATTCTATAGATAAGGAGACTGAGGCTGGGAGAGATTAAGGGATAGGGTTAGAGCTTCAGAAGGAGAAGAGATCTTAGAGATCATGAAATCATTGATCTAGAACCAGAAGGAACCCAGGAACCACGGAGTCAAGATGTCTCATTTTTGAGATGGAGAAACTGAGGCTAAGGAAATTCAAGTGACTTGTTTAACATGACACCAGGGGAAATTCAAACTCAGGTCCTTTGAATTCAGAATCAGAGCTCTTAAAAACTGACCTTTATAGAGTATATTTTATATACACTACTTTACACTTTTCTATGACCATAACCCTAAATTCTTCCAACAACAGTGAATACAGTGGCTAGGGCAAGGAATTGAATACAGTGGCTAGGGCAAGGAATTGAAGTCAGAAAGACCTGAGTTCAAATTTGGCCTCAGACATTACTAGCTGGACTTCTTGACTTCTACTTCACATTATGGGATTGATAGGATAAGATAACATATGCAAAATGCTTTGTAAATCTTGAAAAACAACACATTAGCTACTTTAATGATTAGACCTAT
This sequence comes from Petaurus breviceps papuanus, assembly GCF_028583685.1. Classification (NCBI taxonomy): domain Eukaryota; kingdom Metazoa; phylum Chordata; class Mammalia; order Diprotodontia; family Petauridae; genus Petaurus; species Petaurus breviceps. The sequence goes on along the minus strand of NW_027185852.1, from coordinate 19,075,488 downwards.
TTCACAGCTATCTATCCATCCATCCATTTATCTATCCATTCGTCTATCATCTAGTCACCCATTCACTCATCTATCATCTATTAATTTCTTTCCAACTTTCTCTTTCCTCTTTCTTTCTTTCTCTCTTTTCTCTTTTTTTCTTTCTTCCTTTCTTCCTTTCTTTCTCTCTCTCTCTCTCTCTCTCTCTCTCTCTTTCTTCCTCTCTTTCCATTCATTCACCTATCTTCTTACCTAATTAGGTAACAAAACAGGTTCATAGATTCTCGGGCATCAGACATCAACTAGTTCCTCCTAAAGTTGACTTAGAATCGCTTTGCCAGCACCAATGACAGTGGTAACATTGTGAATGATTGAAAAACTCCAGTCTTGGGGGGGGGGAAGGTCCTGAGGCAGTTCTCAAAACTTGCAGAAAGCATGAATTGTTAGGGATTTGCTCCCCTCGTTAAGCCTAACTCTGCCATTTAGTCCCTAAGAGGCAGGGGAGTAGGATATAACATGTTAGCCTTGGAGTTCAGTCCAACCCCTGACTATTACTAGCTGTGTGATCCCAGGAAAATCATTAAGCTTTCTGGGCTTCAGTTCCTCATTTGCAAAATGAGATTCGACTTTATGACTTTTCTTGTCTGTTCTACATCTAGACCTGTGCTCTTAAGTCATTGAACTCCTTGGACACTTTGTTTTTCATTTGTAAAATGAGGATGTGTATATTGATGACCTCAGAGGCCCCCCTGTCAGTTACAAACCTAGCATCTGATAAACTTCTACTCTTTACGCCTAGATTTATCCTCTGGGGGAAAGCAAAAGGATTCAGATTCCTTGTCTCTGTTGATAATGTCCAATTTGCCCCTGCCTATAGCTTGTTTGTACACATTATACAGGAGAGTGTGAGCTTCTCAAGGGCAGGGACTGTCTTTTGCCTTTTTTTTTTTTTTGTATCTCTAATGCTTAGCACAGTGCCTGTCACATAATGGGTGCTTGATAATTGCATGTTGCTTTGATGTGTAACTGTGGTAGTCTTCCAAGACCTTCAAGACAGCAGTGTAGTGGTGAAGCCCTGAAATCAGAGTCTCTGGAACTGAGTTCAAATTCCAGCTCTGTCCCTTGATAGTTCTGGGATTATCAGGGAATTACTTCATCTCTTTGGGGTTTGGTTCTCAAATCTGTAAAATGACAGCAGATGACCGCTTTGAAGGTTTTTTTTTCCATCCCTTTGCTCCCTAATTTAAATGCTGGGTTCTTTATCTCTTCTTTGTCCTGGAGTCTCCAACCCCTTTTCTGAATTATGTTTTTAAACGCATAAATATAGGATTACAAGAGAAATCTAATTATATTGAAATATATTTAAAAACAAACAGAAAAGTTCCTAGACCACAAGCTAAGAACTCTCTGCCCTCAGCTTTTACTTCTTCTGGTTAAACATCCCTATTCCCTTCAGTGGATCCTTTGAGGCCACCCAACCAGCTTTAAAGTGACTTCTGGCTTCTACAACCCTCCACTCTGCCCCAGAAGGAAACTGAGCAGACCTAGGAGTATAATTGACACCTTAACAGTCCTTCAAAGACAACAAACTTGGACAGGTTTAAAACAGATCATTGCAATGATAAGCCATGATTTCAGGGAATCCAAGACAAAGCCTGTACACACTTCCTGACAAAAATGTGAGACACTCAGGATGCAAAATAAGACATACATCTTCACACATATCCAATGGGGGAATTTGTTTTGCTTTACTATGCATATTCGTTGTAGCTTTTTTTTTCCCACATGGGAGAAGAGGTAGGAAGAGAATAGTCCAAAGTGTCATTGGAAAAAAAAGAAAATGTCATTGAAATATTTTAAATGTACAGAAGAGAACAGAAGGAAAGCCAGAAAGAATACAAATAAGTAAAAAAGCTTTGAAAGTTACACACTAAATTTATTACACATTCAAAAGGGAAAGTGAGCTCTACATAGTAAAGAATTCTGGTTTTCATGGACACTTTTCTATTTTTGTTCTATTATGTATATGAATATACTAATTTTGTTAGTGTTTAAGTTTAAAAAATGTTTAAAGAGAGGATAAAGATTCATAGGGAGCCAGGTTCAAATCGTAGGTTTTTAAGTGACCACATATAGGATAAATCAAAGGGAAATCTACTTGGACCAGCAGGCAGCTTAATGCCAACATGACCAACTAATCTTCTGTTCCAGAGCTGGACCTTTAGAGGACCGGCAGACACATGGGGGTATTGGTGGCGGAATAGGGCTTCACCTCTATCAAAATGGTCATTGTTTAGAGGGGGCAGTAGACTGATAGAGTGGGAAGAGAATTGAGTTTGGAATCAGTTGAACTGGGCAAGTGACCTCCCTATTTGACTGTTTCTTCACTTGAAAAATGAGGGCCTTGGACTAAAGACCTCTAAGGGAAGCTTTAAATTCTTCCAACAAGCATTATTAGACACTGCTCCCCCATTATGTGCTAGGTAATGTGTTTAGATGCTGGGAATACAATGACAAAAACAAAACAGTCACCACACTCAAGGTGTTTACATTCTATTAGAGGAGAATAATATATAGAGAGATAAAGTATTTTCTAGGAGGTTGGAGTTTTTTGGGTATGTGCATGTAGAATCAGCTACTGGAGGTATAAGAACAGGCCAAATGTAGGAGTTGGGATTTACATAGAACTTTGAAGATAGCTAGGGAATGAAGGAGACCCAAGTGAGAAGGGAGATAGCTATTCAAAGTAGGAGACAGTCTGAAGACAGAACAGAGAAGGGGGATGGAATGCTGGATTCATATAATAGCAAAATGTCCACTTTGGCTTGAATATATCCTGTGATTCAGATTCAAATTCTGCTTCTGTTTTTTGCTATTTTTGTTGTTCTTCAGTTATTTCAGTCATGTCTGGTTCTTGGTGACCCTATCTGGGACTTTCTTGGCAAAGATACTGGAGTGGTTTGTAATTTCCTCCTCCAGCTCATTTTACAGATAAGAAAATTGAGGCAAATAGGGTTAGGTGACCTGCCCATGGCCATACAACTAGTAAGTGTATGAGGCCAGATTTGAACTCGAGAAGATGAGTCTTCCTGACTCCAGGCTCAGTACTCTTTGCAGTATGGTGTCAGCTAGCTGCCACTTCTCTCTATCCTGGGCAAGGCAGTCATCCTCTCTTGACCCTCAGTTTCATTATTTGCATAATCAAGGGGTTGAAACAGATGACTAAACTCTCCCCACCTCTATTCTATGATCCTGTAAACTCTCAGGACCATGGACAATACTCACCTCTTGGACCACCACAGTCTGACTGCTTACTGTCTGACACTGTATTTACGAAGAGGATAATATCTTATCGTTATAGCTCCTCTATATAATATCTTGGGCCAACTGGAACCAAAGTTTCAGGATGTGTCAGGAGATTCCTACAACTCTGAAGTCCTGTGCGGTGTTTCAAGCTCTGCCATTAGTTTTTTTGGTGATATAGAAATCTGAGTGGTAACCCTCTTTCTTTTCCATAAGGAGGCCTTAAAAACAATTAGATGTCATTATGCCCAGAACAAATACTGTCATAAATTCCTTTTTGATCCCTACAGGCCTCTCACTTTGTACACTGGAAAACTGGGTTCCTACAAAACTAATACAACTGAAGTGAGAACAATTCAATCAAAGAAATGTAGGATGGCCCTCTGGATAGGCAGCTAGGTGGTACAGTTGATAAAGCATTGATCTTGGAATTAGAAGTTCAAATTTGGCCCCAGACACTGAAGAGCTGTGGGGCCCTGTGCAAGTCACTTGGCCTGTCTGCCTCAACTATAAAATGGGAATAACAAAAACACCTATTTCACTGCATTGTTTAATTTGTGAGGACCAAAATGAGATGATATTTGCAAAATATTTAGTACAATGCTAGACTATATAAGTGCTTCTTTCCTTCTTTCTTTCCAAACCATTTAGTCCTCAATGTATAGGTGAGGAAATGGAGGCCCAAGGAGGTTATGTGATTTGTCTAAAGTAACAGAGATGACAAGTATCAGAGATGGGGATTAAACTGAGGTCCACTGACTCCAGAGCCAGTGTTCTTTCTGCTGTATCCTGATGCCTCCTTACTCAAATCTCTTCACCTGGCTAAGCCTCAGTGTGCACAAATATACAATGGGAACAATAACCCCCACCATGATGACCTTTCAGTATTGAAGTGAGGCTCCAAGGAAAAGATGAGTGGGGAAATGGAAGGTCTCTCGGGTCAGGTTTGTAATTTTGTAATTTATATGGGGGGAAAAGGAAGGGAGTACAGGGGAGGAAGGGCAATAGCTTTGAGAAACATTTACTTCACCTGCTTCCTCAGGCCGCACAACTCTAAGAGCAGCATTATCTCATTAAGCAATTTCTGAACACAATCTGCTGCACTTCAGAGATCAATAACCCCAGGTGTCATTTAAATGCTCAGAATACTTTAAATCATGGATGGGTGAATTCACATCACCTCCCAGGGAGGGCTGAGTTATTACTCTCCCTGCCTAACAGATGGGCCACAGGGACAGGGACAGACTCTCGCCTACAAAAGCCAATTAGAATAAACAGGGCTTGACTCTGAGCTTCACACTGTTCCTAGATTGATCACACTAAGGTCTTCTTATTTATAACGACAGAACATTTATGAGAGGCAGCATGGCATTATGAATAGATTGGAGTTGAAGGAGTTGAAGAGATCTGGGTTCAGATCCTATTTCTAACACACATGATGAAACTAACCTTGTGTAAGTCCCTTAGAACCTCTGAGCCTCAGACAACACTTTTAAGACCCATCTGTTAAATTGTAGATGGATCTGCAATTTGTTTTAGTAGAGGAAAGGAAATAACAAAATCCTAAATCCAAAATCCAGTACAAGTTTTCAGGCCGCTGGATAGCTCTTCCTTCTTACTGTCGTTCCAGACCAGACAGAAGCCAAATCACAGTGAGGGAAGTCATTTCATGGCATGACAATAATTATAGGATGCTTTGAGAAATATAAATAGGATACTTATTAAGTTTTACAGAACATTGTCCTCACAATAACCTAGTGAGGTGAGAAGTGCAAATGCCACTGAGCCCATTTTTCAGAAGACGAAATTGAGATACAGAGAAATAAAATGATTTGCTCGATTCCTTTCAGGTATGCATTGAACTTGATTATTGCTTTGGTCCTTTCCAACTATGATCCTATGGGATCTGATTTTTTTTTTTGCTTTTTTGGAGGGCAATTGGGGTTAAGTGACTTGCCCAAGGTCACATGGCTAGTTTTTTTTTTGTTAAGTGTCTGAGGATGGATTTGAACTCACGTTCTCCTGACTCCAGGACCAGTGCTCTATTCACTGCACTTCCTAGCCACCCATGGATCTGTGATTTTAACATTTATTTCTTGCCTTTAAATCTAATAGCTTCCATTATGCCATGCACCCTCCTAACCCACAAACTAAATATGTTTTTTTTCTGCAAACTCTTGATTTTAATCCCTCAAGGTTAGGAGAAACAGGAAATGTCACAAGGTTTGATTTAGTAATTTAAGGAACATAGGAGAGAAGAACTGAAAAAATAACACAGTTCAACTCCCTAAAATGGATATGAGATTCTAATAGACAGAAACCTTGATTTTGCTTCTGCTTTGAGATCTACAGTGAGAGAGCACTTACTACTGTTCAGGGCAGACTATATCATTTTCAGACAGCCTTAACTATTGAGACATTCCTCCTCGTAACAGGCATGATTCTACTCTCCACTGGCATCCGAGTTCTGTACTCTAGGACTTAAGAAAATTCCATTCAACTTAATTCATTTAAAAAAAGCATTTATTAAGTGTTTATTAATTTTTCTCCTCAAAGGCACCTATTAAAACACCTTTTTTGTACAAAGAACTGTGTTAGGAGCTGAAGTTACAAAGAAAAAAGTAACAGCAGATATTGTCCTCAAGAAGCTTACACTCTATTGAGGGATAAGTAGATGATCAAAAATAAGTAAGAAATACACACAAAGCAAAATCAAAGCTCATTCCTAGGAAATTCTAGGAAGAGGTAATTAGCAAGGGGAGGGAGGGAATCACAGGCCACCTTCATTAGTTAATTGAGCACAGAAGGGAACTAGGTATTCTCTGAGGTTGAAGTGAGGAGGGAGAGCATTCTTAGTCATAGGAACAGCCTGTACAAAGACTCAGAGATGGGAGATGTAATGTCAGGAAGGAAATAAGGGCCTGCTATGTTCTAGGCACTATGAAGATTGCTTTTTATAAATCTTATCCCATTTGATCCTCACAACAACCCTGAGAGGCAGGGGTCACTATCTCTAATTTTAAAGTTGAGGGAACTAAGGTTAAATGATTAAGTGACTTGCCCAAGGTCACACAGCAATTAAAATCTGAGGCTAGATTTGAACTCAGGTCTTCACCTAGCTGCCTCTATATTAAAAAAAAAGGAGCAGTAAAAGTGTCAGTTTGATTGGAATGCAGAGTGTGTAAAGGGTAGCAATATGCAATAAGCCTAGAAAAGCAAAGGCTGGAATCTGACCGTGAAGGACTTTAAGTTGGTATTTTGTGCTAGAGGCAAGAGGTCTTCAATCTGTTCAATGAGATCTGGGCACAGTTAGCCATGCATCCTGTCTTGTACTATCTATCCCCCATGCCTGGAACATTCTCCTTCCTCCTCATGTCTGCCGCCTGGCTTCCCTGTTTTCCTTCAATTCCATCTAAAATTCCAGCTTCTACAGGGAGCCCCTTAATGCTAGAGCCTTTTCTTTGCTGATTATTTCCTATTTATTCTGCTTATAATTGTCTTCATGTTGTCTCCCTCTTAGAGTGTGACTTCCTTGAGATTAGGTTATATGTTTTGCCCTCCTTTGCATCTCTAAGGCACAGTGTCTGGCCCACAGTAAGTCCACAAAAATTTTTATCTGGTGATTTTTCTTCCTATCTTGTGCTTAACCTTCCATTTTAGACTAGGGGTGGGTTCAGTAGGATTTCAGCTGAAGAGGATTTTTTAAAAATTCTACTGATATACTGAAAAAAGTGGTTTGTCATTCAGAAATCTCTTTTTCTGCCTTGCACTTGTTTATGAGCAACTAAAATCATATGTTGGGATCATGTTGGAGCTCAGAACTGGACTAAAATGATAAACTTCAGAATAAATGCTGTCACCCCATCTGGGAATCATTGCATGGAACAAGTTCAGGGTCACTGAATTGGAGCATGAGAGGTTATCCCAGCTCCCCCGTGGCAGGCCATGGTGCTGAGCACATGCTCTCTTCAATTCAGGCCAAGCAGACTGAGCCCCATGGAGACAGGCAGATCTCAGCCACTCAGCCTCGCTCCCCCCTTGCCTTTGTACATCGCTGCCAGCAAAAACAAACCAAACAAAAACCCCTCAACACTGATTTGCAGAAAGGACACATAAATAAGGGCAAGAGGCCAAATGCAAACCTTGTTGTCTTTGAAAACCTAGATTAAAAATATGCAAGAATTCTGAAGCTCATTGGACTAGGGCTGTGTTCTACACCAAAGCTCTATCCTGGATAGGGTTATATGTTTTGAGAAATGGCTTAAGGTACAGGATGAAATTCAGCTTTGGGATAAGGCTAGCCAGGGAATCTTGCCTTGACTATGCATATGTTAAAAGACTTAGTTTGACTCTCTTTTTCAGATGTGGGTATAGGAGGGAGAAAAAAACAAACAAACTAATTACCTTCTAATTAGGGGCAAAAGAATAGCTATTTAGAAAAGAGTTTAAGGAATGGAAAGGTAGCCTTGAAGGCAGGAAGGCCTAGGTTCAAAACCTACCTCTGATATATGCCAGTTGTAAGTTCCCAGAAAGTCACTTAGCTTCTTGGTGGTCTAGGTAACTAGTTAAGACCAAGTCAGAGATACAGATGACATGGTGACTTGCAATAGGAGAGGGACTTTCCTCACTAGAATTTCCCATTCTAATGAAATTACCTATCTACTTCCAACCCCATTCCCCCCAAAAAACCCCAAACCAAACCTCAAGAATTTATCACTTCTATGATCCAGGTTGTATCAAGTAACTGGAGATAAACTAAGTGCCCACTTTTTGGGGACATGGCTAAAGAAAACATGGTATGTAATATATAAGGTGATGGAATATCACTGAAGTGTGAGAAATTCAAATGTGTGGTTGGAGAAACTTGGGTAAATTTCAGTGAATTGATGCAAAGCAAAATAACTGATCCAAAAGAGCAAGACAGACAATGATCACAAATGTCCATGAAAAGAGGGCTCAAAGGTAGCAGACTTTCTTGTTTATTTATTTAAAACCAGTAATAGTCCCAGAAAGTTGGTGGTTCCCTCCACTAACTCAGGAGAGAGGTAAGGATTTCTGAGGCAGAAGGCTGTGTACATAGTTGATTCTTTGGCTATGCCCTGTCCCTACTACCACTCAACAGAGTTTCATTCCAATCTGTCTCTCAAGGATTGTTGTGAAGATCAAATGAAATATTTTAAAGGCCCACTTTGCAAATCTTAAAGCACTATTTCAAACCTAGTTGTTGCTATTATGGTTAATGGGTATTCTTTTTGTTGTCCTTATTCAGTGCTGACTCTTCATGACCCCATTTGGAGTTTTCTTGACAAAGACACTGGGGTGGTTCACCATTCCCTTCTCCAGCTCATTTTACAGATGAGGAAACTAAAACAGACAGGGTTAAATGATTTGCCCAGGGTCACACAGCTAGTAAGTGTCTGGGCTGAATTTGAACTCAGGAAGGGGAGTCTTCCTGATTCCAAGCCCAGTGCCCAATCCACTGTTCCACCTAGCTGCCCAAATACTTTAGCCCTAATACTCCTTGAGGGCAGGGACCACTTTTGTTTGTTTGTTTTTCATTTTGTTTTGCCTTTCTTTGTACCCCAAAGTTTAACACAATGAGAGGCACTTTGGAAGCTAGGAATGCTGTTGATTGATCTCAAAGGCCACCTAACCCAACCTATTCTTGACTAGCCCCTGTACAGCTTTCCTTCCTGCCCTCACAGTTTCCTTGTCTAAAATAAGAGGATCAAACAATGATATATCTAAGCTCCCTTCTCCTTCTAAATGCTAAAATATGGTGTGGTCAAAGTACTAGTAAATCAGAACTTGAACCCAGGACTTAATAAGTTTAAAACCTGTGCTTTCTTTCCCCATGTAGCAGGCTACCTGTGATATTTAACTACCGTTAGCCTGCTTGAGCAAGCCACTTAAGGTTCTGGAGCCTTAGTTTCTTCTTTTATAAATAGAAGCTGCTGGACTAGGGGACTTCTGAGGTCTCCTCCAGACCCATATCTATGATCCTTTGATTCTGCCTCTCCCTTTTCATTTCACATAAGAAACTGAGGCCAAGAACATGGGAAGGTCTTGTCAAAAGTCATACCTTGAGTAGATGGTTAGCCTAGAACTTAATTTCAAGTTTGATTCACAATACAGTTCTCTTTCTATGATAATGGAAGGATGGAGGGGGCGGGAGATGCAGCTAGGGGGCACCATAAGTGAATAGAAAGCCAAGCCTGGAGTTCAGAAGATGCTTCTTCATGGCTTCAAATCTGGCCTTAGATACTCACTAGCTGTGTGACCCCAGGCAAGTCACTTTACCCTATTTGCCTCAGTTTTCTCATCTGTAAAATGAGTTGGAGGAGGGAATGGCAAACCACTTAGTGTCTTTGCTAAGAAAACCCTAAATGGGGTCATGAAAGAATGAGAGATGACTGAAAAACAACTGAAAAATGATCAAACAACAAAAGATAGATCTCAAGTCAGAGGACCTGGATTTCAATGCCAGGTTTGTCACTTAATGCCTCCATGATTTTGCCAAGTCTTTTAAATTCTCTGAGTCGGCTTCCTCCTCTGTAGAGGTAGAGAGTGAACTAGGTGGTTTCTGAGGTCCATTTTAACTGGAGATCTATGATCTATGTCATTACCACAGTTTTCCCTGAAGAAAAAAAAAGAAATAGATCTCTGATATTTTCTTACCAGTTAAGAACATCACCATTAACAACAAAGAAATCGAACAGTGACCACTGACTGGGAGTATATGATACTTAAAGGATGCATGTATCTACAGCCTTCCTGGTGTGAACTTACATGAACTTACATGTTCATGGCTCAGAGAGTTTCTATGGAAACTAACCCGTTGGCCTTACTTTGGGAAGCCTTGTTGTAGTGGCCTCGTCTGGCTGGGCTGTGGACATGGAACCATGAGCCAAAAACTGTTCTCATCTATTCTTTCCTAACAATGGTGGAGCTGGGGTTTTACATGCACCAAATTTGCAGGCAGGATTTATTTGGAAAGAGGAGATGCCAGATCTCTCAGAAAATGGAATAAATACTGTTTAGGAACTTTCATATTTTTTATTAGGCTCCTCCAGAGCTCCTAATGAATGAAAATAGAATGCAGATGGTGTTATTTTCGTCTTTGCTGTATTTTCAAGTTTGGGCCTTGTAATTTAAAAGATTAACTTAAGAGGAGCTTGGCAGAAACAGCTCCTTGTAAATGCACACATGATGTGGCAAAGAGATTACTCCCCTATCCAAGTCAACCTATCCTAAAAGCTTCCTCCTTTATTTAAAAAAAAAAAGACGTTTTTACCATTTCTGAAAAAAAAAAAACAACTAGGTACTACCGTGCAGTAATCAGATTTCAAATTAGAGGAGATGCTTTCCATTGTCATGAAATAGGACTCTGACAAGAAGTCAATCAGATGTATTTGGTGTTATCGATTAGCACTTGAGAGCAGAGGAGGAGGAGGGGGAGGGGGAG
>NW_027185852.1:18976436-19059741 GCF_028583685.1 Petaurus breviceps papuanus | reverse complement strand
AGAGCATTCCCTTAATTCCACCACCTACCCAGAGTGCATTCCCAAACCACACAGATAAGTTGCCAATACCCTCCCTAATTTCTAGGAAGTCTGAGGAAGCATAATGTGAAACTCTCTAATATTAGAAGGTAGGAGACCTGGGTTGGATTCTGGTTCTAACTTAAACTCACTATGGGCTCCCTCAGGTTTGCATATTACTCATCTGTCAAATGAGGGTTTGGACTGGATTTTAAGAGTTTATTGCACGTCTGCCAGACCTACCACACCCCACTAAACTAAAGGGTCTTTTAAGAGATCAGAATTTTCCTGCTCTCCCTAGATGCTATTGAATTCACCTACAATTATCTTGTATTTACTTTGTATATATTTCATATTTAGTTACATGTAATATATAGTTATATTCTATTATCCCCCAAAAGAAATGTGATCTCCTTGAGATCAGGAATTGTTCCATTTTTGTGTTTCTATCTCAAGCACCTAGCACAGTGGGCGGCCCACAGTAGTCACTTAACAAACATTTGTTGGAGAGTTTTTATGATCAGGAAGTAGTTTGGGAGTCAAGAATACCTGGGTTCAAATATTCCTTAGACACTTGCTCACCGTGTGACCCAAGGGAAATCATTTCACTTTCTGGGTCTCAATTTGCTCCTCTGCAAAATGAGTCAGATGGACTAGAGGACTTCAAATGTTCCTTAAATGATTAGTGAGAAAAACAGGGACATTTTCACTGGCAGAAGAGTAGTCTGAAAGACATCTGGTTCTGTTCTCAAATCTTGGCCTATGTTTGTTTCTACAGGACATTCTCTTTCTTTCTCCTTCTTGGAAAATAATAATAGTAAGATTTTTTCAGTTACAAAGCATTTATTTCTCTCCTTTCCATCTCCCCAACCTCACTGAAAATGAAAAGAACCCCCTGTAACAAATATGTATAGTCACTTCAAAGGCAAGCAAAATAATTTTCCTACTGGCCATGCCCAAAAGAGTATGTCTTATTCTCCATCTCAGTGCATTCTCTTTCATGAAAATTGTTGAAATGGAAGTTGAGAGTCCAGACATTAGGGCTTAAATCCTGGAGGTAGGATTGAAATGCGTCCTTGTTGAACATACTGGATGAATTCTCAACAATAGATCTGCTTGTCCAAAGTCAATAATCGTATAAGAATAGATCAAAACTCATCAGCGACTAGTATAAGGTTTCTAACTACCAAATTAGTTTTGAAGTTGCTTAAGCTTTTCAGGGAGGCTAGCATTGCATTATTGCTATTTACATATTTTGGGATAGCTAACAGATTGTGCTTCTTCATCACTATCAATAAATCTTTGTTAGGCCCAAACACATTGTGATTACTGATCCTGGTACGCATTTACTAAAACAGTTCAACTCTCACTGGCTTGATCTCTAGGGTCCTTGCAGGCCTAATGATATATGACCATGATGAGATGAGGATGAGAATGGACATTTATATATACTTATACATTTCATATGGATGTAGGCATATATTACATACACATATATATGTGTACACATATATACCTATATACATGTATATGTATGGACTGTGCATGCAGATATCGGAATTACTAGAGGTTTCAGGTGAATTAGATAGATTAAATAAGATAACAACTGCAAAGTGCTCCATACTGTGCCTGACACATAGTAATAACTGCTACACAAACATGCATTATTGTTGTTGTTGTTTGATAGATGGATGGATAGATGGGTGGATGGATGGCTTGATTGGATGGATGGATGGATGGATGGATGGATGGATGGATGGATGGGTTGATTGGATGGATGGATGGATGGTTGGTTGGATGGATGGATGACTGGATGGATGAATGGATAGATAGACAAACAGATGGACAGACAGATAGAACATTTATTAAGTGCTTACTATGTGAGAGGCACAGAGTACTTAAGCTTAAAATGGAGTTTATAATATCCCAATGGGTTTTGGGTATTGCTGTATGGAGCCATAGAAAGGACATGAGATTGGGGTGTTGTAGACTTGGCTTCAAATCTTGGTGCCAATTTACCCCATGTTGTAGCTTTATGACCTGGGAAAATCATTTTCCTCCACCCCTCACTTGAACCTTAGTTAATTCACTTGTAAAATGGGGATGATATGGCTTACCCTCATTACTTCACAGGTTTGTTGGAAGAAAAAGTCTTTTGCAAAAATTAAAAGTGCTCTAGAAATTAGAACAATTAGGATTGGAGAACTACTATAGGTAGGGGAACATTAGTCAAGTTAAGGTTGTTAATCCAACTTCCTTTGGGCCAAGAAGATGAAATATTTAGAGTTAAAGGACACTTCTCTATGGTCACTATTACTCTATATGTGCTATCTTTCCCTATTAGAATATGTGAATTCATTGAGGGCAGGGGCTGACTCTTTTTAAATATTTGTATCCCTAGGGCTTGACACAATACCTAGAACATAATGAGTTTAAGAAATGTTTTTTTTTTCTTTATTAATTTAGCTCTTCATTTTGGAGATGAGAAAATCAAGACCCAGAGTTTTAAAGTACATTCCTAAGGTCACACAGGTAATAAGTGACAGCACTGGGATTTGAACCCAGGTCCTGTGATTCAAAACTTAAGACTCTTCACATTGTCCCCTGCAGTCTTCCTGAGAGCTGCCTCCAGTCCTCTTTATTAAAGGAGACTTTATAAATTACAGTGATCGGTATTCAAATTCTCCAGGCACCTATTTCATTGTTCTCCCATGTGCTTTATAGGCAGAGTAATAAAGTATCAAAAACATGCACCTTATCACTGACACCTAATAGGGCACCCACTCAGCCCCAGGCTTGGAACACCGAGCTTATTCCAGCAGCCTGATAGTACCCAGGCAGTTTTAGTGGATAAACAAATGGATGGAGTTTAAAATGCGGGCAAATGAGAGGGACTTTCCTACAGAGAATATGAACAATTAGAGTAAGAATGGGTCTATTAAGTCATCTTATTCACCTTTCACCAGGCTGCCACGTTCCCAAGAGCCACTGCCGTGGTAACAGTGAGGGGACCTTCTGTGTGGGCATGGGAACAGTCCCTGGGAAGCTACCCTATTTTCCAGTAGCCTCCTGAGCTTCTGGGGACCTCAGAGACTGTCAACGGGAACCCCTTCATTTTACAAGCAAGAAAATGAAGCCCAGGGAAGTTAAATGACCTTATCAAGGTCATCTATAGTAACGAGAGTCAATGATAGAATTTGAACCTTTGACTGGAGACAATCTTCTTTCCAAAAGTCATCCATTTTCATTGAAGGGTAAGTTGGTGGGACTAGAAGGATTATGACCCTTGTCTGGTTCCCTTCCCTTCAAACAGAAATCACTATTTTTTTCCAAAAATTTTTTTCAATTTGAAGTATATAAGTGTGATAAATGTCTTATCTGAATTTGCTGGTTCTGGTATGCAGCCAGCACTGGGTTTGAGGAAGTCAGAAGAAAGTCTCCATCATTAAGGATGCATTTCTCCAATAAGCACAAAAGCCACAGACTGACAAAAATATTCTCTTGTACTCACTCAAATCACGTGGCTTTCCTTTATTCAATTCAAAGTTTCATAGATTTGAAATCAGACATGGAGACTATCAAGTTCAATTGCCTCCTTTTACATCTTAAGATACTGAGGCAGAGACTAAGTAACACCCAGCGTAACAAAGCTACAGAGTATGTGAGGCAGGAATCAAACTCAGGTCTTCTACCCTCCAATTCTAGCACTCTACCTACTGTCCCATTTTATAGATTATGGAACTGAGGCAGAAGAAGGCTAACTAGTATACCCAGAGTTTCTTTGCTTATGAGTTCCTGAGGCAAGATTCAAACCCAGGTCTTATGTACTCCAGTTCTATCCACTACATTCTCTACCTATTATGTTTCATTTCATGGATGAGGAAACTGAAGCAGAAGGACATTAAGGAGCATGGTCAGGATCCCATTGCTAGTGAATGCTGAGGCAGGTTCCAAACTCCACTCTTCCCGACTGATTCCAGCCCTTTTCCCACTAAGCCAGATGCCAATGAAACATTTGTTAAATGCCCAAATATGCCAGATACCAGAAGAACAAAGAAAAATGAACCAGTCTTTGTTCTCAAGGTGCTGATGTTGAATAAACCGTTTGTCCTCTTACGTATATTAGTGATGTTCTAGCTTGTGGTCCCACTTTCTGTGTCCATAACTTGTCTCCCAATTGGACTGTAAACTCAAGGAGGGTAAAGCCATTTTCATTTCAAGTAAACAAGAAAGTAAGGAATTGGAGCAGAGGATGTCACCAAGGAAACGGATGCTTGAAAAAGAATTGGGGAGGGCTGGTCACATGGCGAAAGTGAGAGACACTTGTTAGAATGAGACAGGTCCACTGGAGATTTTCATAGATTAGGAGAAAGCTGTGATGGTCCGTAGCATTGTGGGCAAACCTCCTATGATGACTTATGGGATTGACATTGTCGACAGTCACCCAGGATGGGCAGCCATGAGTGGGTGGGAGACTGTGTTGTTGAGGGTGAGGGGGCATCCAAATGGATGAGACCATAGATTCCTAGAAATGTCATGGGTGCAACCCACGCTTCTGCCCTCATGCTTTTCACACTGAACTGACTTTAGAGGTTCACAGATTTAGAGATGGGAGGGATTTCAGAAGCCAGCTAAGTCAACCTTCTCATTTTACGAAAGCTGAAATGAGGACCAGGCACAGAGGTGAGGTTTGAGCCCAGGTTCTCTGACTCCAGGCAATACTCTTCACCTCTTAGATATAAGTATGATAAGCAAGATGAGCCACCCCACCCCTTCCCTGTAATGAAGCCATCATGACCAAAGACATTGCTAGGGCATTACAGGCAGAAAGTTGTGTTCCCCCACCTAGACAGAAGGAGTTCAAAATCATAGAATCTCAGGCTTGTAAAGGCTCTGGTGACATCTTTGTTGGTGTTTACCTTTTCAAATGTAATTTCAGGGACAATTACAAATTCATCTGTTACCACAGATTTAGAAGGGACTTCAGAAGCTATCTAATCCAAAGCACTCATTTTACAGACAAGGAAACTGAGGTACCAAGGGGCAAAGAGATTTCCTGAAATCTAGCCTGGACCTTGGCCCCAAATCTACCATTCATTTAATGTACAAATGTACTGGTGTGTACTAATTGTAGTAATTTGTACTGATCTACAAATTTACTGTATGTTAGCAAGGAAATGCTCACACTGTTGCATCTAGGCCTAGAGCGTCCAAGCTTTACAAAGTGTCTGCGCAAATATGGAGAGTAAGCTCACTAATCTGTAAAAAAGGCATTTAAAGATGGTTGGGTCAAGCAAATCAATAGCAAACATAAAGGCCCTGAATGTTGATCCCAATCTAAAGTTGGAGGGCAGAACTATGAAGAGAGATTGAGCGAGGCTCCCACCATGGCCTGCATTTGTTTGTTTGGCCCCAGCAATCACTCACAGACATCCATTAAGTGCTGACTTTATGCCAGGCCCTGGGGAGCCACAAATACACAGAAGGAAACAACCCCTACTCTCAATGAACTCACATACTAGCATTTTAGCAAGTCCTTTCTGAGAAGGTTATAGCGACCCTGCTCATCATGGGAGGGCCCCCTTTTCCCTCAGGATCCCTCTGGTCTCCAAGGTCAGAATATCCTCCTACTCATAATAAATGTTTCTTTTGTCTACATATGCAAATTTCCGACTATCTAGGTATGTATGTGCGTATAAACTCATTCCCATAAACATATACATCATATGTTATATAATTATATAGAATACATTATATAAATTACATAAATAAGGAATGCATGAATATATTAAACACAATATTATATATGCATATGTATATTTATATAGATATCTATGATCATAAAAAGAGACACATGACATGTAGCAAAATTAGGCACTGATGGTTTAATTTTGTACCAGGGACTTCTCATGCTCATTAGATACATTTGCATAACAGTCTTCCTAACTGGAAGGTTAAGCCAATCCACCATGAAAGAAGGTTACAGATGGAACCCTGTGGCAGTGTCATCTGGGCACAGCTAATGAGGCTGAGGGCCTTCCCATGTTGTGACCCAAAGGTAATGTTGATTGGCAGAGTCCACTGTGATGACCAAAGGCGGCCAAAGGTTTTAGGCAGGGACAGTTGATCTTGGGGTTCAGGGGAAAAGTGCTGGTCAGAAAGAGGAACAGCGTGTACCCCGAGAGCCTCTTTTGCTTAAAATTCAATTTTACACACAACAACAAAAATTCAGTCCCATCTCCCAAGAGTATAATTGGGTTAGCCTCCCAGCAACCATTTTGCAAGCAGGGATAAAAGAAAGAAACAGTAAAGTCATGAGATGAAATCATCTTCCACACCCCCGAAATAAATTCTTCCTCCTCCCTGTTTTTCCTAAAGGGAATGCAATCATCTCTAAGATCTTGCCTTTTTCTGATACTTTATTTCAAATGTCCTAACATTCTTTTTTCTAAAATGTTTTCATTCCTAATGTTCTATATTCGAATGTGCCTACAGCTCCAACATTCTGTACTTTGTATTCTAACATTATGGTCTTAGTGGTACAATGGATGGAGGCTAGACCTGGAGGCAGGAAGACTAGAGTTCAAATCCGGCTTAAGACACATCAGTTTTGTGAGCCTGACCAGGCCACTTACCTCTGTCTGCTTCAGTATCTTCATCCATAAAATGGGCATAATGAGAGAGTAGTTGTGAAAGGCAAACAGAGGTCATATTGTAAAGCAGTTCCCATGTCTTAAGGTCCTCTGCAAGTCCTGCTACTGCCCTCATTTGCCTTCTAAACCTAGGATTCAAGGTTTTAACATTCTGGGGTCTCAAGTTTCTCCAGCTCTAATGTTCTGTGTTCTGTATGTGAAGCTCCCTCTCAGCGCTGGCATTCAGTCTTCTAGACTCTAAGATATCTTTACACATGACATTCCATCTCATAACACTGTATGCTCCAAGGGCCCTTCTGGCTCTAATTGTCTGCATTTCAGCATGTCTCCAGTTATCAGATCCTCTGTTCTAAAGCCTCTCCTCTCTCTGGTACTCAATGTTCTAAGGCAGGTGTCCTACCCTTTGGGTGTGTGTGTGTGTGTGTGTGTGTGTGTGTGTGTGTGTGTGTGTGTGACGGACTTCTTTGGCAGTTTGGTGAAACCTATGGGTGCCTTCTCTGAATAATATTTTTCTATGTAAAAAATAAAGTACAATGGATTATAAAGAAAATCAATTATGAAGAAATAGAGTGATCGATATTTTAGAGGGGAAGTTCACAGATCCCAGGGTAAGATCATAAGATGGGGGCACTTCCAGTCTGACATTCTATCTCATGACAACATTGCCTCATCTAAAGAACCTCCCATCTCCAACATTCTATGTTCTAATGTCCAAGCTCTGACATTTCTGTTCTCCAAGGTTCTTTAAGATCTAATATTCTATGTTGCAAGGCTTCTTCCAGTTCTGACATGTTATGGTCTAAAGTCAGTTTGGTGTTCTATGTCCTTTGTTCTAATAGTCTATGTTCTAAGGATTTTTTTCCCTTCTAAAGTTCAGTGTCTCCCATCCCAGAAGACTAGTGCTTAACAGCAGTCTTATCACTGAAAACTTCCTTCTCAAAGCTATGTCTAGGAATGAAGCCTCCAATTCCATCCAGGTTTGTCAAATCTTGACCTTGACTAAGACACTCAATTTTTCTGTGCTCAAAGTTTCCCCTTCGTTAATGCAAGGAGAAAAATGCTGCTGGCTCCTGCAGCACTCATATGAATTAGCCAACGTAAAGTACTTGGGGAAAAAAACACAAAGAGCTAGCTTGCTTCTCAGTCTAATTACAGTATTACTTTTTCAGTACAAACAGATCCTTTAACAAACGAATCTGTAAAAATAGAATCTCTTATTAAGTAACCAAGACACAGTCAATGAAAATGAGTTTTAAATTAAAATTTAAAATAAATGGCTCTGATAGCAAGGCAATAAACCCCAGGCTCCAGATAAAGCAATCAACCGCTGAAATAAAACCAGAAAAAGCCAAATGGACAACAATGATTTATAATGTATCCTGGCTTCCTGAGTTTGGGGAAAACTCTTTTGAAGTTTATTTCTCTATTATTTGGTTATTATTCCTCTCCCTATAGCTCCACCCCCCTCCTAAGGCAGTCAATCAACACTCAGCCAACAAGCATTAATTAATCACCTACTGTATAGCAGGTATTGTCCTAAGTGATAGAGATGCAAAGCATAAGACTCCCTTTCCTAAAGGGTCAGGATGACCTGGTATCAAAACCTACCCTATTACATGGCCTCTTAACTTCTTAGTGCATTGGGCAGTTCTCTAAGAGAGGGTGCCAACTTGTATCAGTAAAGGGAGTTTCCTCACCTGGGAGTTCCCTTTACCAATGAAATAAGAGGTTCAATCTTTATTCTTTTTCCCTATCCTACCATCCAGTTCATTACCTAGCCCTCCCAACTTGGGATCCTTTGCAGGACAAAGATAATTGCCTTAATAATATCATAAAAAGTTTCCTAGGCTGCTTGGAGTTGGATAAGCCCTGGGAATAAGGGTTCAGATCCTGTCACTGACACTAGCTTGTGACCTTGGGCAAATAACATCCATCTTCACCAGCAAAATGAGTAGATTGATATTACCGATCTCATAGGATCCTTGTAAAGAATGTGCTTTGTAAATTTACAGCATCACAGAAATGGGACCCACTACTATTACTACTACCGCTACTAACCCTACTACTACTACCACTACTACCACTACTACTACTACTACCACTACCACTACAACTACTACTACTAATACTACTAACCCTACTATTACTACCACTACTACCACTACCACTACTACTACAACTACTACTACTACCACTACTAACCCTACTACTACTACCACAAAAACTACTACTACCACTACTAACCCTACTACTACTACTACCACTACTAACCCTACTACTACTACCACTACTACTGCTACTACTCCTACTACTACCACTATTAACCCTACTACTACTACTACTACTACTACTACTACTCGACCTGGGCCAATCTGACCCTAAATCCCACAGCTTAGAGGATTTATTTTCAAATAACTGTTCACTGCCTCCTTTAGACCCAGTCATGTGGATTTAGTTAATAAAATATTTTCATAGACTATTATGTCTATTTAATATCTAGACTATTTCAATGTCTGTTGGTCATAGACATTAAAAGGGTCTCTTTAAAGCAATTATGTCTATTTTTATTTTTTTATTAGTCAAGGCAAACTCGAGGTACCTAGCTGGAGATGGGTTTGTCTCTGTGGATAAGGAAGGCTACTGGGAGTGAGGAGGTACTCATCTAAGCCTGTCTGGTCTTGCCCACTGAAGAACTTGCAATAAACCACAAGCTCCATCTTCAGCCTGGATATTCTACATTTGGAGGCTGATATTAGGAGGCTCATTGGACATAGAGCCAGGCCTGAAGTCATGACGACTTCTTTGTGAGTTCGAATCTGGCCTCAGATAGTTACTAGCTGTTTGACCCTGGGCAGGTCACTTAGCCCTGTTTCCCTTAATTTCCTCATCTGTAAAATGAAGTGGAGGAGGCAATCACAAACCACTCTTTGCCAAGAAAACCCCAAATGGGGATGGGGAAAGAAGATGTAGGCTTTTGTTTTTCCATTTAAGTTCACAGAACCCTTCCTCTGTTGATCAGTCCATGGACTCCTACAAACCCTGGGTTAAGGAGCAATGTTTTACTCCAATTCTCTCATTTTTGCTGTGTGACCATAAGGAAATGGCTTAACCACTCTGATCCTCATTTTCCTCTTTTGTAAATGGAAGAAGAAATACTTGCCTATATGTCTTATAGGAATTTTGTTAGAAAGGAGGCATCAGTGACCTAAAGGGCTGCATAAATGTAGGCTATTACTATAGAGCTGACCTAGAAGACCTGGATTTGAACCTTGGTCCTCTGACTCAGGTGGTAATGAATGTCCAGCTCCCTTTGATTGGCTGGGTAAAGACTCCTGATGGAGATCAGGGAACAAAACAGAATATTAGACCAGGAAAAGGTCTCGGATGGCACCTGGGCCAACCTCATTCTTGAACAGGAAACTCCTCTGCAACATTCTTGCCATGTGGCCAGCCAATCTTTTCTTGAAGACCTCCAGCACCAGGGAGCTCATTCCCTTTCAAGACTGCCTGCTGCCCTTTATAATGATAGGAAAGTCAGCTCTTCGATCAAATCACAATCTGCCTCATTGCTCCTAGTTCTGTCCCTCCCTCATGCAAGCACAGCCCTTTAATACTTGAAGACGGGGATCATTGTGTGCTCTCCTCTGCCAGCTGACCACAGAACCTTTTCTCCTGGCCAGCTGTCTCCACCTTCTTGACCAATGTTTCATATAACAGAGTTTCCAGGCCCATCCCACTTCTGGGTGCCCTCCTAAAGAAGTGTCCCAGTTTATCACTGAGGTCTTGAGTTTAGTATCTCAGCCCTCAGGCCCACTGAAGTTCAACAGTAATCCAAACCCACCTTTTTCTTTAACAATGAATTATGAAACTCATCCTCTAAATTATCTCTCTGGCGTCAGGTCCCTGACAGGGCCAATTTTTAAAAATGTGTGGGTTTTGAGCTGCAAATTGATTTTTTATTGTGATAAATTAAAATCCAATATCATCCAACAAGACACTAAACACACAGGCACCTAAATTATTTTTCCTCTTGAATGTTTTGTCTCTTTTATATTAAAATGAATCTCTGGTGGCTGCCGAGTCTGAGGAAGCACTGTCAGTGGACAATACCACAAGGATATGGAAATTTCATGCAAATAAGGGGCCATGCCAAAATACAAAAACAAAACAAGAAACCAAACCAGCCCTCCAACCTCCTTAGGTTCCCAGGAATTGAGAGGTGGAAGCAACTTCAGAGATTAGGTGAACCATTCCCATCTTCGGAGATGGAGGCTCAGGTAGGCTAAGTAATGTATTGATATGCTAACTATCCAAGTGATTATTAAGCTCCTACTGTGCTAGGCACTAGAAAACATCAGACTTGACAGCTGTGTCCTGACTCCAAGATCATCCATGACCCTGTGCTGCCTCTATTATAATGATCCTACAACTGCCTCATTCAAATTCCCAGAATCGAAGATGTTCAGACTTGGAAAGGACCACTGGAGCCATCAGTTCTACCCAGTCATGGACAGTCATCTCACCCCGACCCCCACCCCCAGTAACATGGCCCTCTAGTGGTGGTGGGGTAGGAAGCCACCACCTGCCATGGTGGCCCATTCTTCTCTGGGATGGTTCACCCTGTTAGGAAGCTTTTTTGGGGCCCCTTCTACCCATTGCGCCTAAATCTACCCAGTGTGGTCAGTCAGAAGAAGAATCCCTTCTATATGTGACAATTTTTCTAGTTCTTTAATAAATGAGAGCTTTTTCCTCCCTATATCTTCTTTTCTTCAGATTAAACCTCCCTAATTCCTCAAACATCTATTCATTCCACAAGGTCCTTCACTTTTCTTTCTGAATGTGTTCCACAGTATCAATGAATCTATAATCCTGTGACCAGATGATGCCATATTGCAGGGAGTACACTCGTTAATAACATACCAAGACCATGGACTCATTGAGGTACAAAAACCAACACAGCCAAAGGTGGGCAATCAGGATGGCAGCGGGGACTTGATACCAAGTCAATTATACATATATATCCACCTATCCATTCATCCATTATTTGTAATGTGCCCAGCACAAGGATCCATGAAACGTTACAAGAAACAGTGGAAAGTCTTCAGAAAACTGAGCGGATCTTTTAAGGACAATTATGGGGAAGGCAAGAGAACATGTGGATGGATTTTGATCACCTGAAATGAAGGGAATAGAGACACTTTAAAGATTTTTGGGGGAGAGGAGGTGTCTAGACCTGTTATTTTATTGGCATAAGGATTTCTCAGTGAATAACCTCCCTCTACCAATGTCAGCAAATATGCCACTTAAACTATTAGGGTTGCCTGGGATCCTGGGGAGTTAAGTAACCTGCTAGGGGTCACACAACCATCTGGAATCTGAAGCCCAGCTTCAACCCAGGCCATCTTGATTCCAAGACTGGCTCTCTATCCACAATGTCATTCTGCCCTGAGCTTCTGTAGCCCCTGAATTTTGTACCAGGAGCTGAGAGGGCTGTCAGAGAGGTAATTCAAGGTTAATAGTTACAAGCCCTTTCTCGTAAGGAATTTCCACAGTCCAGTAGGGGGAGATAAGCCATGTGCACAGATAAGCAGAAAGCCAATCAGAATGATGATGGGAGTGCTTTAGACAGGTGTGGATGCATACAAGCATGAACCAGGACACTTTTCTGGAGTGTGGTAGAATTCTAACAGCCGTTTTCATCCCTTTGATATTAGTGATAACTAGACATCCGATAATATGAATAGCCCTCAATTGAGAGGCATTTCCACCCCATGTTAACAATTCAAAAAAAGAAAGTTAATCATATAAGGACTGGGATCAAAGGCCCTTTGAAATTTGAGACAGGGTGTAAATTGCTGTAACCAATCTCTTTAATTGGGATCAATATCTCTGACAGCTTTTTGTTTTTAAATTCTAGGGAGAACTCTGCTCTGCCAATGTTTCTTTTTCTTATTGGGCGTGGGGGTGGGGAACAAAAACCAGCCCTCCTGCCACTGTGGGAATGAATACAGACTGAGGTAAGGCAGATCTCATTCCAGATGCCAAAGGTATCTCTGGGGGAAAAACAAGCCTTCACTAAAAAATGTGATTCCAGGCCCCCCGTGGACATATTTCCTACCTTCAAAGATCTAGGAAATTTGGCTTGCTGATCATTACAAATGGATATTTTTTTAGATAAAAATATACCTGAGGGTTCCTTGTACTTCACTTTATAGCAGGTAAACTGTGCCCAGATCTCCTTCCTTGCTGTTTTTACCCTCCCAAGACTCCAGATGCCCCTACCGTCTCATTGCCATCTCTTTCTTCCAAGGGACCAAGAGCAAACAGTTTCTGTTGCTGCTTATTCTTTATTTACAAAAAAAACTACAAGAAAACTCTGAAAATTTCATCTTGACTTATTTGTCTTCCTTGGACAAACCCTGGTTTGAGCACAGGACGTGGAGTCAAAGAACTGGGTTCAGATGCTGGCTTTATCACTTAGTATCTCTCTGTGACCTTGGGCACATGATTTTAACTCTTATGTGCCTTGGTCTCCTCATTTATAAAAATGAGTGGCTTGCACCAAATAGCTTCTATCCAGCTCCAAATTTATGATACTAGGAACCACTGAGTCAAAAACTGTGGGTGAGTCTGAGCATGAAAAGCTCCTCTGAAGTTGGCATACCCAGAAATCCACCTCACCCCTTCTTTGGCAGGCCCAAAGAACACATCCACTCTCTCCTTTGCTGCTCACAGAGTGATGGATTTGGGGGTTTTAAAGATTAAGAGCCCAATTCCCTTGCTGAAATTACTCCAATTTCAAGGTACTAGAGGTTAAACCTAGATGTCAGAATTCATTGACATTGAGGCAAAAGGCCTTGCTGAGTATCCGTGTTTACTGTGGCAAATGCAGATGGAAATTTCCTATCAACATTGACATCACCCCCAGCTCATTTAACTCTCTCAATCTCCCATTAGAGGACAGGGGTGCTATGGCATCTTTAGCACAACCCAGGGTACCCCCATGGTGGGCAATCACTTCCCACACCACTCAGCAAAGAGGCTCTCTGTGATGAACGAGCCCAGCTTATCAAGTTTGTCAGCTGCTATATGTGTGTTTATGCGGATTGGAGATCGCTGAGCAGCCAGAGAAAGCTTTTAAGGGCACATCTGTCAATAAATTCAATCCCGTTCTGTCATATCATCCTTTTACTTACTCCTGTCTTTTCATCAAAGATTTTGATTCCTCCAAAGGAGATGGTTAAAAAGATTTTCTGTTTGTGTTCTCCTTTGGAACGGGCTCCAGCGACAACTCCCTGTGGAGAGAAAGGACGGGGTTTGAGTTCGGCATTTTCGCAACTCTTCCCTGGTAGCTTTACTGCATAGGGGCCCCCTAAGGTAGGTCAGATACCATCAACCCACGGACAATGATCCTCGACTTCAGTACCAGTCTCGTTGGCCCTTTTATTCTCTCATGGCCCATTTTCCAAATTCTAAAAAGTTGACGGCTTAGTCTGATGAAAACACAGCTGGATAGGGAATGAGAAGACTAGGTTTTAAGCCCTGGCTCTTCGATATCCTAAGTGTGTGATCTTGAGCAAATCATTTGACCTTTATTTGGTCTCAGTTTCCCCTACTGTAAAATGAGATAGGTGGACTAGATAATCACTAAATGCCCTTCTTGTCTGAAATCTAGGATCCTATTAACCTCTGACACCAGATCCCATACACTGGCTAATTCCTTCAGTCTTTATTCATTCATTCTTCCATCATTCATGTTTTTCCCATCACATAAGACAGTATGTAATTTAAATAGCTTAAATTGCTATGTAATTGTCAGCAACTATTATTATAATCCCATTTATTCATTAATTTATTCATTTGCTTGTTCACTCATTTATTTATTTATTTTTAATTGGGAAAATATCATGGTGTTTCCAAAAGGCACACTGAGGTAGGAAACAGGAAACTTGGCTTTTGGTCCTGGCCCTGACATTAACTCATTGTCTGACCTTGAACAGGCAATTCATTTCTCTAAGCCTCAGTTGCCCTAATCTGTCAAGTGAAGGGTTTGGATTAAATAATCTTGGGAGTTGTGTTAAATTCTGATTTTCCATGATTTCTATTTATTTATTTTTAGTTTTCAACAATCAATTTCATAAGTTTTAAATTTTCTAACTTTCCCTTTCCCCTCTCTCCCCAAGACTGCATGCAACATACATTCCTATTAAACACATGTTAATGTGTTTTAATTTAATTTAATTCTTCACATAAGAAACACAACATTAGTCAAGTTGCACAGAAGAATTATATGAATGGGAGAGACCATGAGAAAGAAAAAAAAACAAACAAAAAAGAAAATAGTCTGTTTTACTCTGCATTCCGACTCCCCAGTTCTTTCTCTATATATGGATGGCATTTACCATGAGTAATTTGGAATTGTTTTAGGTTCTTGCATTCCCGAGAAGGGTTAAGTCTATCAAAATCACTCACTGCACACTGTGGCTGTTTTTGTGAACAATGTTCTCCTGGTTTTGTTCACTTCACTCAGCATCAGTTCATATAAGTCTTTCCAGGATTTTCTGAAGTCTACCTGTTCATCATTTCTTATAGCACAATAGTATTCCATTACATTCATATATCACAACTTGTTCAGCCATTCCCCAAAAGATGGGCATCCCTTTAATTTCTAGTTCTTGGACACAGCAAAAAGAACTTTGTACAGGTGAGTCCTTTTCCTATTTTTATGATCTCTTTGGGATACATCCTAGAAGCGGTATTTCTGGGTCAAAGGGTATATATATATATTGACACTCCATGATTTACTAAGGAGTCTTCTAAGTGAGGGAAATGTATCAGAATATGGGGAAGTACAAAGAAAAAACAGAAAAAAGCCTCTCATTCTATAGTACTTGGAGTCTATTAGGAGAGATGAAACTTAATCATGTTAGTATGGAAAACAGAACAAAGTAAGAGAGGTCTGAAAATGGTGCTGCAATGAGTTGATAGGAGAGACAGATCACTTCTATCTGGGGAGGGACAGAGAGGAGTTCCGATGGGCTTTCTGAATCAGGTAGCATCTGAGCTTGATCTTGATGAATATGTAGAGAATTCCAACAAGTGGAGATTAGGAGTCCAGATATGACCCCCAAAAACTCAACTAGCCTTCATAGGATTGTCAGCTCATTCTTTCATCCACTAATTAAGACATTGAGAGAGCATTTATTGAATGGTCCCTTTGTGTTGACAAAGGTATATTGAGCACTCTAGACATGCAAAGAAGGAGGCAGCATGAACCCTTCTCTGGAATAGATTAAAAAGCTGTTGGGGAGATAGGACATTTCCACCTGAAACAAAAGAATAATGAGCGTTTGTCTGTTAATCTAGCCCAGAAGGGCTGAGCTGCCTTAAGTGCTGATGGAATGTAAATTAAGGTCAAAATCACTGAGTAAAGAGTTATGAGTCTCATGTCACGATGCCATCATCATTAGTATCATCAGATGGATTTTCCTTTTTCTTTTTTTAAAGCCTAAATTAAAGAGCTTTGGCTTTTACCTTCTAGGATTCTGGTGAGCATGAAATGACTATTTCTCATTGCTGGAACATAAGGAGTTTGCACTGGTTTGCTCTATAATAATGCTTCAGAAAAAAAAAAAACAGTGCTATGTGGCAGAGATACTAGAATCAAGGAATGATAGAGCTGGGAGGGGCCTTAGAACAGGGAATGTGAGGGCTGGGCATGGCCTTAGAACCTGTCAGAGCTGGGGAGGGGCCTTAGAACAGGGAATGTCAGAACTAGGAATGGCTTTAGAACAGAGAATGTCAGAGCTGAGAGGGGCCTGAGAATAAGGAATGTCAGAGCTGGGCAAGGTCTTAGAATATAAAAAGTCAGAGGTGAGAAATATCTTCAAACATACGATGGTTGAGCTGAAAACGACAAAGGATGTCAGAGCTGAAGGGATTTTAGAACACAGAATGTTGGAGTTAGAAGAAACTTCAGGCATCATCTAGTTGGAAGGTTCTGTTCTTAGGGGGGGTGAAGGCTTTGGCCATGTAAGAAGCCCAGGGACCCCTCAGAACAAAGTTGTTTGTTTGTTTTAAGTTCATATAATAAAATATGGGAAACCGATGATATGGAAATACAGACATCCAAAGTTCCCGGCCCCCTGACCAAAGCCAGTTCAATCACTGAACAGCCTTAAGAACCTTGTCTCCTATTCCTTCTTTCCACTCCATCTATACTCAGTCTACCAGTCATATAGTGAAAGCCCTGGAGCTTCCTAACCTCACACTGTTACTATACCTGAAATGACATTCTTCTCCCTCTCTATTGGCCACCTTCCTACTCAATACTTTAAGGTACAATTCACGTAATGCCGCCTTTGCCATAAACCCTGATTCTTTCCCCCTTCCTTCTTTCTCCATTGGTAACAACCATTCCTCTCTGACCTCATTTTACCATAGTGCATGTGGTAGTGAAAGGTTCACACAGGACTGAAGGTCACTTTGCCTCAGTTTCCTTAACTAACCCTATAGCACATTTACATTATCCATATTTGGCTCACAGATTTGGAGCTGAATGGAACTTTAGAGTCCAGTGAGTCTAATCCCATCCTAATTTGTGGCAGTAATAAATCACATGAAGTGGTTACAGGCGTTCAGATTTGTACTATTCAAAGTTATAATTTTGTAAAATATGGTCTCTGGTTTCAGTCCAATGGAAAGTTTGAAATGGAAGAATGTGACCACTTCACAGGATTCAGTGTTAATACTCCTATACTTGAGACCTATCTGTACAAAGAAGGAAACTGAGGCTCTAAAAGGTTATATGACCTGGAAGAAAGAAGTAGAGCCAGGATTAGAACTCAGGTCCTGTGGCTTGAAAATGACAGCTTTCCTCTGTGTTAATCTCCCTAAAGCCATGAGTCACATCAAAGTACTTTGCAATCCTTAGGACGTTGATGAGAATTTATGTGGTTTGCATTTTTATGGTCACAAAGACCTGGCATCATCAAAAATAATTCCATCTCCTCCCCTCTCCTTCAGGTGGAAACAAAGACCTCCTCTGGTCCTAGGTACCTTGAGCTTCATCATGGAATCTTGACATAACTTGTCTCCGCGTGCAGCAGAAACTTCATCAATGCCGATCAGCTTGGCCTTGTACCGGACGCCTTCACCCTTGAATCTCTTTATCAAAGTGGCTTCACTGCGATCCTGACCTGGGGACAAAGAACAAAATGGGGTTTAGATATTCAAACAGGAAACGGGGCTGGAGAGGGCGGGGACAAACCCATCCTTGGGCTTGGCTTATGGTCCATCGGAGAGACATTGGCCTTACTCAGTCACTAGTGGAGAAGAGCGTTATAAGGACAGATGTGTTAGCGTGAAGGTCTTCAAGGACTTGGGTCCCAGTCCTAGATGAGCAACATTCTGTCTTTGGCCAAGGCCACTTGATGGGTCGCAAATTTTTCATCTACAAATAATAAAACTGTAAATAATTTGTTTCTTTAAGCTGTAAATGGAAACTCTGAGATCCCTTCTGGGTCTTGATTTGTGAACCTACGAGAGACCCTGGGCAAGTCACTTGCTTCTTGGGGCCTCAGTTTCCTTATCTGTTAAATGAAGGGGTAGGTAAGATGGAGGATCAGAGGGGCATTCTAGTTCTAGGTCTATGACCTTAAGCTAATTAATGGATCTCTCTTGGCCTCAGTTTCCTTTAAAAAAAAGTGAAATGAGGGCATTATATTAGGTGACCTCTGACATGCCTTTCAGAGGTCCTCCTATACACTCCTATAAATGTTCCTCTTTATTTTGATGCTTAGACTCGTTAAAAACCAGATTCTGCAGTAATATCTGACTCTAATATTCCCCCTTTACATTGTTCTAATCATTTTACCTACATCATGTCATTTGAGCTTCACTCTTCCCCTATAAGGTACTAGGCATCAGTGAACTCATTTAATAGATAGGGAAACTATTGAGGCTCAGAGTGGAGTAAGTTGCCCAGGGTCACACAGCTTGGTCAGAATTAGAACCTAGGTTTTCTTAACAACAAGTGTAACACTCTATCCAATGCAATGGGCTGTTGTGGGACAGAGAAAAGAGTACAGGTGATGGAACGAGGACACCTGGGATCAAATTTTGCTTCTGACACTTACTAGCTGTATGTGTGAACCTGGGTAAGTACCTAACCTCTCTGTGGCCACAGTTTCTTCTGCTGCAAAATGGGGGTAATAATAATAGCACTATCTATATTACACGGTTGTTGTTTGGAATATACTTTATAATACACCTTCCTTCCCTTCCTCCATTCTTTGCTTTCCTCCCTCTTTCCTTACTTCCTCCTTCTTTCTCTCCCTCCTTTCTCTTCCTTCCTTCCTTCCTTTCTTTTTTCCCTTCCTCTTTCTTTCTTTATACCCTCCCTCCCTTCTTTCTTTCTTTCTTTCTTTCTTTCTTTCTTTCTTTCTTTCTTTCTTTCTTTCTTTCTTTCTTTCTTTCTTTCTTTCTTTCTTTCTTCCTTCCTTCCTTCCTTCCTTCCTTCCTTCCTTCCTAGGAACCAAAGGAATATAACAAACAGCAGAGAGTCAGAGGACCTGGGTTCAAATCCTGATGGCTCTTTATGACCTGTGTGACTCTGAGGAAATCACTATCCCTCTCTGGGCTTGTGTTTCCTTTTTATAAATGCAAAAGGTGTATGTGGGATAGAAGGCAGGGTAGTACTGTGGAGGACAGTAAGAAAACCTGGAGTCAGGTGTCAGGTTCAAATCCTTCCTCAATCACCTTCGATGTGCATGACCTTGAGCAAGCCACTACCTCTTTGGAACCTCAAGCCCATTTTATGGATGAAAAAACTGAAGTCTAGATAAGGGAATTAACTTATTCCATCTCCCAAGTCCAACACTGCCAACTGAAACACACACTCCCACCGTGATTGTCCGGAGAATAACAGAGATCAAGGCACAGATCTCTGCCTCAGACCTGAGCCCTACAACAGCTCATGGCCTTCAACAAGCCATTTCTCCTCATAGGAATCAGAGGATTTGGAACTGGAAGGATCCTTAAATAAACACAATAAATACTTAGTAAACACATAGTAAACACCTTCTACAGGCCAAGCTCTAGGATAAAACACTGAGGGTATGAAGAAATGAAAGAAAAAAAGAGTGCTTCAAAAAGCTTGCAATCCAATGGGGGAGACAAGAAGCAGACAACTGCTTCATCTTTACAGATGAAAAAAGTGAGCTTCAGAGAACTGGAAAGGACTTAGCCAAAGAAACCCAACTCTAAGTGGCAAAGTTCAAGTCCTCTGATTGCAAAGCCATATTCCACAAGCATTAAGTGAGAGCCTACAGCGGGTCAGACTGGACCCTGGAAATACAAAGGCCCTACCAAAATCCAGGGGCCATTTCCAACTGACTTCGTGGAATAATGTGCCCTCCTGATGGGGACATGGAGACGATCAGACAAGACAACAGATATGCTGCCATTTTGCTGACACTAATAGAGTATACAGATAGAAGGTCAATAATGAGGGAATCATTTTTCTTCTAGGTTAATATCTATGGGATTTTCTCTTTCCCCTTAAGCTGTTTTCCTTCTTGCCCCCAGGGTAGCACAGAATCCCAGATCATGGAGCAGAAGGCTTCCTATGGGGGTCACTTGGTAATCCTGAGCTCACATGTCACTTCCTATATGACAACTGGCCTGACCCTCCCAGGGACCCTAAAAAAATTGTCAATTATTTGGTATTTCCTTTTTATTTACTCATATGACCCTGTTTTCTATCCACTAAGGGCCAGTTTGGTAGAGGGACAGTCCTGGGGTCATACTTGATGTGTGTACATGCCTACAGTGTCTGGCTCCTAGAATGCAGGGCTAGAGGACTGGACTTGGGAGTTAGCAAAATTCTGCCTCAAATCTATACTAGCTGGGTGACCCTAGTCAAGTAACTTAACCTCACATAGTCTCAGTTTCCTTAGCTGTAAAATGGAAATAATAATAGCACCTGTCTTCCAGGCTTGCTGTAAGGGTTAAATGAGATCATGGTAGAGAAAGCACTTTGGAAACCTTAAAATGCTGTGTAAATGCTAGTCACTGTTATTGATAAATATCATTATTACTGATAAATGCGCATTGAATTGAATGGAATTGAATTGCATTTGGTTCAGTTCCCTGCCTGCCTTTAGGCAGGTAAGACAAAGCAGCACATCATTTTCCAGATGGGCAAGGCCTTCTCTGGTTCTTGCGGCCTGGCCCCAGTCACCCAGCCAGTGTCTGGAGGGGTGAGGGGGCTAGAGCTGGCGGATCCCAGGCCTCGGGGCCGTCTCCTCTCGTGCTCCACACCCTGCTTGGATGTAGCAGTGGCTAGAACATTGATGCTTGTTAAATAATATTTTATGAGAGATGCATGGCACATGGCTGATGAGTCAGAAACTGTAACTAATGTTAAAATGAAGCCTCAGGGAAATACAGAGGCAGATGTTGGCACCTATAGCTAAAAGCGAAGGGAGGTCCATTTGACATGCCAGGGTCCTGTAAACAGCATCTGCCAGAGGAAGCAGGCACAATGGTGTCAGTGGTTCCATCCCCCAGCCTCCTCCAAAGGGGGCTGAAGAGATGCAGAACTTAGTCAGCAGTTTCTTCTACCAATAAAAACCCGGCTCTACTCATCCCCCCTGACAGCCCTCAGCCCCACATCTTCAATATACCAGCATGCTCTGTTTACCAATAATATGCCTTTCACTGCCACGAGTCAAAAAAAAAAAACACCCCTCTGTCTGAATTTTCCTCCCATCCCCAGTTTCCCACCTTGCACATACATGCATATTGAACGCGTTCAAGCCTTAGATCAGCTCCGCTGAACCTCAACGAATTCATAGCATTAAAAGCACTTTCTGGTGCACAATTTATGTCTCAGAAAGCCTAGAAATTGGGTAAACAGCTTCCAGCTCCTATGCAACATACATAAATCCAGGCTCCCTAAGCACAAAGCATTTAAACAGGGGCCAACACAGCACCTGCCTCTCCAGGGATCCCAAGGGCCGCTGGCCAGCCCAAGCTGGAGAGAAGACAGGTCAATCACAGGGCGTGGACCAAGGGCATGGATTAATAGAAAAATATTAGACCATCTGGATGAAAGTGGGGTGTCCAATTTAGACTGGGACCCAGGGCACAGCTAATTCATATGAAGGGCACTTATGCAGAAGATGATCCTGGTTCTCATTAAACTTTCCACCATTAAAAGGGTCATTTTTCATAAGGAGATCTGAAACAAGGTCTCAGTGATATTAGTAAAAGGATAAATAAAAGGGAGCTGAACCACGAGGGCTATAATTCTATTAGAAGGTTTGGGTGATGTCATTAGCCACAAGATCAAGGCTTGAGGAGTATGTGAGCAAGAAAGGACCCTGGGGGTCATGGAGAACGCTGTGGCCACAGAGGCCTCAGGTGGGAATGGGGGCAGAGAATGACTTGAGCACAAGCATACTGCAGTAAGGCTAGAACTGGGATGTGACCTGTGGCCTCCCAGTTCCAAACTCAGAGAAAGAGAGAGAGAAAGGGAGGGAGGGTGGGAGGGAAGGAGAGAGAGAGAGAGAGAGAGAGAGAGAGAGAGCAGCTTTGAGGTTCTCTTCACACATATCAACTGTACGAAACTCAGTGCTGCTGCTGGAGCTGAGGAGAAAAAGATACATAAACATTCCTGGTGGAATTGCCAGTGAACACATTTCTCGAGGCTGAGCTACCTCCCAATACACAAGTCATAAATGAATCATATTCTTGGGTACTATCATCCCATTTTTAGGAAATCGCTCTGAGATTATCTCAAGTTTGGCCTGGGTCTCGTATGTATGTAACTGTGTC
Organism: Petaurus breviceps papuanus; assembly: GCF_028583685.1. Taxonomy (NCBI): domain Eukaryota; kingdom Metazoa; phylum Chordata; class Mammalia; order Diprotodontia; family Petauridae; genus Petaurus; species Petaurus breviceps. Next base: position 19,037,230 of record NW_027185852.1, on the reverse strand, counting down.
TGTGAGCTCTTTGAGAGCAAAGATTGATAGTTTTTTTCCAATTATTTTGCCTTTCTAGGAATCACCAGAAATTAATACAGTGCCCGGTACATAGCAGGAGTCTAATAAATGCTTATTGTTGACTTGATTTGCATATATCCTATGGCAGGGATTCTTAAACTGTTTTCATATCATATACCTGTATGTATGTATACATATATATATAGCAAATGTACATACACACATATATATGCACATATATATACAAACACGTATCTATATATCTATCTAAAACTTCACTAGAATTGCTTTCCTTTGTAATCTTATGCATTTTATCTCAGTTAAAAACCTTCTTCTGAAGAGTTCATAGATTTTGACAAATTTCTGAAGGGGTCTGTTCATGAAACAAAAAATGGTGGAAGCCTGTTATAAGAGAACCATCAGAAAAGAAACAAGGATACGCTACATGTGTGTATTCACACGTGGCAACATATATAGAATCTATTGACACACACAGCTATATTTATATTGTACATTTATAGATATGTATGCATGTGCGTGTATTCATGTGTATGTATGTACAACTATATATGTATACATGCACATATCCATCAGTGATAGGCAGAGGAATGAAACCTGTCCTTTCTTTGGTACGTGACACTCCTTCTCCTCAACAAAGCAGGTTGGTGCTCTTTCTAAATTTAAGAGTCTCAAGACCACTGGTGTCAAACACAGAAGGATCCTATAGACCTCATATTGACTTAGATAACCTCAAATTAAAATTTATTTTGCTAAATATTTCCCAATTATATTTTAATCTTATTCCTGCCCAAGGAGTTCTGTAGGCTAGAGCTTAACAGCTGCGGCCTAGAATGTAGCAAAGTTAAGTGACTCTCCCTGGATCCCACAGACAGTGTGAGTCAGAGGTGGAACTCTCCACCCAGGTCTTACTGAGCAGGAGGTCGACTCTCTAGCCACGACTCCTCAGTTATTTGTAATCACAAAGACCGGGAAACAGCCTTAATGTCTACCAGTTGGTGGACGGCTGAATAAATTGTGGTACAGCAATGTAATACAATACGAGGATGCCATTAAAAATGATGAATGAGGGATATAAAGACATTTGGAAAGACTTAGATGAAACATTACCATGTGAAGGAAGCAAAGCATGAAGGATGACGGAAATGCTGACTCTCACTCTATGAAAGGGAAAGGCTACGGAAAGCCAGAGATGAATGAAGAGGATACAGGGGCAGTAACTCAGAAGCTGTGTGACTCATTCAATCTAATTCAACAAAAAGAAGATTCCACAAATAGTTATGAAGAAGCTGGTATGCACAAGACTCACTGCTGGCCTTTAGGAATCATCAAAATAAATAGAATATAATGTTAAATAATAATGATAAATAGAAATAGAATGAGAATAATGGCAAGAATAATATAGTTAAAAAACATGCTAAGTAATAATGATAGGTAATAAAATATAATAAGGACGATAATGGGACTTGTCATCATCATCAACATTCATTGACCTCCAGGAGCTTATAAGACCTGGTGGAGATGTGTCCAACACCAGGTAGGATATGTTGGTCCCAAGAGAAAGATCAGTACAACTAACTGAGGCTATTTTGAAGAGGGAGAGGACACCGAGGTGGGGGAGGGAGCAGGGTTTAGGGAGGTTTAAAGCAGGTCACAGCTGAGTTGTATACATAACGACATGACTACATTGAAATTCATGTTCAATGTAAATAGACGCAAATGCAAATTGATTTGGTTTTCCTGTGACTTACAGTTAAGGGCACAATAAATTAATTTTTGACATAACATCAAACATTCCTCCCACCTTTTTATTGGACCTTTGTTCAAATGCTTGACATGAACAAGAACAGGGCATGCCATCGGGCACTGAGTGAAGAAATAATTGTGGAAATGACGTCTTAATTTTTAATGTACAAAATGATTTTAAAATAACTCTTAATAGAGACAAAAAAAAAAACAAACACCCTTGAAAGAAGGTGGCTGTCATAGTCTGGAAATTGGCTTTACAAAGTATGATATATGAACAATGCAATTGAATATTACTGAACCTTATGAAATGACCAATGTGAGAAATTCACTGTGGGAGGGAGGATTTGCATACAGTGATGCAGCAGGAAGAAAGAAGAGCCATGAGAATAACATATAACACACAGACCTACTCCATTCATGTAAACCATGACAAGGACAAAAACAGTCAAATTCTAGTGAATTATGATGACTAATCTTGATATCAGAGGCACAGGACGGAGACATTCTCTCATCCTCAGTATAAAGGTGGGAGTTATGGATACAGAATACGGTATACATAGTTGGTCATAGTTGCTATATAGGTTGGCTATACATTTTGTGTTATTTTGTTACCATGAAGAGGAGAGCAGTTAAGGAGAGATGAGTGTAACAGGAAAAATAAAAATCAACGTTAAAAAAGCACATGCATTTAAGATAAAATAAGCCCCCCCAATCCCCATTATTATAATAAGCCATGGTGAGTTCAAATGGAGGCTATGTTGCTCCTGGAAAGAGCAGAGAACTTGAAGACCCCAATCCAAGCCTCGGTTTTGCCACTTACTAGTTGTGTGACCTTAAGCAAGTCACTGCCTTTTTTTCCTCATCTACAAAAGGAAGATGGTAAGCAAGATGGTCCTTCCTAGCTTTGTCACTCTGTAACTTCAGAGATGGAAGGGACTTAGGAGATCATCAGGCTGTGCGGTTGGCCTGGATGTTTCCTCAGTTATCCTCAAATTCTAGCACTCTATGACTCTTGACTCAGAAGGTGTTAGGTCCCTGAAGCACATGGATCAGAGTTCAGTCCCATTCAGGGAAAGCATTAACTTGGGAGTAGTCAGAGGACTGCAGGTCCTGAGGCCACTGGTTTCTTCCTACCTCTTCTAGTGTTGCCAGGTGAAGTTCTCATGACAATTCACAAAGTGCCAGGGATATTATGACAGTTTAATGAAATTTACTTAGCCGGACCTAAATGGAGAAATTTTCACTGAAGGGGAATAAAATTGCCAAAAGGATAGAGTTGACTTAAAGGACTTTCTGCTCTGCTGGCCAGTACAGACACGGACCTGTCTCACAAAGGAGCATGACCCGGTTTCTAAAAGAGCTCTCCATACCCCTTCCTCAGAACCTAGTAGTCTCCAAAGGGAGGCTAGAGATGGCCCAGTAGAGAAGTAACAAATGGTACCTCACTGCAGAAAGCAGACCCAGTGGAAAACATCAGCTCAGCTAATAAAGTAGCTAAGAAAACAAAACAAAACAAAACATAATTACCTCTGCAGGGGAGCAGCCAGCAGCAGATTTGTTGCTGCAAAGGGGTTTTATGGCCAGAATCCAACCCTAGGCCCCTAGGCTGCCCAGGCAATTGGTGTTACCATTCATTCTCATTGGTGGTGTGGGAATCTCTAGGCAAGAGGGCCCCTAAGAGTATTGGGATGTGTGGAGAGAGGGGGCACCTCTGGTATTTACCTTGCTTTTCCGTTTAATCAAAGGTCTTTGCTTTGAGTTTACTGGCCATTGGGAAAGAAAAGGATGCATGAAATTGGGGCTCATGAACTGTAATTTTAAATGGATGCTGACTGAAAATGTTTCTTGAACCTAGGTGAAGCTTTCATTAGTTCATATGGGAAGGGGTCAGGTACACACACACACACACACACACACACACACACACAGCTGCACTTTCTAATGTAACTACAATTTAGTCCTGTTCGACAGACACAGTCATTTTGATTTATAAAAAAAGTAACACTTGGGGCGGCCAGGTGGCTCAGCGAGTAAGAGCACTGGCCCCAGTGTTGGGATGACCTGGGGATCGAATCTGGGCTTAGACACTTAGTACCCACCCAGAAACACCTGGTTGTGTAACCTTGAGCAAGTTACTTAAACCCAATTGCTTAAAAAAAAAAGTAACACTTGCCCACATTTCTTATGGGTCAGCCTTATTTTATCCATACCCTGGGCCTTTGGGCCCCAGCTAATCTGAATGGATATTAGAGGATGCTGTTTTTCCTCCAAATTCACTGTCTTCGCTAATCATAAAATATACACTTAAAGTTGGCATCATAAATTTGGTTGGTAAAATGCAAATTCACATAAGCTAAACTAAATCCAAGTAGACAATCATACTGGCTCTGCAGACCTGAGACTATATCTGGCTAATTAATCTCACTTTTGGTTGGCACCCTCTGGAGAGAACACTGACCATGGGGTACATCCATGGAGGCAGTGACTAGGATAGGGAAAGGACCTGAAATAATATAAAAGCCAGATTAATAAAAAGAAATGGGGACAGTTTATACCGAAGAAAAGACTTTGACCTTCGTTAATTTTTTGTCTCTCTGAATCTGATTTTTTACATGGAATTTCTGAGCAGGTCTTTGGCTTTAATAAATTGAGAGGCACAAATCAGATCAAAATTGAGAAATGAGAACTCCAATGGTGTCCTTGAAGTTTTTGGAAAGCTTTCCAAGAGCTCCCAGCAAATTGAGCAGACCTTCCTATTTGGGGCCATGGGTGGGCATGCATGGGCAGTGGGTCAGTCTGCCTGGAGGGAATAGCTACATGGATGGGACACAGGATTTAAAAAGTGGATTACGGAGCTCTCAGATACATGGGCATTGATAATCCAAGGACATCCTAAGTCTTCAAGGAACTATCTCCCTCCCTTCCAGCCTCTTTTCTCTACTCACACCAAACTTTATGTCATGCTCTGATCCTTTATCACTTGGACTAGTGTAAACGTTTCCTAACTAGTATCCATGAAAACAACCGAATTCTTCTCTAGTCCATCTTCCTCATAGCTATGAAACTGATATTCTCATTGATGGTGTCACTCATTCCCTCATGAAGCTTCAATGGCTCAAAAATTCCTTTAGCATCAAATACAAACTCATCTATTAGGCAATTAAAGAAAGTTCTTCACAATCTGGCACCAATCATTCTTAACTAATTACACATTACTCCCTCCAACATTCCACAATCTAGCTAAATTGATTTGTTTGTTGTTCCCTGCCCACAACATTCCATCTTTTCCCTCCTGATCCTTGCCACTCTCATTTACTGCTTCTTCCTCTTGGCATTCCTAGCTCCTTTCAGAATTCATCTGAAGTGCCCCTTCCCCATCCCCACCTGTGATAGTAATGGCAATTAAAGATTCCCCTGTATTGGCTTGGTTTTCAAATTGATTGTGTTAAAACCCAGAGCTTGTTAATCCCACCTGTGGGATGGACTTGTTGATGTGAAAAGAAAGTCCTGAACTGGGAGGAGCTGGTGACATAGATTTGGAGAGACAAGAGAGAGGCTGAAGATCTTTTTGGAAGCAGCACCTCGTGGAGAGAGAGAGAGACTAAGAGAATTGCTGGTGGCCGCTTTGAATTGCCCTGGACTTTTGAGACCTGCCCCCTGAGCTGCCAAGGACTGAGGAGACATGGCTGTTTTGCTGGTACTTTGTCTGTCTGTTTTGATGTTATTTTGCCAGATTTGTCCACTGGTGAAAGACTGTCCTGTTGAAGAAGTCCTGGAACCTGGCATTTGGTTAAGAAGCCCTGAGACTGTCCTGCAGACAGAGAGTGAATACTGTCCACTGGTGAGGGACAGTGCTGTTGTTGCAGGGGTCTGGAGACTGTCCTGCAGACAGAATGAATACTGTCCACTGGTGAAGGACAGTGCTGTTGTTGCAGGGGTCTGGAGACTGTCCTGCAGACAGAGTGAATACTGTCCACTGGTGAAGGACAGTGCTGTTGTTGCAGGGGTCTGGGAGCCTTTCTGTTGGTTCAGAAGCCCTGAAGAAGGATTTTCTTGTTGTATGTTTACAGAAATCCTGGGAGAGGGCTTTGCTGATGTGTTCAGGGGTTCTAGGACTGTTCTACAGACAGAGGATAAATTCATGAAGGGATTGGCAATGTATCTTGTGGCCTTGCTAAGCCTTGTCTCCCCAGGAACTAAGATTGCTGAGAACTTGCATCCAGTCAAGATGAAGAAAAGACCTCCATTTGGGTATTAAGTGCTGTGTTTAAACTTGAAGTAACTCTGGGGTAGATTCAATTGTGATCCAGGGGTGGGGAACTTTTGACCTTATGTTTGGAAACTAATCTCCATTTGAGAAGAGGGGTTTTGTGGTGGACCAAATGAAGGTATAGCCTAGGGGTGGAGAAGTATTTAGAACAGAGACTTTGTAATTGATTGATTGATTGGAAGGTCCTGGGGTGGGGTAGTCCTTGGAGATTATTTAATCACATTTAGTAAATGATGTCATGTTTTGATCTTCTCTGTTCTTGGTTTGTTACTGAATAAAATGGAGAGCACCTATGCTGGTATTCTGAACCTTGGGAAGTTGCCTTTCTTTTGGCATTACATTACACCACCTCACAACAAATGCTACTTTCTGCTTTGTAGCTGCTATTGAGTTGTTTCAGTCCTGTCTGAAACAGTCTGTTTTCTTGGCAAAGGTACTAGAGTAGTTTACCATTTCCTTCTGCAGCTCATTTTACAGATAGGGAAACTGAGGCAAACAGGGTTCATTGACTTGACCAGGGTCACACAGCTAGTGACTGAGGCCACATTTGAGCTGAGGATAAGTCACCCTGATTCCAAGACCAGTGCTCTAACCACTGTGCTATTTCGCTATCCCTTTTTATTTACTTCATATTGATTTCATATGATTTTAGTTGTGTATGTCTTATTTCCCTTCAGTAAAACGTAAGGTCCTTGAGAGCAAAGGCCATTTTGGTTTTTTCTGTGTAACCCAGAGTTCTCAGCACATAGAAGTCATTTAATAAAATGCTTGTTGAAGTGAATTGAATTGGAGTGTAGTATTCATGGGATCCAAACCAATAAACATTTATTAAGCACCTACTGTGTGCCTGACATCTTGAAAAGGCCTGGAGATTTTGTTAATAAAAAAAAAAAACAGTCCCTGCTCTCAAGGAGTTTACAATCTAAAAGAGTGAGACACCAAAGACCAAAGGAGGCAGGAAAGGGTGGGGAAGGAATCCACTGGGAGAAGTTTGCTACTCCACCCTCCAGTTCTCCCACCACAGGGGAGAGGACCCTGAGGGAGGTGCTATCAGTCTAAGCTTGAGTCAGTCTCATGGTGGTGAGATTGGAGATGATGAACTTAATAAGCCCAGGAGGGACATCTCATTCCAAGGAACTGAAATCAGGCAGAGCAGAAGATGCAGGAATGGAAGGATCCCTGGAGGCAACTTAATCCAAATCCATCCTGTGTAAGGGATGAGGAGACTTGGGCTCAGAGACATTAAGAGATGTTTCAAGGTCATAAAAGAAAGCAGGGAATCCAGACACAAGTTCCCTGGATCCAAACCTAGTATTCTCTAACACACTAAGGCAGTGTATTGAATAAACTAGATGGATCCAGAATCAGTGGTGTTCCATTTTGCCCTAACTATTTGGCAACAAGATGCCCTGGGTGTTAACCTACCTTCCCAGTACCTTAAGAGGATGTCGTCCACATCAGAGACCTGGCAGCTTTTCTTCATATTAATAAGAATGGCCTATAGACCATCTCCCTCCATCAGTGATCCCACTAACCCCAGAAATGGCTGACTTCCTTACAGAAATGTAGGTTTCGCCCAGTGTACAGATCATGGTATATGGGCCTGTCTTCTTTGTATTTAGCTGTTTACATGTTGTTTCTCTCATTAAACTGTGAGCTCCTTGAGACAGGGGTTTGAGTTTTGTCTTTCTCTGTGTCCCCAGTACTTGGCACAGTCCTGGCACATTGTACAAATTTAATAAATGTTTACTGACTGACTGGCATAATGGTGTTACATAGGAGAGGCCATGTCCCTCACTGGCCACAGACCTGGCATTGGAGACAAGCAGCCCTGAGTGTAAGGCCTTTGTCTGACATCTACTGCCAACTTTTTACATGATCAGTGGTAGAGAAGATTCTGATCTGCATTGGTGAAGGGACTTTCCTCCCCTGGGAGTTCCCTTTAACAATAACAATAACATAACAATAACAGAGCTAGTCCTTATCTCTATTCCTATTATGGATTTGTCAATAACACAACATGTCCAAGTTTGACCCAATGCCCCAGCAGGAACAAGGGCCCCTGCCCCCCAATATCTTTCTCTATAATGGTACATTAAAACAGACAGACCCAGTATAAACGTAGAATGTTTTATCTTCTTGGTTCTCCATGGAATTTCTGTCAAAAGCCTGCAGTGCAGTAAATAGCCTAAATCATGAAGACAATTAACATTTTTATGGCCCTAAGACGTGGAGAAGTCTGACTCCACTGAAGTCATAAGTGACCTCTAATACTGAGCCTGCATTAAGACTGTTAATAGCTTAGTAAGATATTTCACACTAAAGAGAGCTCATGATTTTTATAAACACATCACAAATTGTGGCAGCCGCTGTTCAAAGGAAGGAAACAGTAGAACCCCTCCCCCCCTTTCCAATGGTATCCAAGGACTTCAACCTGTTTGGATATGGAAATTCTAATGTGCTTGGGGTTGTTATATAGCATGTAAGAGGCTGGACTTACAGTCAGGAAGGCCTGGGTTCCAAAATTCCACTGATGACTCTGAACAAGTCACTTAACCTCTCCAGGACTCGCTTTACTCATCTCTGAAATGGGGAATAATAATACCACTAATACTTGCCTCATCAGGTTATGATGAAACTCAAATTCATTCACATGCAGAGACCTTTGAAATCTTTGAAATGTGATAGAAAATGAGTTACTATTACAATCATTCCTATTTTCTAAACAAGTCATTATTTTACTGGGATTGAGTCTTCCTCCATCAGATATTGTGTGGTATCCTCTAAACCAAAGGGGATCCTCAGATGGTAAGCTATTAGAATCTCAGTGTTTAAATCCCATACTAATGCCACCCTGTGCCATTTGGACTCAGTCAGCTCTTGGAAAGGGTTCAGTGCTAAGCAGATAAGATCTGAATGCCTCTATGAGAGGGGGTCCTAATGTGGGGGTCTATGAACTTGCATTAAAAAAATTAAAATTAATTAAATTAATTATTTTATAATATATAATAATTTGCTAAATTAGTTATCTAATTAAAAATTAAAATATTTAATAAAAATTTTCAAGTAAATAGCTGCTTTCATTATATATATATATATATATATATATATATATATATATATATATATATATGTCATTTTATGCATTTAAAACCGTGATTCTGAAAGGGAGCCCAAAGGCTTCCCCATACAGACAAATGAAACCATTATACAAAACCAATTTAAAACCCCTGCTCTAGCTTCAGCCCTCCAACAGGTATAAGGGGGGCTGGGAAGGACTTGTCAAGGATGGCGCTGTTTTAGACACTGTAATAGACATTGTTGTCCAGACCAGTGATAAGCTCTGCCTCTAAGACCTCAGGCACTTCACAGCAATGTCTAATCCACATCTTTCCCTCTGAAATACACACAACCCTGGAGAACTGCGACACAAAAATCCATCCAGATGGAGGGAAAGTAACCCAATTCTCTAAAGACGTAGTGCACCCTTACCAAAGGGTCCAAGCTGGATCTCTTCCTCTCCCTTCTGATATAATTTGCATCTAGAATAGAAAATCCAATTTAGAAACACAAACCCAAAGCTGCTTGCTCTTCTACTGATATTTATTATCTGCAAGCAGCCTCGAGGTGGAAAAGAGATGGATATCCTTCTCAAGCCTGCCAGCAACAGCTGCTGCATTTCTGAACAACTCAAACTCTGTGATGGGGCAAATGGCTCACTCAAATACATCTGCTATGATTCCTTCTTATGCCTCAACACAGCCAGTCTCTTCTTGGCTCACTCTTGCCTTCTGAAGCAATCCCCTCCCTCCTCTGGTTATCTCCTTGTGTTCTACAGACATTTACTCAGTGTGAGATACTAGGAGACACCAAATAATCATGGCAGGAGCTTACTGTCTAGTGGAGAAATCCATTGAACATACCTATGGGGCACAAAATGAAAAAAAAAATACATTTGTATAAGGGAAACATAAGGTGAGATGGGATCTCTGAGGTAGGAACTCTAGCAACAAGCTCAGGCCCAGGGTGTCCCAGGATGATTGCCCTCATTCTCTGGAGCCATATTTTATAATGAAAGTTTCCCAATCACAGTATCTTCCCCAGCTTACTTTAATCCACTCAGCATAAGAGAGCAACCAGGCGATCTGAATCACTGAACTGAGTTCGATAAAGTGGATCTCAAAGTAAGTGTTTAGATGGATGGAAAAGAGGAAGATATCTAAGGGAAATTGTCTTGCATATGGGAAATAGCACTGACTTCTGAATCAAAAATGCAAGGGAAAGAACCCAAGATTTGAAAGCAAAAGGTATAATGGAAAAAGCCCCAGATTTGGCACCACAAGTCCTGAGGTTGACTTCTGCTTCTATCACTAAGTGGCTGTATGAACTTAGAGAATTTAACTTAGCCTCTATGGACCTCAATTTCTGTCTATAAAGTGAAGGAATTGGGGTGTTGTTTAGTCATTTTTCAGTTTTCTTGCAAAGATACTGGAGTGATTGGTCATTTTCTTCTCTGGCTCGTCTTACAAATGAGGAAACTCAGGCAAACAGGGTGAAGTGACTTGCCCAGGGTCACATAACTAGGGAGTATCTGAGCCCAGACTTGAATTCAGGAAGAGGCGTGTGTCACCTTGTACTAGAACGTAATGAGGTTTTCCTAGCTGTGAGACAAAGGGCAAGTCACTGAAGTCTTTTGAGCCTCGGTTTCCCCCTGTGTGAGATCAGCGATTGTACACTTACTGTCTTAACTTACAGCAATGGCATTTACAGTTATTATCTACCTCGGGAAATGTGCTGTGCAATTCTTAAAGTACAAAGTAAATCTGAATTCTGCGTGTTGTTGCCAGGAGTGTGCTGATAAATGATGGACAGACAGCACACAGCTCACTTTAAGGTCATCTGCCCCACCATTTTCTCGATCACTTTCTGAAGGAGAGGTGATCAGCTAAACAATAACCCCATCCTGATGGGCTAATTTCTGAAGAGAAAATGCTCACACTGACTGAGTCTTGGCTCTGGGGCTGAGTTCAGCTGGCTCCAGTGGCCCCCAATAGCTGCTTAGAAACATTTAAAAGAGCAAAAATTAGCAAGGTGAGTCTGTGATAACGAGTCAACTGGTTTAACGAAATGGGAGGGGAGCTATAAAGAGTAATAACAGACCAGAAAGGAGGTATGTGGGCCAAGAGAGCACTGGGCCAGTTCAATGAGGCAACATTTATGTCCTATTTCATGGTTTACGAAGGTCTTTTAAAAAACAATCTCAGGAGGGGGCGGTGTAAAGATTATTATGTCCACTATGCAGATCAGAAGGCTGAGGCTTAGACAAGTGAATTGACTTATATTATCCAGTTATTGAGTAGAGAAATTCAGATTCAAACCCAGGTCTCCTTAGGCCAAATCTACATTACACAATACTGCCTTTGAAACTTACTACTGGCAACCTCGGATAAGTAATTTGGATGGAGAGAGTGCTGGCAAGCAGGGGCTTCAGTTATCTGAGGAAAGGTTTGAACCTAGGTCTTCTGACAGGAGCACTACCTCTTCTGTCTATACCAGGGAGCTGATAAAGGCTCAATGCTTCTTAATCATAAATAGATGTACAATGCCCAGTTGTTATACAAAGTTGTGAGAAGCAAATGAAGAAAGGAATGAATGAATGACTATTGATGTGTGGCTCTCAATGCAGGGTTGCAGAGGTCTGATTTAAAATAATGAACAATAAGTGCTCTGGTATCAGGACTGGGGCTAGCAGGATTTTGTAATAAAAACTTGCAAAGTAAATTATTTGGCTGAGAAAGAGAGAGAGAAGGTGGGCAAGCTTCCCAGTTCATAATCTGGTTGGGAGGGAATGATGGCCTGGACCAGGGAGGACCTGGGTGCTCAGGGGGTGTAGGCAGATTCTCAGAGAGGATGAAGCCAGGTAGAACGAGGAGCAGAAACCTGCAGGCAACAAAGCCCAGAAATGCCACCAATGGATCGGTCCCTGGTGTGGACAGCTCCAGCCATGGCCCCGTCCCAGGGCCTAGGGATTCCTATGGTGTCAGGTGGATTTCTTCTCTAAAGTTCATAATATGTCTCTAGACAATCAGGCAAACATGCACGGCAAACAGACAACCAAGAAATTGGCAGGGAGAAGCACAGAGCGGTTTCCAAATGAAGATGTCCAGGTGTTTGAGCCACAAATTGCCAGTGGAGGATCAGGCATTTTAACGCCCCCTGGTGGCAGTTAAACAATGTCTTCCAATTCTATAGAGTGGACAGCATCCAAAGTCTGTTCATGACCATCTTGTCTTTGGTCCTCCCAGCACACCTGGGAAGGGAAGCAAGGCGGTCACCTTGTCCCCATTTTACAGATGCAGTAAACCAAGGTTCCTGGAGGGAAAGGGACAAGCCCAAAGTCACAAAGTCTACAGTATTGCTAAATTTGAAGTCAAAGAAGCTGAATTCAAATCTTACTTCTGATACCTACTACCTGTGTGACCTTGAGGACCTTGAGCAAGGTCTCACAGACTTCTATGGGTCTCAGTTTCTCCACATGTGAAATAGAGATTACCTGCTTCAAGGGTTCTTTATTCCTCCTTTCCCCACTTTTCCACAAAGGGGTCCATGGAGAAATTTCAGATTATCTATGAATTTGGATGGAAAAATAGATATTAAAAAAACTAATTTCTAACTGAAATTTAGCATTTCTTTCACATTATTCTGATTGGGCTTATCAACTCTCTTTTCCTGGAAGCTCTTCCTCACTAATGGAGCCCCAGATTATACTCTTTTTGGGCTAAAACATCAAGTGACAGTTTATACTGAGCTTTAACCTTCAAAACCCACCAGGGCCTTTTTAGGATACCTGCTGTCTGAACATCTAACCCTGTTTTGTACTTGTGAAGGTGATTTTTTTGTACCCATGTGAAAGCTTTGCATCAATCCCTGTTGACTTCCATGCTATAAGGGTTAGACCAGTGTTCCAGTCTGTCATTTACACCTAGCCCAGTGTGGGAGCCATCCCTCCCAGGTTTGTATCTTCAGGAAATCTGATTATCTGGACATCTAGGTCTGTATCCAAGTCAGTGATAAAAAGGTTAAACAACAGAGGGTCAAGACCAGATCCCTGTGGTACTCCACTGTAGACCTCCTCCCCCATGATATTGAACCATCAATTCTTTAAATCCCACCATGCAACCAGTTCTGAACCATTTCACTATATTCTTGTCAAATCTGTTTCACTTTATCTTTTCCACAAGAACAGTGCACATATTTTATCAAAAGCTTTGCTAAAATCTAGGTCCACTATATCCAAGTCATCATCTTGTATACTACTGCAGGGCAGCGAGGTGGTGCAGTCAATAGAAAGCCAGGCCCGGGGTCAAGAAGACCAGGTATCTGACAGCTACTAGCTAGGTAACCCTAGGAAAGTCACTTAACCTTGTCTCCCTTTCCTCATTAGTAACATAAACAGGAAAAGGAAATGGTAAACTATTCTAGTATTCTTTCCCAAGAAACCCCAAATGGGGTCATGAAGAGTTGGATGTGACTGAAAGGACTCCATAACTCAATAACAGCAACACCTGCTGCTGCTGCCATCACCACCTTAGTAATCAGCTCCCCAATGGAGGTAGAACCCCAGGAATGGAGGACAGAGAGGAGGCCAGTTCGGGCAAAGTGGCAAAAGCAGAGAGAAGATGGAACAGATGAGTTAGGCATCCCTACTGTGCACAGGAGATGCTTCAGTGCGATTCCTTCCTTTGTCCTCCCTCATTCAATTCCCTCTTCTCAGAGAAGGGCTATAGTTGAATAATTAACATTCTCAAGTTCTCTCTCCCTCCCTCCCTGTCTCTCCATCGCTCCTCTCATTTCTCTCTCTCTCTCTCTCTCTCTCTCTCTCTCTCTCTCTCTCTCCTTCCTTCCATTTTCTCTCTCCTCCCTTCCTTCTATTTTCTCTCTTCTCCCTCCTTCCTTTCTATTTTCTCTCTTCTCCCTCCCTCCTTCTCTCTCTCTCAACCGAAGAAGGGAAGCATATTCATGGAAAAGATAAAAACAATCCTTGCTATGCCATTTAGCATGCAGATCCATCCCCCTAAGTCACCCTCATGTTCTCCAAGAGGAGGAGGTGAGAACATACTGAGCTTGATTGGCTATCGAGGTGGGGGTGAATTCTCAGCACAGTTCTGGGCTGATGACCCCCCCTGCCCTGATTTGGAGGGTCTCTCTCATTTGCATGAGCACTTAGTCCCCAAAGCCTGGCTCCTGGCCCCTAGCAGAGGTTAATTAAAACACAAATGAACAACATTGCCTATTTCTCCTCTATCAGCCGCCAGCGTTCAAGGCTCCATTCATGGCAGCGATGCTTTTCTCTGGGGTCACCCCCATTAAATAGAAACAAGGGAATGTAATTGGGGATCTCCATCCAACACCCACTTTTTTTTCTTGTCTCTTCTTCTTAAAGGGGCATCCTTTGGTTCCTAGCATCCCAGGGTTGGGACTAGAGACTGATTTCATTCTTCATTATTTTTCTAAACCAAAGTGGGCTGCCTGCCTGCCTGCCTGTGCTCTGGACTGATTAAATTATTTCTTTATGGTACAAAGAAGTATTTGTGACTAAGACAAGAGAGAGGGCAAATCAATTATTTACTGAGGAGGCCGCCATACAAATTACATTTGATTAAACTCCCAGATAAATCTCAGTGATAGAGAGTCTAAGTGGAAAGGACCAGAGAAGACAGTGACTGAGTGGCCCCAGCAGCTGCTGATAATGAATGAACGATACCCAGATCAGCCCAGCCTCCTCTGGTTTTCTAAACTGCCTCTGGTGACATGACTAGCCTAATATTAAGCTGTCACAACAAGAAACAGAGACAGATCCACCAGAGCATAAGGCCTGTGATCAGAAAACTCCAGCGCTGGGCAGGACCTGACGGGTCATCGCTGCCAAACTCTGCAATTTACAGAGAGGGAGACTGAGGCCTGGAGGGAGGAGGAGTTAGCTCCAGGTCAGACTTTCTGCTCTTAGCTCCCCAGACGTCCTTCAAGGCTCAGCTCACCTCCTTTCTGCCTTCTTTGTAACCACAACCCTTAACACAAATCTTAAGTATTTAACAAAAATAAAATAATTATTATAATTGTCTAGAATGAAACACATCTATATCCATTATTATTAAGTTAATTGCCCACCTAGAAAGAGAATCCAGGAAGTCTCCTCCCTTAATTTCCATTCTATGTGGCAAGATGAAGCAGTAGATAAGAAATGTTAGATTTTAATGAATTAGAAAGAATCAATAAACACTTATCTTCACATCAGACTGTAAGCTCCTTGAAGACAGGGACTCTCTATTTTCCCCTGCTTTTTTGGCATCCCCAGAACTTAGTACAATAGCAAGCACATAGTAGGTGCTTAATAAATGTGTACTGACAGACTGAACAAGCACTAGGGATACAGATACAAAAATAAAATAATTCCCTGTCCTCAGGGAACTTAGATTCCAATAATAGGAGGAGACAGCATATAGGGAGATGGTGGCCGGGGTGAAATATTTTGATCTGGAAAGTCCAGGATAGCGACAGGAGCCATGAGGGAGTACATTGACACAGTCAGTTGATTTGAGTACGGTTCCAGATCTGGGGGTGAAAGGGTTAAGTTGTCTGGGACTAGGTCAGAGTAGGGGAGGAGAATCACCATTGTCTAGTGATGGGAAAGCTCTTTCAGAAAGTGCAATATTAGTCCTAGATTTAGCTTGGAATTCTGAGGATGAAAGACTAAAGTCACAGAATAATAGAATTAGCACTGAAAGGGACTCTCGCTGGTATTTATTCCTTTCCTCTCATTTGACAGAGGAGTCATGAAATTCAGAATGATAAGATCATTTACCCAGAGCCTGAACCCATCCAAATGTTTTTCCCCATCCAAATCCAGGGCTCTATACTCTACAGGAAGCCACCACTCATAGACTAAGAGCCAGGGAGACTGTGGTTCAAATCCCACCTATGATACTTTTTAGCTGTGTTACCATGGCCTTATTCAACATCTTAACAATGGTTACATATAAGTAACTTACAATTCACATCTTTGAGACTCATAAGCTCACTGATGTAAAGCTAGAAGAGGCCCTCAAGTCTATCATTTTATGGATGAGCAAACTGAGTCTCAAGGAGGGTAGGTGACTTGATACAAGGTCTCAGAGATCACAAGCACCTTCCTTATCCATAAAATTGGAATGATTCTAATGATAACACCCTCCTCCATAGGGGTGCCATGATAACGAAAAGAAATGATGTCTGCAAGCCAATCTAAAAACGTTCACCATCACCATACCACCATCCCTTCAGGGTCCACCCATCCATACTGATCTGCTCCATCTAGAATCCTTCAAGTGCTGACCCCTAGTCAGGACCTTCCCAGGTTGTGAGCTGGGGATAAGACATTTAGCTGTGGCATAGCTGACATTGGGGATTCTCCCTCTGTGAATGCAGACTGATCACTTCTCTGGGATGCATATAGTCTCTGACAGTTGCCTACAGTAGAAGTGTAACACAAGGGGCCCGGCTGCATGCAGCCCACAAGTGCCCCTGAAACCAGATAAAAATATGTTTGGAAAATATTTAACAAAAAATAAAATAAAACTTACAATAAAACATAGACAATGTTTATATGTGGCTTTCTAAGTCAACCTGCACCTTTCAAATCCTTATTACGGTTTAGTGGCTTCCATTTTTATGAGTTTGACACCAGTAGACAAGAACATGGAGAGTTGCCTAAAACAACAGACCTTGAGTCAGGAAGACTTGAGTTCAAATTTAGCCTAAAACATTTATTGAGCAAGTCACTTAATCCCTATTTGCCTCAGCTCCTCATCTGTAAAAATGGGGACATACTAGAAAAGAAAACAACAAATCCTTCCCACATCTTTGCCAAGAAAATCCCATGGACAGTAGAAGAATAGGGGAATAGGGGATGACTGAACAAGAACAAAAGATCTGATTAACAGATAATTTCTAGGTCTGTGAAGGGAGAGCTCCCTCCCTGGAATGACCAAGGATAATGGCTTTTGTCCTAAAGCCTTACTTAATTCTGGGACTGATGTTTAGTCACTAGGATAAATAATACATCCAAATATATCTCAGCAGCCAGACTTGCGAAGGTTCACAACACTTCATCATTAGATTCGTTCTCCCCGAACATCCTTCCTTACCTGCCTAACATTAAAAGGGAAAATGATTTAGTCTGGCTAGGAATGACCTTTTCCCCAACTTCCAGGCCCAAGGTCTCAGGGCACAAACTCTGTTTTTGTAGTTTTGGTTTCTCCCACATCTTTGAAACTCTGAGGCATTCAATGTATAAAAGCCAATTATCTCTGAAACACCTTGGTATTTTTTCTTGCCTTCTGCAACACAGCTCAGAAAGGTCTCTTTGATCAGATAACAAAGACAGAACACCCACACATCCCTGCTGATTCCCACAGAGCACCTGTCTTCCAGAGAGCAACATGTGACCTGAGAGCAGGATTTGGTTCTTACCAATACCTTCCAAGAGAAACTGACAGTCAGAGACATTTTAAAGCCACCTTCCCAATGCCCTGTGCAATTGGGTCAGAGAGGAAAGCTCTTTAAAGCACAGAGATAAATTAGAGATCACCTTCTGAGGAGGGCCGTGATAGACTGTGGGTATGGGAGAAAGGGAATTGAGGGTGGGAGGGATGGAGAAGAGAAGGGGAGACATGATAGTGGATTTCAAGTCGTTCGTGAATCACCAAATCACAGATTTAGATCTAGGTAGGATTTCAGCTCTTGGAGCAGCTCAGTCGTACAGTGGATAGAGCCGGACCTGGAGGCAGGAAGACTCATCTTCCTGAATTTGAATTGCCCTTAGAGACTTACTAGCTGTGTCACACTGGGGAAGTCATTTCACCCTGTTTCCTTCTTTCAACCTCGGTTTCCTCATCTGTAAATTGGGCAGGAGAAGGAACAGGCAAACCACTTTAGTACCTTTATCTCCCCTTCCCCCTAAAAGCACTAAAGGGGTAATGAAGAGTCAGACATGACTGAAAAATAACTAAACTATAGAACCAATAAAACATCTCCCAGCTTCAATCCAACCCCTTCACTTCCGAGATGAGAAAACTGACCCCAGATTGGCTTAGTCAGAGCTAGGGAGGGTCTCAGGGCAGCTTTTGTCTTGCTTTTCTTGGCCTCAGAGGTCAGGACTAGATGAGAAGTCATGAGTCCAATGGGCCTGTGGGCTCCCCATCAGTGGAGACCTTCAAGGAAGGATGGGATGGTCACTTCTCTAGGACATTTAGAAAGAATGCTAGTTCAGGGACCAGATGGCATCTGAAATCACTCCCTGCCCAAAGATCCTGAGGCTCGAAACACTCCAATCTTATCCCAGGCGATCTGTGTGACCTTCACAACCAAAGCTCTTAGTACAATTCTAAGAGAGCCAGTAAGCAGATTGCTTCTCCAAATGAAATCAGCAGATATTTATGGGATGCTGACTACGTGGAAAGACCATTGCTAGCTTTCCCTCTTGTGCCTATTTTCGGCTTGTCCTGTACATGGCTTCTTTGCACATATTTGTTATCACTGTACACTGGTTATCTTCCCCGCTGGACTGTGAGCTAGTGGAGGACAGGAACTTAATTTTCGCCTTTCTTCATTTCCTCAATGCCTGGAAGTACCCCAGAGACCAGCTCGTCCAACTCTCCCATTTTACAGATAAGGACACTGAGGTTCAGAGACCAGTAGTAACTGCTACTGAGTCATGGAGGTCTTGCTCCTCCCTACATAGCATATGCTCCATCCAAGACCATGTAACAGAACCACTAGCAAATTTGTCCTAGGACCCAGGACAGCTCTTACACAGTGTTGACCGCCCAGCCTGAGTAATGAAACTGGTTTCATTTTCATTTAAACATTGAAGTACCAATGTCTATGTCTAATCAACAAAATGCTTTCCCTCCCTAATAAAATTTAACAAACACTTCACATCTAGGAAGGTTTTCAGGGTAAAAGAAAATTTTCTTTCTTTTACCTTTTGCTGATCCTCCATACCACTAAATACCTTTTTCTTTGGGAGAAGAAGGGCGAGCCTTTATTTATTGTCCTTCTCCCCTCTCCTCCTGGGGCTGAGCTTGAGGAAAAAAAATGTTGCTTTAAATTTGGCAAGAATAAGATCATGTTCTAGTTATGATTACTTTTAAGGCCAACCTTATAGGGCAGCTCATCCTCAAATAAACAGCAACAGTAATAGAGACTATAGCAACTGAAAAGTACAATCTAGGACAGGAATCTTCACTTTTTGGTCTGTTTGTTCTGACTGCATTGGCATTCAGTCTGGTGAAGCCTATGGACCACTTCTCACAGCAGTGCTTTTAAAGGCATAAAACAGTGAGGATTACAAAGAAAGCCAGTTGTACTGAAATGAAGATGTATCTTCCCAGTCCAAGTTCATGGATGCCCTGAAACAAGAACCCCTCAACTCAAAAGAAAAGAACAAGGAGATGGGAGTGAGAAGACCTATATTAAAATCCCTGCTCTGTAATTTCCTATTTCAGTAACCTTGGGTAAGTAATTTCTTCTTTCTAATCTTTGGTTTCTTCTTTAAAATGAGGTGGTTGGGATGGGTGATCTCTAAGGTTTCTTCTAAATGTCTAAATTCTAAAATCCTATTGCCAATGTGGTTTAAGGAGAAACATGCTGAGTTTCTTGTTCTGAGATTACAGGCTCAGAGAACCAGAGGGGATGCAGAGGTCAGCTACTCCAACTTGCTCATCTTACAAATGAGGAAACTGAGGTCCCATGAGGTTAACAGACTTGCTCTATAGAGTTGGAAGGGACCTTAAAGGCGTCAGTAGTAGAATTCATCCTGGTATTTTGGATAGAATGCTAGATTTGGATGCAGGAAGACCTGGATCCAAAGCCTCTAGAACTTGCTAGTTGTGTGACAAGATACTAACCCTCTCCAAATCTCAGTCTCACCATCTGTAAAATGGAACCAAGAATGGCACCTACTTTATAGAGTTGTTGTGATGGTTGAATGATTTCCAATATTTCCTTTGGTTAGAGAATCCTAACCCAAATGGTTTATAAATGCTAGCCGCTGTTACTTTGATCGATAAAACTTAAAGGCTTAAAGAGAAGGAAAGGGAGAAGAGAATATAGGAGAGGAAGAAAGGAGAAAAGAGTGAAGGAGAGACAAGGGGAGGAACAGGTGACAAATCCTAGAGGCAGGGAGGTGACCAAATGGCCTTGGAGTCATACAAGACCTGAACCTAAACCTTGCCTCATGTGACCACGGCAAGTCACTGAGACTCTCTCCTCAGTTTCTTTATCTCTAAAATGGGCATATTAATAGCATGAATCTCACAGGTTGCTATGAAGGTCAAATGAGATACGTGAAAAACAGTTTGCAAACCTTACTATGCTATATAAATGCTAATTAGTGTTATCATTGTTGCTCACTATTATAACAATTGTGATTGTTGCTATTACCATGATTGGAGTTGCCAGTGTCTAGTAAGGCGGGGACATGTCTGGCTGGGAAACTGAGACAATGATTATTGCTTATGCAGATGATGAACCTGGGGTAAGTGAATTAATTACCCAAGGTCACTCAGGCTGGAAAAGGATTATTGTTCCAGAGTGCCATGCATGACCGGTCAAGCATGGTCGGCCATTGCTGTTCGAGCAGGTGTGATTCTCCTTAGAATTGCGGTCCTTTCCTTCTGCATTTCTCCATTTTTGGCTACCCTGCACACACCGAATCAGGCTGTTGATATACACCTAAGGAAATGCCAGGAAGGGGTGAAAGGTAATGACAGTAAGAGTTGGCATGTCAATCGCCCTTTTAGACTTGCAAAACACCATGTCCGTTAGCTCTTTTCCAGCTCATAACCACCCTGTGAGGTAGATGCTACTATTATGCCTCCTTTACTTAAGAGGAAACAGCCTGAGGGACAGCTAGGGGGCTTAGTGGATGGAGGGAGCATTGGACACCAAGTCAGGAATGAGTCTGTTCAAATCCTGTCTCATTCACATCCTAGCTCAGTGGGCCTGTGGAGGTATTTCACCTCTCAGCCTCAATTTCCTCATCTGTAAAATAAAGATAATAATAACACCTACTGGAGAATTGTTGCAAGGTTCCAGTGAGATTCTATGTACATATATATGTGTATATGTCTAAATATATACATATGTATATACTTATTATATTTATATATACATATGTGCATATATGGAGCCGCTAGGTGGTACAATGGATGGAACATTGTATCTGGAATCAGGAAAACCTGCATTCAAATATGGCCTTAGTAACTTACTAGCTATGTTGACCCTGGGCAAGTCACTTAACCTGTTTGCTTCAATTTCATCATCTGTAAAATAATCTGGAGGAGGAATTGGTAAACCACTCCAATATCTCTGCTAAGAAAACCCCGTGGGGTTACGGAGAGTTGAACGAGACTAACCAACACCAACAAAAAATGTGTTATGTGTGTTTGTGTGTGCACACACACATACATATATATTTTTACAAATGTTAAAATGCTTTACAAATGCTAGCTCTTAAGTGACTTGCCCTGGGTCCCACAGACTGCCTAAGGAAGGGTGCCAACTCAGTGTTGCAGAAGTCAATCCCAGTATTCTCACCCATCACACTTTGCTGAATGTCGGAGATTGGGTTCTATCATTCAGTCTCCAAGCACTGATTAAGCACCTACTACATTGGAGGCATGGATCTTCAAGTCAGAAGCTCAGAGGCCCCCCTTCTGTCTTAATAGAGTTTGTACCATGTCTAAGAAGAGATGATATTTAGACAACCACTTTACATATAGGATCTCATTTCTGCCTTTCAATAAGCCTATAATGTGAATGTTATTACTGTCTCCATTTTACGGATGAGGAAAGCAAGGCTCAGGAAGGCTAAATGAATTAGGGTCATCCACCTAGTAAGTGTATGGAAAAGATCTGAATGCAAGTCTTCCTCTAACCAAGCACTACACCCTATCCATTATGCCATGAACCTCAAGAGGCTTTGATGGTCCCAGCTCAGAGATTTGGTATCTTTGGCTGTCAGGGTCCAGGATGCAGAAGTGTCCTAAGTGTGCTTCATTCCCTGCCCAACAATGGGCTGAGCTAAGGCACCTGCATTTCATCTTGAACCTCAGGAATCAATAAAAACAGCATTTTCTGTCCCGCTGTAGGAGCTGGGATCAAAGAAAACAAAACACTTTGGGCACCAGCTCCTCACACAAAACCTGACTGAAATATAAAACACTCTTCCATGAAAGCCCCAGTGCAGCCGGGAGGTCTTGGGGGGAATGAAACGGACAAAGACAGAGAGAGACTGAGAGCGGGCTCTGTGGAGAGAACCCCATTAGCAAGGGATCTTCAAGGGATCCTAGTGAATTCAAGACCCTAGTCACACACACACACACACACACATCACACACCATGTTTTGTAAATGTGACTTCCTTTTGTCAAAATGACATTGAAACAGAACAATCTTTGAAAGATACGATGAAGAGAAATGAGACGTCCAAGGCAAATCACACCCACTAACCAGGGGATGCAATGGTTCATTAGGTGGTAGAAATGAGCATGTTTGTAGAATTAAAGCCTTTCAGAGCTCAGAGGAGCTTTAGGATAGAAAATGTCAGAGTTGGAGGGAATGTTAGAGCACAAAATATAAGAGCTGCAAGGGAGATTTAGAGCAGATGATGTTAGAAAATAGAGCAGAAGAGCTGAATGCTACCTAGAAAAGGGAATGTCAGAACTGGGAAGTGCTTTAGATCACAGGATGTCAGAGCTAGAAGACACCTTAGGTCAAACAAAGTTAGAGCTAGGAGCGACCTCAGCAAATGGAAGGTAACATCTGCAGGGGGGCTAATTGGTAGATAGAGGGCTGGACCTGGAATCAGGGAGACTTGAGTTCAAATCCAGCCTCAGACACTTGTTAGCTGTGCATCCCTGGTCAAGTCACTCCACCTGTTTGCCTTAATCCAATGGAGAAAGAAATGACAAAGTTCTCCATAATCTTTGCCAAGAAAATCCCATGGACAGGATTGATAAGTTATCGACCAAGAAGTCATGAAGAATCAGACAGAACTCAACAACAAAAAGAAATCTCAAAACAGAATGTTATTGCTGGGAGAGATTTTATTATGTCAGAGATGGAGGGAACATTGAAATGTAGAATTGTTGAATATAGGACATTAGAGCTAGAAAATGATTTCAACTATAACATGTTAGAACTGGAAGAAATCTTTGGATCTAGAAAACTGGAAGGAGGGCAGCTAGGTGGCACAGTGAATAGAGCACTGGCCCTGGAGTCAGGAGGACCTGAGTTCAAATGTGGCCTCAGACACTTAACACAAAACTAGCCATGTGACTTTGGGCAAGTGTAATGGAAATGCAAATTTAAAGATCTTCCCTGCCTCTAGGCTAAAGTGTACCTGAAGCCTGGGGTGGGAGGCTTGTTTTTCAGTAGATACTTCTTGATTGGCCAGTGAGTCAATAAGGTTGTTACATTCTCTGAGCCAGGAGAAGGCTATATAAGCCCTGATGTGTAGCTTTGTTTTGGGACTCACTTTGAGAAGTGTTCTGTGATTTGATCTGAATTCTGGGAAGTCGTTGTTGAGAGTCCCCCGGCTTTGAAAAACCCAGATGTGGAAACCCAGATGTTGACTAGGTATGGGTGTAATGGTTGGAGAGTTTGAAAATCTGTCTACTTGATCTGTTTCTGTCTTGATAATTCTGCCTGTATGCTTTGAAGTTCGGGGTGCTGACCTTTTTCCCCTGAACAAGGTAAACGATATATGTCTGACTGATTAAAGTAAGCTTGTTAACCCATTCTGAGTTGCTTTCCTTTAACAAAGCAGATCCAAGAACCTGTGGTAGCTGCAAACCCTGAGGACGCTTGGGGTGCTTGCTGCTACAGCAAGTCACTTAACCCCAATTGCCCTCCAAAAAGCCAAAAAAAATATTTTTTGGGTGGCTAGGTGGCACAGTGAATAGAGCACTGGCCCTGGAGTCAGGAGGACCTGAGTTCAAATGTGGCCTCAGATATTTAACACTTAACTAGCCGAGTGACCTTGGGCATGTCACTTAACCCCAATTGCCCTCCAAAAAGCAAAAAAAAAACCAAACAAACTGGAAGGAACCACTGACTGTAGAACATCAGGTCTGAAGCGACTTGGGACCAAGGGTTCTTCTTCTTTCTGTCCTGGAGTCCTTTAACAGCCTAGTGAGACCTAGGGACTCTGCTAAGAATAATGTGTTTTAATATGTAAACTAAAATACATAGGATTAAAAAAGGAAACCAATTATGTAGCTATCAAATATTATTATCAAATATATAATGATATATGTAGTTATTAAATAAAATTATTACAATATTTTTCAAAGGACCCTAGGTTAAGAACACCTACTTAGATAATAGAATGTTAGAATGGGGAAGGACTTAAGAACACAGAACATTAAACAAAAGAATGTTGGAGGACATAATTTCCTTAGCTATAAGGTGTAGTTTAATTTTTTCACTGATCAAATTAAGAGAATGGGAATCAGAAAGGAAACATGACTTGCCCAAGTTCACACAGGTGATTAGCAACCAAGGTAGGACTCTAATCCAGGTGTCATGTCTTACCTATACCTCATCTACCTCTTGGAATCTTTCATTTGATCTCTTTGGAACAGCAAAACATATCCTTTTTTTCCCTCTCCTTTTGTTCCCCTCTTTCTTCCCTGCTTATAAAATTTCCTAGAATCCCCCCACAGCTTTCTTCCATGGTGGCAGCCTGAACACGCACTGAACACCAGACACGGTCTTACCCTCAGCAGAGTGCTATGGGCTTCCATTCTCCCTTTAATGTCTGATGATTCCATTGGCTCTCCAACAAACAGTACCTAATATCTGCCCCCTGACTAGGGACCAGGGAAACACTGATTAGATGGGGCAGTTGATGCTTACCAGGATCCCCTAATTGGTTATCAAGGGGAAGAGATTCAGTTTCCACTATAGCTATTTTCATTAACCCACATCAACTAGATTTCCAATGGAAATTGACCAATCCCACCCTTCTGGGAGTAAGGCTAACAATGGCATATTTGCATGCAGATGGGGCTGCCATTAGGCAGTGGTGGTTCCATTAGGTTACTGTGTCTGCTATTAGTGGGTAGACTCTGGGGGAGCCTTCATGCAAAGTAGGTCAATTTCTTGCCATATAATTCTGATTATGTCAAAGCATTTATTCATGAGTTTTCTAATTTAACCTACTTCAAATAAGTCATATTTATGTTACCAAAAAATTACATCCAAATTACAACTGCAGCCTTCATGCTTGGCTTTTTCAAAAGCTTAGAAATATTAATCACTGACATCCCAGATGTGCTCAGAAAATAATCGACTGGGGGAGGGGTATTACTTAACAATGACCCTGGCCCAAAGACTCTCAGAAAGAAGACAGAGTTCATTCCCTGAAAAAATTCCACTGACATATGGCAAAAGTCCTACTAATGAGGTTTGAAATAAAATCTGTGAGTAAAAGCTACAATCTGATGTACAGAATTGGGTCTGGAATAATGGGAATTCCCTTCAATGTATGATAGCTTTAGAGCTAGAAGGAGCCTTAAGAGATTATCGGGGCTTCATTTTATAGAGGAAAAGTTTGAGACCTAAAGAAAGGAATTTGACTTATCCAAAGTCATACATATAGTGTCACCTAATGGATGGAGAGCTAATCTCAGGACCTGGAACACTTGGGTTCAAATCCCCCCCTCTGAAATATACTAAGTATGTGATCCAGGTCCCTTCATTTCTCAGCGCTTGGACTATAAGCTACAGACAAGGTGGTCTCTTGCATTGCTAGAAGGAGTATCCAATGAAAACCAATGAAAGCACAGGTCATAATAGCCATTCCCTGAGAGACAGTCAAAGGATATAAATAAACAGTACTCAAAAGGACTGAAAAGTATTCATAACCACATAAAAAGTGTTCCAGAGCCTTCATAATAAGAGAAATGCAAAGCAAAACAATCCTTAAGTTTCACCTCCTACCCTACAAACGGGCAAAATGGCAAATTAATATGGGAAGAATTGTGGAATATAGACACAGTAATACATTGTTGGTGGACTTGTGAAATGGTACAACCATCTTGAAAGTAATTTAGAACAATGCAAGCAAAGCACCTAAAATTCCTATACCCTCATACCCTTTGAACCAGACTCCACTATTGACCTTATAATCTGAGGAAGCTATTGATGAGAAAGTCTTCATAAGCTCCAACATATTTATGGCAGTGGTTTTGTGATAGCTATGAATTGGAAACAAAGTCAATGGCCATCAACTAGGGAACAGTTAAACAAACTATGACACATGAAGGTTATGGAATATTACCGTGCTGTTCAAAATGATGTGTGTGATGAATGCAGAAAAACTGGGAAAGATCTACAGGAACTGATACAAAGTGAAATAAGCAGAGCCAAGAAAACAATATACATACATTATTAATGTTATTATTATTAATAATACATTATTTCTATTGTATATTATCAATGCCTACATTATTAATAACAGCAGCTTACATTTCTCTATTACTTCATGATTTAAAATGCATTTTATGTGCCTAATAATCAAATAATCACTGTAATTTCTAGAGCACTCTAAGGTTTACAAAGTGCCTTGCTCATATTATCTCACTTGACTCTCACAACTTTGTGAAGGAAGTGCAATTACTATGCCCATTTTAGAGATGAGGAAATTAAGGCATAGAGAAGTTACAAGCTGGAGGTGTTCCTCTGTTTTAGAGGTTGTTGGAAGTCCTAGAAAAATACCTGTTTAGAGGGTACTACTGTTTAGAGCTGGCATTAGCTCAATTCAGGAACCCCTGGGTACAAGTCCTTCTTTTGACACACTTTGGCTGTGTGACCTTGGGAAGGTCACTGAACTTCTCAGTCTTCCAGGCTCTAGAAGTAAGAATTACAGAGAGTGGCCCATGTTCACCTGGACATAGTTTCCACCTGGGAATTCTCTATGACAATGAAGGCACAACTGTGGAACACTTCATGTTTGCAAAGTGCTTTGCACATATTTGCTCATTTGACCTTCCTAACATCAAAACAACAACAGCAGCTGCAACAAGAGCCATCATATACATAGTGCTTTTCAGTTTACAAAGGGTTTACACACATCATATCTCATTTGCTCATATTATTGTTGTTGTTGAGTTTCTCGGTCATGTCCAACTTCTCATGACCCTGGGGTCCATAGCACTCCAGTGCTGTCCATGGGACTTTTTTTTTTTTTTACAGAAATCAGGGTTAAGTAACTTGCTCAAGGTTACATGGCCAGTTATTTCTGGGTGTGGTGCTGAGTATCTGAGCCCGAATTTGATCCCCAGGTCATCCCGACACTGGGGCCAGTGCTCTTACTCGCTGTGCTACCTGGTCGCCCCCATGGGACTTTCTTGGCAAAGATACTGAAGTGGTTCTCCATTTCTTTCTCCAGTGGATCAAAGCACATAGCTAGTAAGTGACTGAGGCAGGATTTAAACTCAGGTCTTAGTGACTCCAGGTGGCCTACTCTATCTCCTGAGCCATCTAGTTGCCTCCTATTTTTCATCTTTGGTGGGCATTACTATTATCCCCATTTTATAGATGAGATAGCTGAGGCTCAGAGAGAAGTGAAATAGCTCGTGGTCCCATGGCTGGACTAGATGTCCTCTGAGGACTTGTACAACTGGACATCAATCCCATGGAATCCAGATTCTAAGACCACTTCTCCAGTTCTGTGGGTGTGGTCCATTAGGAATAAAGGAAGTCTGCAGGTGGGGCTGAAACCAAGAGGCTGGTTTTTCTCTATTTAGCTCTATGGCTTGTACAAAGTCTTCCTGTCATTCCCTTTACTGCCACTGGTGTATGAGACCCTCCAGGGAAACTGAAAGCCCATCCCCCCACCCAAGCCCTATTCACCCTAAGACTACAGTCTGTCTTTGGGACCAAGTGGGGGCTGAGCTTAGGCAGAGACAAAGATGGACAAGGAGCCAAGTGGTCATTTCTATTCTCAACTTGGACCTGGGATAATTTGAGTTCAATGCTAACTGTCATTTAAATGGCAGATCTGCTCTCCATTTCATATTCATTCCAAGGTCTTCACCTGCTTTTTAAATGCAAAGCCTCTGTGCTCATTATGAAACCATACACCACCCCCTCCCCACCACTCCCAACACACAGACTCCCCTAGAGATCTGATTACTGACAAAGTCCACATAAATCACCAGATTTCCGGACTCCCAGCCTGTTTTAAAGACTAGAAACTGACATCTCTGGTAGAGTGGAGAGAGCTGAGGATTCTGGGTCAAGATTGTGCATCTCATCTCTGACTTTAAGCACTCTGTGACTCTAGAGAAACCAATTAACCACTCCATGCCTCAGTTTCCCCATCTGTAAAACAGGGATGACAAAACTGCTTCTTTAGTTTTTAGTGAGACTAAAATGAGATAAAAAAATCAGTTGTTTTGGAAACTTTCTGCAGCTTACATTTCTATAGGATTTTGCTAAGTCTTTACATACATTACCTGTGGTCCCTACAATAGCCCTCAAAACCCTAAATGAAAGCTGCTTATCAGAGGTGAAATTAAAACACTGAAGGCTTCTTCCAGACTTCTGAGAAGCTTTTTCAGCTTTCAGCCTGAGAAGAAGTGGGAACTACATCTCTCTTTGTCTTTGTCTCTCTCTCAGCATCAAAGGGTAGAGAAAAGATAGGAAATGGTTCAGAAGTCAATTTGGCAAGAATGGAAAACTCGAGAATGGTAGCAATGAAAATAACAGTTTCAGGTTACATAACCCATTAAGGTTTGGAAAGTCCTTTTTATACATTATCTCATTTGAGCATCACAGCACCCTCTAGAGGCAGGTGCTATTATTGTTTTCATTTTACAGATGGGGAAACTGAGGCTCAGAAAGTTGTAGTGACTTGTCCAGTGTGGAACAGCAATTATTACATGATTGAAGCTGGAACCACAGATTTAGAGCTGGAAGAGACCTTAGAGTCCAGCTTCCTCCTACTACAGATGAGGAAACTGAGGTACTGTGTGGTCAAGTGACTTGCTCATAGTCACAAAGCTAGTAAATATCAGAGTGAAGCTTTGAACCCAGTCTTTTTGACACAATAAAAATAACTATGTTTTGATTTGGGAATTGGATTGCTTTTTCTGCATACACATTGTCTGCCCTGTAAGCTCCTTAGGAAAAGGGACTGGTTCATTTTTGTCTGTATATTTTCAGTGGCTAGTACAATGTCCATCACATAGTAAGCCCTTACTTGATATGTGTTGGACAGAAGGGAGGAATATTTAGTGGTTGTGGGGATTGGGGGAAAGGTAATGAAGAATGTCTATCAAAATAAAAGTCATAAATAACATTGATTGGAAAGGCAGAGGGCAGGGGAGAGGAGGGGGCAACCTTGGACCAGGAAAATAGGGTTCACATTGTCCTTCTGACACAAGCTGGCTGTGTGATCCTGGGAAGGTCATTTAATCTCTTAGAGTTCTAGGCATTTCTCTAAGACAAAATGAGAGAGAAGGTGCTGAGCTGCGTTAGTAGAGAGAATTTCCCCATCCAGGATTTCCCTGGACACTAATATCACAGATTACTAAGGAGGCCATTCAAACCACTTACAAACAAAAAAATACAAAATAAAAGCAGGACAAAGGATGTGACCTAAGAAATCGGAGGCACACAGGGTAGACCTGGGCAGAAACTTTCTAGTCGTCCCATGGAGGAGATGGTTTTATGTACCCCCACACTTTAGGGTCTTGCTGAAACTCATAGAAGTAGTAATAGGCAATGCTAGGATTTGAAAGCAGGATGTCTGATTTCAAGTCCAGTGACTACCCCCCATCCTAAATCTCAGTCTTATGCAAGAGTGAGAAAGATCACCCAGTCATGAGATGAGGGTAAGGGTTAACCACTGGCTAACCTGTATGCTTCACTGGTAACCCCCAGCTCCAGTTCTAAAAGAAAGCCAAGAGGGCCACCAACATCTTGGATGGGTCCAGTAGGGCAGACTCATGGAAGGACCTAGACAGGATGGCTTCAGTAAAATAGAGGGAACCAGCCCAAGGAACTGAGGTAGCATGGGCTTCTTTGGAACTCCCTATGACTCCCTTCAAACAATGGCAGATAAAAGAAGTCCAAAAGAAATATCATGAAGATGATTAAGGTCACTGGACCTTAAATATCACCTAATCCAACTTCATTCTTTTTTTTTTGAGGGGGGAAGGTTGGGCAATTGGGGTTAAGTGACTTGCCCAAGGTCATAAGGCTAGTAAGTGTTTAGTGTCTGAGGCTGGATTTTAACTCAGGTCCTCCTGACTACAGGGCCAGTGCTCTATTCACTATGCCACCTAGCCACCCCCCCAACTTCATTCTCAATATAGGAAACCCCTCTGTGACTTCCCTGACAGCTGGTCATTCAGCCACTGAAGGGAAACATCACTGCCTTGAGAGACAGGTCCAGTCTAATGCTGGACAGCTCTAATTGTTAGACATTTTTTTTTAATTGAAATTTGCCTTCCTGAAATTTCTCCATATTTCTCCTACTCTTTTCACTTAGAGTTACCCAGAGTAAGTCTCCTCACTTTGCCATAGAACAGACTTTCAAATATTGGAAGACAGATTTATATCCCAAGTTCATTTTGATGATCTTTATGTAGCACAGTACCAAGGCCTTCCATTATTCACATCATCCTCTTCAGAATAGGCTCTACTCCATCAATATTTCTCCCCAAATTCAACTCAACAAGCATTTATTAAATACCTACTATATGTCAGGGACTATACGAGGCTATGTGAATGCAGTGCCCAGAATTGAAAACCACCAACCAGATATGTAGGGTCTATTATAGAAGGTGGGAAAAGTCAGTAGGAATTATATTGATGCTATGATTAAAATTATTGTCATGTCTTTTGAAAGTCCTAAACTAATAAGGCGATGGAAGAACAAGTGAATAATGTAAATATTTGCCTGTTCTTTTCTGTATGATAAATGAATTAGATATTGCAATTTTGAAAAGAAAAAAAAGCAAATTGACATTAGCAAATTCTAAATCCTAACCTTGGCCAGCAAAGACACCCTTGAAATGTAGCCCAACTTGAAAGAGAATAATATGTCTTTGTATAAAGTGTCAAGGATGAAAGAGACCTCAGAAAATAAAATTTTAGGAGAGAAAACATTACATTTGCTTGGGACCTTGGAATTCTAAATAATAAAACTATAAGAAGTGTTAAGGGGCAGCTAGGTGGTGCCATGAATAGAGCAATGGCCCTGGAGTCAGGAGGACCTGAGTTCAAATTCGGCCTTTTAACACAAAAACTAGCTGTGTGACCTTGGGCAAGTCACTTAATCCCAATTGCCCTACCTTCCCCCCTCCAAAAAGGCAAAAAAAAATGCAAAAAATAATAGAAGTGTAAAAAAGGAGAATGCTATATCTAGAAGGGGCATTAATTAGGTCATGGAATATAACCATCGGGAAGGACCATGTATGATAGACCAGAGGTGGGGAACCTGCAGCCTCGAGGCCACATGTGACCTTCTACATTCTTGGGTACAGCCTTTTGACTGAGTCCAGCCTTTACAGAACAAATCCTTTTATTAAGGGGATTTGTTCTGTGAAGTTTGGATTTAGTCAAAGGGTCACACTTAAGGACCTAGAAGGCCAGAGGGTCCCTGACCCCTGTAATAGAAAATGAAAAATTGGAGCATCCTTGGAAGGAGAATGTTGGAGCTGGGAGGGGTCTGAGTTCTAGAAAAATTCTGAGAATACAGAATGTTAGAACACAGACTTCTGAGTGCGGGAGGGATAATTCAACATGGTGAATTAGAGCTGGGTCTGGGGGAGGGGGGGGCTACAATACCTCTTCATCCCGCTGTGTCCTCTACATGAAGGAGGAAACTCAGGCTTCCAATGCTTATCCTATTACCTGCAAGAGCTGAACTTCCAATTTTCTTTGTAGGAAGGATAAACCAATCAGCTCCAACATTTCCATTTCCCATCATACACTATGATAATCAAAATCAAGGTGTCCTTGTGGCTGATCAATGTACTCCTGAATGCCATCATTAAACACTTATCATGGAAATGCCCATGATGATCTTTTACCCGATCTAATTGAGAAAATGGATTAAATGCTTCCTTATCTTTTACTTAATAACTGAAGATGGATCAGACATACTTACTGTACCTGGGAATATAATGTTCACCATTTTAAATCCAACAGAAAGAAAGACTCTCCCAGATCCTGGCTTATTGCATTCCTAATTGGATGCAACAAATTAGAACTGACTGCATTTATGGTTACTTAGACACATCAAAGGGGGAGAATTAAAGGATAATCCTTAAAATGAAATCAATCTTAATTTCTTTTAGAGTGAGAAGTCATCTAGTCCAACTCTTATTTTACAGATGAGTAAACTGAGGCCCATTGAGGTGAAATGTCTTGTCCAAAGTCATGTGAAGAGTAAAAATTTAAACCCAAGTCTGTTGACTCTCAATCCAGCATTTTGCATAGGACCTGGCACATAGTAAGGCAATCAATACTGTTTAAGTACCTACTATGTACTAGCATTGTACTAAATGCTGGGGATGCAAAGGAAGGTAAAAGTCAGCCCCTGCCCACAAGGAACTCACAGTCTAGTGGGGAAAATGACATAAAAAAATCAGCTAGCAGCCAATCATAGAGGGAAAGCACTAGCTTTAAGGGGGATCAGGAAAGGCTGCCTATGGAAAGTGGGATTTTATCTGGGATTTAAAGGAGGCTAAGCAAGCCATCAGAAAGAGATGAGAAGGGATGCTTGCTGACTTGCTGATGAGAAGAGGTCCCCTAGGCTTCACCCAACTGCCAAAGGGGTCCATGACACAAAAAAAAGGTTCAGAACCCCTGGAGATGGTCTGTAAGCTTCTTCCCTTCCTGCTTGGATGGCTGGGAACTTAAATGACAGCTTTACACCTTTTCCACCTTCTTTAGATTGAAAATATTCTGACATTTTCAGAATAAGAGGCATCCTCTGTTCTCTCTCCTTGTACGAGTAACTTCAAAGAGCAAAGAGATTTATGCCAAACTTCCTGGCCCTGGCAAATCACATCCTTGCGAGGCACCACACCATTGTAATTGCAAGTCTCAAGGTGAGGGACAGACTGGTGCAGAAGACAAGACAGACAGGCCAGACTTATGGTGTCCGAATTCCCAATTCCCCCGTTGAGGGTCATGATGAAGCTCGAGTCACAGACTTTGCTGAAATGTTTATTGAGCCTTCACTGTCTGCCCTCCACACATGATTTGTGGCTGGGTCCTCTCAGAGACTTTTCAGTTCCCTGACAACTCAAGACCAGCTCTCTCCATACAGATAGGGGCTAAGAGGACTCTCCATGCAAGCAGGCACATAGTGCTAAGCCAGGTTGCTGCTGCTGATGCAGTGGACAAGTCTGTCTTGTCTTAGTGTACCCAGGGGCTAGCAGAGTGCTTGACGCCTCCCAAATGCGTAATGAATTCTTGCTGACAGAGTCATGTACTGCATATTAACAACAACAACAGCAGCAACAATAATGTCAGCTTCCTAAGCACGTTCATGTCTCACTCATCCTCTTAAGCTTTGAGCTGGAGGACCCTGTAGAGGTCATAAGATCACAGTTCTAGAACTAGAAAGTGACTGACTCCCTATGGCTCAACCACTCATTTTACATGTGAAGAAATGGAGAAACAGAGAGGTGAAGTCATTTTTCCAAGGTCACACACCTAGTAACTAACAAAGACAGGATTCGAACCCAGGCAGTCTAATTCCAAATCAAATCCAACCTTCTTATTTTAGAGAAGAGGAAACCAAGGAACAGAGGGGTTGTGACTTACCCAAGGTCACTCAGGTAAAAATGAGAAGAACTGGGCTTGTAACCCAGAGCCTCTGAGTTCAGAGAATAACACAGTGATTCTCCCAAAAGCCCCATGAGGTGGGGACCACCAGGATTTCTTTCTTTTAGCATGAGGATTTTTATCCCCATTTTGTAGATGAAGAGGATCGGTGAAGTCGCTTGTGTGAAGTCACCAGGGCAGTAAGAGGCAGAGCTGAACCTTGAACCCCAGGCTCTGACTCCAAGACCAGGGCTTTCTATTAGACAATCCCACTCTCCTCACAACATCTGGGGTGAATGCCAGGTGAGTTTCTTTCTTTTCTTTCTATTATCTTGATTTCTTTTTGAAGGGGGAGGTGACTAGCTTTGTAACTTCATTAATCCAGGTAGTTCTAAGTGAGTTTCTCTCTAGTAGTGCCAAATGACACCTGTGACTGACAGTCTTAGAAACTGAAAGATTAAGGGTCAAACAGCCAGTAACATAAGGTGTAGCACCAGAATAAAGTCTTCCTGATGTCAAAGACAAATCCCAATCCACTATACTATCAGAGACAGTTATCCCTGGAACCCATTGGCAAACAAAGAAACCAAGACTATGAAATTAAAACAATTTGTCCAAAGGGTCACAGGCAGATCCAAGACTTTGGGTCTTTTGACTTTCTGCAATATATCCCAGGTACTATGCAGGCACTGGGATGGGATTACAGATAAAACTTGGCTCTAATCTTCCAATCCATTCAATGAAATGAGAGGATCTGATCCAAATGGCAGCATTTTATAGGTAAGGAAACTAAAATCACAGAGAAGGGCTAGAACCAGCTCAAGGATGAACAAAACCCTGGACTAGGACCCTGATGCTGGATTAGCATAAAATGATGCAGTTGGAAGGGACCTGGGATCTCCTCTGTGTTAGAGATTTGGGCAGCTAGCTGGTACAGCGGACAGAGTGTAGAAAAAGGAGACAAGGGAGACCTGAGTTCAAATCTTGCCTCAGATGCTTGGAAGCGATGTGATCCTGGTAAAGTCATTGGACCTTTTTGATAACTCAGTTTTGTCATCTATAAAATGGGGACCATTATAGCAGCTATCTCACCAAGATGTCATGAGGTTCAAATGAAATAACATACGTGAAGCATTTTGAAACACTTTCTGCAAATATTAAGTCTTACATGAAGCTAGCGAGATTGTGTTGTTATTATTTTAACAGTTTGGGAGGCAGGTCTAGCCTGCACCACAGCCTCCTGATGCCAAGGCTTGTCTTCTTTTCATTACATCACCAACTTCTGCATTTCTGCAGTTCCTGAGCCCCGGTGTTAGGGAAAGACCTGGGCTGTTTGGTAGGAGAAAGATACAAAGATGAGTGATGAACAACCCCTTCTCTGTTAGTGTTTTTAAAGGTAAATTTTATTTTTTTTACATTTTTCAATGAACAAGTATTTGTTTTCTCTCCCTTTGCTCCATTACAGAACATGTAACAAACAGGGATGGTTAAACAAAACTCATTCTTGCATCATTTGTTTTCTCCAGTCTATGTCTGATTCTGTGTCTTGAGTTCATCCCCTCCTTGTCAAAGGGAGGGTTTCCTTTGCTAATGTCAGGAGGAGAGACAATCAGCTCCACTGGTAATCAGAGCAGTGGAGAGACCACTTCCACTTGGGACTGTCAAAGAGGACTTCCTAAAGGATGCATCATTTGAGTTGAACTTTGTGAGACAAGAGCTACCTTTAAAATCTCATTTTTAATCTCTCGTGATGGCAGCGTTTGGAGTAAGGATCCTCCTTCCTGGGTATTTTCTGGGCAAATCTGTTCAAAGTGATGCCACATAGCAGAGAAGAGAAGAACTATATTCAGGTGGAGGGTGATCTGGGGGCATGGCCTTTGCCAGGTTAAAGAGGAAGGAAAGAACATGAGTGTGACGAGGTTGGTGATTGGTGGTTTGATGATCAAGATACCAACAACTGTGGTCTTGGAAGCATTTTATTCAAAGCAGTCTTTTAAATATTCATGGCAGGAGTTATTAAAGCTGATTGGATTCAACACCATCCACTTACCATAAACACACAGCTCCTACAATCAAGAAAAACATTTCTCTGCCATCTTCACCCAAACACTTCAAAATTCAGGGAATAAAATGCCAGTTGGAAAAATAAACTTCTCCCCCATGAGCCTCATGGCCATAGGTGAAAAGAATCACCTGGTACACAAGAAAGGAATGCATATGCAAACAGACAACAGGTAGAGCCAAAGCACTGTTTGTAAAGCAGGGGAAACACTGAGCCTGGAGGGAAGCTTGCTTCCCTCTTAAGGAGATTACAAACTCCTGGAGGGAATGAGCTATTTCTAGTTGGTTTTGTTATCTCCTAGGCTTCCCAACGTCCAACCGTGATTTATGTTGTCCAGGAACTTGATTTATGTTGATTGGTTTGGATTTGAGGGGCAGCATGGGGCAATGGTTAGGGTGCTGGACTGGGAAGCAAGAACACCTGGCTTCAGATCCCACCTTTTAGACCCATTCGCTTTGTCAAGTCAATAGGCATTAATTACGTGCCTACTATGTGCCTGGCAACATGCTGAGCACCGGAGACATAAAAACAAAACCCAAACCAACCCCCAACAAAAGCTAATCCCGGCTCTCAAGGAGCTCAAAGTCCAATAGAGCTGGGATGACTTAACCTGCCCGTGCCTCGGTTTCTCCATTTGTCTCCTTGATGGTTTCTAAGGCGCTTTCCAGGTTAAATCTATGATCCTGTCATTGGATTTATTGGGATGGGAAAACATGAAGTATCCATGAAACATTTCCTATTCTGCCAAATACTGTTTATTTTTTTTTTTTGGAGACACACATATTGAAAAGGAGACAATCTCTGCCCTCTCGTAGCTCAACAGGAGAACTCTATAGGCTAGGCTGGCATCTGTAACTGAAGAACACACACACACACACACACACACACACACAGAGGAATGTTTAAGAAAAGCTCATCTAGGTCAGGAAAACCTGACTTCAAATTTAGCCTCTGATCCATACCAGCTGTGTGACTGTGGGCAAGTCACTTCACCCTGTTTCCCTCAGTTTCCTCATCTGTAAAATAACCTAAAGAAGGAAATGGGGAACCACCCCAGTATCTTTTCCAAGAAATCCCCAAATGGGGTCACAAAGAGACATGACTGAAATGAGTGAAAACCAACAAAATGTAAACATATGCATATACTTGTTTGTCTGTGTGTATATGTATAACACACACATATTTCAGTTCAATTTAATTGAACATTTGTTGAGGACCTACTATGCACAGAGCACTGTGTCTCAGAGCACACAAAGTTAGAACCCGAAGACACACAAAATGTTAGCCCTGAGGCCCCAGCATGCCAAAACCAGAAGGATCTTTAGAGATCTTCCAATCCAGCATGGTCATTTCTGAAATTTCATGGCCTTCTTCTGCTTCTATAACATCCCCCTCCTGCCCCAGCTAGCCCCTCCATCTGGAGACTCCAGAGAGAATATGGTACCATGCCTTAAAAAATGGCCCTGAGAATGTTTCCTTTTGTATGACAGGAAGGCTCTGGTTTGACTGTGAGAGGCCCCTCCAGTCCAGCTTGCCAGTAGCCAGCCCTGATGGAGGCCGAAAAACATATCTAGTTGAAAACCTAAAGTTTACTTCTCCAAGAATTCATGACTGTTTGGAAAATAATAATAAAAAATAAAATATGAGGTTGCTCAATTGGGCAATATTTCCTGAAATTACTCCCCACAGCCTTTATTGTTAAGTCCAAGGCCAATTTTATGTGACATCCTCTCCAGGCTAGACTTCCCATTAACTGCCGAATAAAGCAATGAGCTTTTCTGCAGTCCAGCCCACAGTTACAGGAGCCTGGCCTTCTCCTTGGTGGACCTTTTTTAATGGGCTAAGTCACAGCTTTAATGGCGCTGCCATAAATGGGGTTTAATCCAAAAGCAAACAGCTATCAAACATCTGATGAGAGTCCCTGGGTTATGACTGAGTAGAATGATATGGCAGAAAACTTAAGGGAGCCTTCAATGGGCAAAAGAAAAAGCATATTAACATCAGGCCATTTGTCTGACTTTACTGTCCAAATTAACTATTGAAAAAATATTAGATATTAATGATGTTTTTAGCTTTCACATAATATGTGGAGTCACAGCATGAACGGCTACTGTTGGTTCTGCTTATGACACTGTATGTCAGTAAATAAAATCTTCCCAGTTTTCTCTGAATTCTTTATTTCATTCTTTCATTCGTTTGGACTGATTCTGAGGGTTTTCCTGGGGATGAAGACTGGGGAAATTCTTTGCACCTTACTGTCTTGAATCGTTACCCTGAGCACTGACAAGTTAAATGCCTACAGTCACACAACCAGTAGACCTCAGAAGGATTTAAACTTAGGTTTTCCTTCCCCCTCCTCCCCGAAGACTGGTTCTATGTCTCCTCTCTTGGATGAATAGGGGGGAAAAGGGGAAAGGCTTCATTAAGTGCTTGTAAATATTGGGGATACAAATAGAAAAAAGAATCAGAGTACCTGACCTCCAGGAACTCACACTGGAATTGAAGGAGTCAACACATAGGAGAAACTTAATGTTCAGGGTGGATGGAAAGGCCCAGGGATCCTCATAGCAGCAGGACCTGAGAGCCTTTGGGTTACACAAATAGGTCAGATGACAGCACCAAGGGTCTGCAGGATGGAGAGGCAGGCCACATGGGAAAGCCTGGTGGTCCTGCCTATTGCCAGAAGGAATGGCCTTGATGATGGCCATATCGTCAGAGGCAGGTGAGCAGTCTGGCAACTTGGATGACTTCTCAGAGACTTAGAACATGAGTGGGGATGGGAGGAGAAGGGCGCCTCATGGGGTCTTCCTTCTGTCCAGCCATCCCATGTGAGTTCTAGAAATAAGGAGGAGGTAAGAAGAGAAAGCAAGGAGGGTAAAAGGCTCCCAGTGATGTCCAGTATTGTCCAGCCATCTTACGCTGGTTCCTGAATGTCTTGGGTCAGGATGGGGTAAGGGCAGTAGACAGCACAATATTACAATACATCAGGAATTAGAAAACTTAATCTTCTTTGAGCTTTTAAAGATAACTATTTACATGTCCTTTTACAGAAAAGAAAGTTAAGATTGGGTGGGTAGCTAGCTTTAGTTTACCTAGTGTTTTGATCTCTATGTAGCATCAGTGAAAAATCGTTTTAGAGCTATAAACAAAACTGAGGATAGAAAAAGCTATCGTGATGCTAGGTAACCACAGAGCTCAGCCCGAGGGGGCAGGGTCACCGGTCATAATGCTTTCACCATCTTCCTACCTGCTGATGTTCCCCATTCAATCACCTTATGGAGGAGGGTGCTATTCAGGATATGAAATGTCATTAAAGAGTGACTTTGCTAGAATGTAAATCTTCTGTAAAGACCCTACAAGAAGATGTCAGCCTTATTAGAACAAAGCTTTTTTTACAAAACACAACTTTTTCTGTGGCTTATTCCAGCAATGTTTTAAATGTCAAATTGTAAAGAGCTGTTAGTAAAAACTGGGCATTAGAGTCTTTTCTGCAGAAGGGTCATGATGGAAATGGTGATGGAGATGAGGATGGGAGGGCATTGGGATGAATAAGAATACCTAAGCCTGTGTCCTGAGGTCTCTCCTTCTCCCTCTCCCCCCTCTCTCCCTTCTGTTCTCTTCTCCTTCTCCTTCTTTCCTTCTCCTTCTCCCTCTCCTCCCTCTCCCTCTCCCTCTCCCTCTCCCTTTCCCTTTCCTTCTCTTTCTCTCTCCCATTTCTCTCACCTACCTATGTGACCATAAGCAAATCACACTCCTTCCCTGAACATCCATTTCCTATGAATGTAAGCAGTTTCCCTTCCCCGCTGAGGTCATTCACATGCACAATAAATTATAGGATCATAGATTTAGCATTACAAAGTATTGTAGAGGCCATAGCTTCCAGCCCTCTCATTTTACAGATGAGGAAACTGAGGTCCAAAGAGGTCAAGTCACTTGGCCAGAGTTACAGAACTAGTAAGTGTCTGAGATGGAATCCAATCCAGTACTCAAAGCACTATGCTACTCTGCTCTATAGAAATCAAATGAGGTAATGGAGGTAAACCACTCCAAATACTGTGAATTTCTGTATAAAGAATAAAAAAGGAGAAGGAAAAGAAAAGGTTTACAGCGTCACAGACATAGAGCTAGGATGGATCTCAGAGGTCATCAATTCCAAACCCTACATTTTACAAATGAGGAAACTGAGGCCCATTAAGATTGATGAAGAAGGATAAAGGAGAGGAGGGGGGGGTGCTATCTGTGGAGAGGAGACAAAGAAAATGTTTAGGTTTGGAAGCTGGCCTTGCCCAAACAACTGAGAATAAATTTAAATGCTTAAAGCAGTGAGAGACTTTTATGATCTCAGAAACAGTAAGACAGAAGTTGAAATAACAGACCTGTGGGCCACTGTGTTAGAGATGCAGAAAGTGGAAGTGAAGATTTGAATGCTGCTGACAAGGCAGAGGACCCTGGGAAGGCTGTTTTCTGAAGGGCAAAAGAACCACTTGGGAGAAGAATGTTTCGGCCTTTGATTTGATCATTAATTTTTCAGAGAGGCAGCTGGCTTGTTCGGGCCACACGGATGACTATATTCCTGCCACCTTGGTGAGAGATGCAGAGGAACAGGAAACTAGACAACTTTAGGGACTTTTCAGGGAAGTGGGCTACAAGACAGCACTGGGGCATCTCAACCCCTGCTCAGGGTCAAGTACTCGA
Source organism: Petaurus breviceps papuanus (assembly GCF_028583685.1). NCBI lineage: Eukaryota > Metazoa > Chordata > Mammalia > Diprotodontia > Petauridae > Petaurus > Petaurus breviceps. The sequence continues at coordinate 18,996,543 of NW_027185852.1, read as the reverse complement.
CCAGTCATATTGGGATCTCCTGCTGCATTTGTAGCTGTCCCTCTGGCCAATTACAAAAAGTCACTGTCAGCTTCTCTAGTATTCTTTCAGAGACAGATCAAATGAGCCACTTGTCTCGCTTCCTTGCCTACCTCAGAAAATCAGAAATGGGGAAAGGGGCAGTTATAGAAAGGAGCACTTAGAGCAAGGACAACTGCCAACTTGTCACCAAAAAAACTCCACAAAGCAGACATGAGAGCCCCCACAATGCATCTGGCTGTGGTCCCCCATAACTGTGAGTCTGTCCTAAGGCTCTGTCTTGAGCCCCTCCTCTTCTATCTCTACAGATTTTTCATCAGCCCCCCATAGATTTAATCATCATCTCTCTACTGAAATGGCCCATCTCCATCCATCATCCATCCATCCAGTTCTAACCTTGGTTTTGATTACCAGTTCTACATGACCAACAATAGACCTACGTGTCTATTGAACATTTTGAATCTGTAAGAATCTCAGGCTCATCCTATACAAAGTGGAAACAATTATCTTTTCTTCTTCCCTTCTTTATTACTTCCTAATTTCTGCCCAGGGTACAATAATCTTCCCAGTGATTCTTGGGTCATCCTCTCCTCCTCACTCTGATACATCACACATATCCATTCGCTTACTGAATGTGGCTGACTTCACACGTACAACATCGCTCCTACATCCCCTCCTCTTTAACCTTTGTTTAGGCCCTCTTCTCCTCTCTCCTCAGCTATGATAGTTTCATTGGTCTCCTGCCTCCTGTCTCTTCTTACCTTTATCTCACCTGCAACCAGCTCCTAAAGTAATTATTTTAAAGTTCAGATCTTATCTTGTAACTTCTCTGCTCAATAAACTCCAGAGGTTACCTTAATTCTTATAGAATCAAATATAAACTTTTCTGTCAGGCACTGATTTCATCTCCCTTCTCCATGCTATTGTATGGGCTACCCCACCTGCCTCAAATGTACTCCCCTAACTCCTCCACTTCTGTTTCAACTGCACATCCTCACTGTTTAACACAGTCTCTGGCACATAGAAGGGCCACTGGATCATAGATGTACAAATGGAAAGGACTTCATTGAGTCCAACCCGTACCCAAAAGGAATCCCTACTATCCAGCCTTTACTTCATGGTTTACCTCGACATTTCAAGTACTTGTTCTTTGTGACAAGAAATCACATCCCTAATGTCCAGCACTGTTCTACAACACATTCCAAGCAAACTGGATCTTCCCAGGGCACTATGAGGTAGGCAGCATCAGTATTTTATATGTCAATTCCAGAACAATTCACTTAGTCTGTTTTCCAGAACTAGGCACTGGGCAAAGTGCAAACAATGTCATAAACCACAGCTTCTGCCCTCAAGGAGCTTATGTTTTATGAGGGGGAGAGAACACATCTCTATGAACACTCCAATGGCTAGCTCACCAGACTTGAGGCCAGAGGGCCTGGTTTCTAATGCAGATACTTCATCCTGCAAACTACCCTGGACTCTCATGACCCCCATACTCCCTCATCTGGGAGCCTAGGGGCTAGAACTCAATGATCTTGAAGTTTACTTTGACCTACTAATTCTTTGGTGTCTAGACTTGCCTAGAGTCATACGATGAGTTTCAGATCCAGGATCTGAACTACATTTTAGAGGAGGAAGCTGAAGTTCAGAGGCCAAGACACTTGCCCAGAAGCCCATAGCAGAAAAACAGGCAAGGCAAGGTTTGAACTCCTGAACTTTCCAGTGCCAGCTCTAAACCCCCTCTCACAGGGAGAGAGACCTTTATTTGGTGATAAGGAGCTTGGCTTAAATCTTGCCTTTGCTATTCATTATCTCTGTGACCTTGAATGGGGGGGGGGGAAGCGAAGGGAACAAGTATTCACACAGCCCCTATTATGTGCCTAGAACCATGTTTAAGTGTTTTACAAATACCTCATTTGATCCTCACACCAACTCTGAGGTTGGGGCTGGTATGATTCCCATTTTACAGATGGAGAAACTGAGACAGACACATTAAATGATTTGTTCAGAGTCACGTAGCTAGTAGGTGTCTGAGGTCACATTTGAATTCAGGTCTTCCAGACTCCATGCCCTGGGCTTTATCCACTGTGCCAAGAAACTGCTTCAGGTAACTCTCTGGTCCTCAGTTCCCTCCCCTTTACAATGAAGGGGTTAGTCTTGGAAGTCACTTCTAGCTGGAAATTCTAGGATCCTACTTTCTCTTAAAGAGTTTGCAAAATATTATGTCTATATATTGCATTATACACACAATGTGATATAATGTTATGTTTTGTTATATTAGGTTATGTTACATATGTATATAGTGCATTGCACATATATACTTGTATTGCATTTATACATATGTACACACATATAATTGTATGTATGTGCATGTATATATATGTACTTATACTTACATACCTATGTACATGTATATATTACCATATCTAAGGACAGAAAAGAGATTCAGTACTAAATTGTTATTTAGGAGAAGGCCACTAGCTTCTTTTATGAATCATATTTATTCTCTCCTTTTCCTAGAAAAACAATAGAAAGTTACTTGTATAATAATAGTATATAGACCTTGATTAAATAAACAATCTGTAATTCAATAGATTTTACTGACATCATCAGCATTCTGGGCTGCCTGGTGAAATGCCCTCATGAATAATGAAACCAGTCAAAACCCAGAAATCAGCAATTGCCACACACACGAACACACATGTATTCAGATGATCTCTAATGTGTGCAAAACTTTACTCCCCCTCCACACACCACCTGGGGAGTTGAGCAGCAAGGGAGGTCTATTACCCAAGGAGGAGATGCATTGTTAGCAAAGTGAAGGATTACCAGGAAACTGAGGACTTTCCTGGCAATTTAGAGTCTTATTCCAATTACTGGAGGAATAATATGGGCTCCTTAATTGAATATCAGGCTGTATTTCATCCAGAGGACTTGAGAAAAATCTTGGCAAGCCAACCTGTGGGTCAGGAAAGAAGCTGAATCATGTGGACAGTGATAAATGGATTGATTCCCATTTTTGTATCGGGGCTCCACTGAACCTGCTATCTCCTAAAATACAAAGGAAGGATGAGGCCACGGGAGTAGGAAGTTATTGTAAAAGAAGTCACAGTAACAGCTCACACATTCAGAGAATTTCATAGAAGCAGCACAACATGGTGGGTAGATAGTTGACCTCAAGTGCAGGGAAAACGGGAGAAATCCTGCCCAACCCTAGCTATATCTACTGATTGTGCAAAACTGGGCAATCATTAAAACTCATTCCTGCCTAGGCAACTCTCTAAAATGATTTGTTTCAGATACCATGCCAACCAGTGTGCTCCTTGAATGAAATCACAGGTGCATTAAAAAAATCTCTGATCCCAATCATTCTCCCATTTGCCTTAATGGCTAGTACACTAGGCTTTGAGTTAGGAAAATCAAGTTTAAATCTTGCCTCAGATACTAACTCGCTCTATTACCACGAGTGAGCCATAACTTTTTTTTAGCCCCAGTTTCTTCATCTATAAAATACCTGTGTGACCTCAGGCAAGTCCTTAAGCTCCCTGGTTTCCTTATTTGTAAGGACCAGACAGCAGCCAAGGAGCTTCTCAGTTTTTGTTTTGTTTTTTGTTTGTTTTTTAATGATTTGATGAGATTCTTAAGGGTAAGGATTCTATCTTTACCTTTCCCTCCCCAACACTTGGCATAGCCCTCAATGCATGTTGTTGTCTAACTAATCCTTATGAGTATATAGCTTACTAAAAGGCTAAATGAGAACCTAATGGAAATGTCTTGGTGTCCAGGACAGTGCTTTGGGCATGCAGGCAGGATAGCTGGGTTCAAGCCACAGCTTTAGAACACATTCCTTTTGTGACTCTAACTAAGTCACTTTCCCTCCAAAAGTCTCAATTTACTTTTATTTCCAATGAGAATGTCTCTAGTGTCTCGTCTCTAACTTTCTGCTTTATGGTCCTATAAGTCACTGAATTTATCTAAGTCTTTGGTTTGTAATTTGTAAAAATGAGATAATGCTTGCCCTATTGCTCAATTAATACTATTAACAGCTAGCATTTATAGGACACCTACTATGAGCCAGGCACTGTGCCAAACACTTTACAGATATTATCTCATTTGAACTTCATAACAATGTGCAAGGCAAGTGCTGTTATTAACCACATTTTACATTTGAGGGAAATGAGGCAAATAGGTTCAATGACTTGCCCAGCTGGTATCACATGGTTCCCAAGTGTCTGAAGCAGGGTTTTGAACTCAGATCTTCCCTAGTTAAAGCATTATTTATTTTATGTCCCAGTCACTGTTCTAGGTACTGACAGTACAAAGACTAAACAGAAACACTACACCTTTCATAGGTTTGCAGAGGGGGAAATGCTTTGTAAAAGTTAGGGACAAGGAGATTTGTAAGGAGATTTTCTTCTAACCCTGTAATTTTACAAATGGAGAAACTGAGGCTGGCCCAGATCACAGTTACAAAGTCATTGAGTTGGGTTTCAAATCCAGATCCACAAACTTCAGAGCCAAGGACTGTCACTGTATAACACATCTCAAAAAAAAGGATTACATTATTGTTTTATACACTAGATATGATTATACCACAGGACAAATAAAACAGAGTGGATGTCTTTCTAAACCTACCCCAAAACTAATGCTTAATGTAGCATTAGACTAATTTACTGGTCCCTGTGATGTAATGGGGCTCCATGCTCTTGGATGAATGGCTAAATTAATTTAAAAACCTATTCATCCGTCACTGAAATGTTCTGGAGACACACCGCCACTTTAAGAGCAGAAAGGAAGGTGGCCAAGATGAAAGCATACAGCAAAGCTTTGGGAATGGGATGGGCACACAGCTGCATTTCCATAGAGCAAATGAGCTACTTTCCTTTCTGACAGAGACTCAGGGAGCCAGAAATACAAAAAATGCATGGGGAAGGGGTGACTAGGTGGTACAGTGAATAGATCACTGGCCCTGGAGTCAGGAGGACCTGAGATCGAATCCCGCCTCAGACACTTAACACAAACACTAGCCATGTGACCTTCGGCAAGTCACTTAACCCCAATTGCTTTCCAAAAAGCAAAAAAAAAAAAATGCACGGGGAAAGAAAAAAAATTCCTTCTCTGTTCTTCTAATTGCATCAGGGGCTTCCAGGGAGTCTCCCTGGCGATTGAAGATTGCTCATTAGGATAAAAGGAAAATTTTGTTTTTAAACTAAACTGTATAATTCTTTGCTTGTATTAGCAAGAAAGCATTCTCAACTTGTTCTCTGGAGCAATGGCACCCCTCAGATTAGTCAGTTGTCTCCAAGTCACTTGTAAATAATCCAAAGAACTTTTTATACACATACACATAGTCACACACACGCACACTCACGCACACACACATATGTACTTATTACCTTTCCAGATGGAAAGTAAGCTCCCTAAAACGTAGTCTAGTATTTGGCACATAGTAGACCCTTAATAAATGCCTGAGTGATAACAGTGCTATGTAAATGTCAGCTATTAGTATCATTAATCGCAGAACACAGTGCGTCACACACACACATGCGCACATGCACACACACATGCACACACACACGCACACACACAGCAGATGCTTGGTTTTCATTAAATGACTGATTAATTAGAGAACTTCCAAACCCTATTCATTAGCTTGCTTGTTTTGGGTGGGGTTGGCTTAGGGAGAAATTTAGCAAAATGAACATATTTCTCAACAAAGTAATCCGCTATTTCTTTATTTTCTCAGTCATTGTGTATCCAGTTTGGTAGCTTGAAGTTGCCTGGCCAAAGCAATGGGATCAATAAGGTGTCTGGCTTCCCAGCTGGTCTCTGGATCTACTGATTGGTTCCAATTCACTGAAACACTCCATCTCTCTCATCTTTGAGGGAGCCAGGCTAGAAGTGAGAAATCCCCTTTCAATCCGAGCATGTCTAAGCTGGGCCCTCTACCAGGTACCAACAAGCCTTAAACGATACCCTGAAAATTCAGCCAAAGCTGTGACTGGGTATGTCCTTTGAGAGTCCCGTGACTTGATTCATCACTAACGACCCAAGAACTGTGTTTCTCTACCCTTGATTAAGAGCATATTGTTTCTGTTTGGCTACAAAAAGCCTTAGCATAAACCTTCTTTAGGAAACAGCTCTGTGTGAGATCTAGATTTCAGCAAAGTTCACAAAAAATTTAAAGCAAAGCTTTAGGAAAACAAAATAAAACAAAAATGCCTACTGACTAGGAGAACCAAGGCAATGTAGGGATCTGGATGGCAATCCATTCTGGTATATTGTGTGATTCAAGACCCATATAGAATTAAATCTATAATAAAGAGAAACTGGTATTTATACTGATAAACTCCACATCTATCTAATAGCAGTACTGGACTAGGAGTTAGGAAAGCTGGGTTTGAATGCCAATTCCATCCATAGTTGTGTGACCTTGGGTAAATCATTTATCCTCTGAGCAACAATTTTCTCAAGAACTATATGACCTAGCTGAACCCAATGCTCTAATTTTGTGGGGTCAGAGGGTCACAGGTTTATAGCTAGAAGGGATTGTAGTGGTCCTCAGCCCCAATTCCTCATTAAGATGGCAAAACTGAGGCTCGGAGAAATGTAATAACTTGCTAAAATTGATCCATGTGATAAGGATCAGAGAAATGAATTTGAACTCAGGTTCTCTTAGTCCAGAACCCCTGTCCTTTCCATTGGGTCATGTTATTTCATAGACTACATGGTGACTTTGGTCACACCCAACTCTGAGACTGTCATTTCTTCAGTTCCCTGCATTATTAAGTTAATCAGGATTCGATCATAGTTTCAGCCACTCAAACATGTATTAAGTGCCTACTAGGTGCCAAAAACTATGCTAAACACTGGAGAGGGAAAATGAAGGCTGGCCATGCTGCCAAGGTCCCAGTCTAGTGGGAGAGGCACCATGCAAAGGACTATGTGCAAACAAGCTATAGAAAAATAAGCTGGAGCTATCAATGGAGAGAAGCCACCGGCATTAAGAGGTGTTGGGAAAGGTCTCCCATAGAAGGTGGGGTTTAGCTGCTTCTTAAAGGAAAGGAAGCCAAGAGGTGGAGAAGGGAGGGAGAGCACCGTGGGGATGGGGCACAGGCAGAGCCAATGCCTAGAGTCAGGAGATGCGGTGTTTGGGTAAGGGATAGCAAAGAGACCAGTGCTGGTGGACCAAAGAGCGCGTAGTGGGGAATAAGGTGAAGGAAGCCTGGAAGGGGAAGGAGTAGGATGATTCAGGGCTTTGAATGCCGAGACTGAGAGCCCAAAGGGTCCTCCAGAGCTCACTTTCCCCATCTTAAAGATGAAAAGACTGAGGCACAAAGAGCTTGGTCCAGGCCACCGAGTGGCAAAACTAGAGCATAAGCATGGTTCCTCTAGATGGAGGCCAGCAAATTCTACTTAAATGAGAAAGTCACTTAGTGATAAAAGACCTGTGGACTTGTATTCAAGAGCTGTGGGTTTGACTCCTGCTGTTTCCACTTCTTAGCTGAGTCTTGAGGAGTCTTGATATCCTCATCTGCACAATGGGGATAATGAGGCTATTTAGGACAAAGGATGCTGCTAGGAAAGCACTTATAAGACAATTTTCTAATCAGAATTAAGGTTATTAATATCTGTAGCTCTGTCAGCATATTGTGATGCCTTCTGTGGGCTACCAGAGGGCCCCACCCTCACTTCCTTTGAATTCTAGGACCCAATTTGCATTTGTGTTTGGATGGATAGATGCTATGGGAGCTTCATTTCTACCCTTTGGTGACAATCCAGTGTCATTACAGATGGCCACTCAGTTCAACTCAGAAGCATGACCCAACTGTCCTATTAGTGTCAAGGATGAAGGGCATTCCAGGAAAAAAGGAAGCATAAGCTCTGGAGAATTTATTAGAGGGTTTGCGATTTCCCACAAAATCTTTTCTCCAGACAGGAAATTCCTCACAAATAACTCTTTGTCTTGACAAGGCCTGGTCTGTTACACAGTAATTATTTTTGGATTAGGAAGCGTTAACAGGACTTGGTCTTTGAAGGTCAGCATAATCTGGGAGGATAACTAGGCGGTGTGTGCCCCAGGGAAAAGAAAAGTCTCTTGGACTATGCTTACAAGAACTTGGATTTGAAGAAAAAGATTGATCTATTTCCTTGCTAATAAATGTTGATAAAAGTCCAAGTTATAAGACTGTCCAAATACCACCCAATAGGGTGCAAGGGAATTTTTGCAAGGTCTATCTGCGGCACCCACATCTGCTTAGGCTTTGGGGGAAGGGAACAAAATGAAATGGTATACGGAAGAGGAGATGGTAAATTGCATATGTTTGAAACAAGAATGTTAGAAAGTTAAAATACTGTAATAACAGATAGGACCACATTTGAAAGTGATGGTTGTGTGTTTGTATATGTGTGTGTGTGTGTGTAGATTTAGATTCCATAAGACACAGTGATTAGTGGAGTACAGTAGAAAGAACTGACTTCAGAGTCAGAGGGTCTGGGCTCAAAACATGCCTGTCACTTGATACCTGTGTGACCTTAGACAAGTCACTTAACTTTTCTTGAAGAAGTTTCCTCTTCAATAAAATGAGGCTGTACTACTAGATTACTTCTAAGATCACCCAATATTTTTTAGACCTCAGTTTCATCACCTGTAAAGCTGAGGAAACTGGAATAGATGGTCTCTAAAGTTCCTTGTAACACTAAATTTGCGATCCTTTGATGTTGCTGGTCTTACATCTCTCTGAGAACTTGCCACATTTTGTTGTGATCCACACTTCAAAGACTTTAATGTAGTCAGTGAAGCAAGAGCGTATGTTTTTCGTTTGTTTTTCTGGGACTCTCTTGCTTTCCATAGTCCAGAGAACGTGGACAAAATAACACAGACAAAATAAATGATGTAGTGGTAGTTGTGGTGGCGGTGGCAGCGGCAGGGGCAGTGGTGGTGGTGGTGGCAGCGGCGGGGGCAGTGGTGGTGTTAGTGGTGGGGGCAGTCATGGTGGTGGTGGCAGCGGTGGGGGCAGTCGTGGTGGTGGTAGTGGTACTAGTAGTAGTAGCAGCAGCAGCAGCAGCAGTAGTAGTAGTAACAGTAGTAATAGTAGTAACAGCTCCTATTCCTAATGAAATCACTTTCTCACAACAAACTACCTTAAGAGAGAGGAAGTACAAGTATTATTGTCCCCTTTATAAAGATGAAGAAACTAAAGCTAAAATAGGATTAAGGACTTGCCATCAATCATAGAATAATAGAACTCTCACAGTTGGATCTTTTAGCACACTCTTTTTGGCTGCGATTCCCCCATGTGAGTTGTTCCCTTTAGAGTGTAAGTTCCTTAGGGGAGGGCCCTATGTTATTTTTTAAAATCTCTATATCTAGGGCTTACTTAACTTACAGTGCTTAATAAATACTTTATCTTTCATTCATTCATTCATTCTATAGGTACAGAGCATTCACTAATATACTAATCCATTAACGAGCATTTATTAAGTGCACAAGCAATAAGCCTAAAATATGAAGTATTGAAAAACAAGGCAGACCTTACCCACAAGAAACTTCTATTTTGCATTTAGGGAAGTTATGGTTGGGAAGGGAGTTTTGCTCTACTGAGTCAAAGAAACTATGAGCTGACCCATTAGGCTGCGGGTCAGTTTATGTCCCAATGCCAAAGCATGTTTGACTTTGATATGGACTATGGCCTCAGGCTGTATGACCCAAGTGACCTCAGACAAGTCACATGCTCTCTCTGGGCCTCAGTCTCCTCCTCTTTGAAAAAAAGGAACTTGACCCGGATGATTTCTAAAGTTCCTTCCAGCAAATGACATTTTGACATCCCACAAACTCAGCCTGTGGTAGTAGTTATTAGGCAGACCGGACACAGGCTGTGATGATTCTCCTGTTCAAATGACTGAACATCTGCCCTCATTTCATTCTTCAGGCTGGGCTTCAGGAGTATGAAAACTGAGAATTACCAAAAGAACAGGCTGGGGTTTGAAGAGGCAGAAGAATTAGAGACCAAATTGTCCACATCCTCGGCATTATGGAAAGCAAGAGGGCTGCAGAAAAACAAAGAAATAAAAAACATACACTTTTGCTTAATTGGCTAGATTAAAGCCTTTGACATGTAGATCACAACAAAATGTGGCAAGTCCTCAGAGAGATGCGAGTACCAAGATGATATGACTTGTCTACTGAGGAACCTGTATGTGGGTCAAGAAGCACCAATTAGAATTGAACATGGAACAACTGGTTGTTTTAAGACTGGAAAAGGAGTAAGACAAGGCTGTGGCCTGTAACTTTGTTTATTTAATTTATATGCAGAGTACATCATATACAATGCCAGACTGAACCAATCAAAAGCTGGATTTAAGGTTGCTGGGAAAAAATATCAACAATCTCAGTGAAGAAGAATTAAGAAGCCTCTTGATGAGAGTCAAGGAGGAAAGTATAAAAGTTAGCTTAAAGGGCAGCTAGGTGGTACAGTGAGTAAAGTGCCAGCCCAGAGTCAGGAGGACCTGAGTTTGGTTCAGGCCTCAGACACTTAATACCCACACAAAAAACTAGACGTGTAACCTTGGGCAAGTTGCTTAACCCCCAATTGCCCTCCAAAAAGCAAAAAAAAAAATTAGCTTAAAACGTATCACTAAAAAAAAAACAAAACAAACAAGCCAACAAACAAAAATCAAAGACAAAAACAGACACAAAAATAAAAAACAAAACCAGACACCTAGGATCATGGCAACTGGTCCCATCACATCTTGGCAAATGGAGGGTGAAGAAAGGGAAACAGTGTCAAATATTATGTTCTTGGGTTCACTGCAGATGGTGACTACAGTCACTAAATTAAAAGATGCTAGTTCCTTGAAGGAAAACTATGGCAAATCTAGACAGTATACTAAAAAGCAGAGATATAACCTTATCGACAAAGGCGCATTTTGTAAAAGCTATTTTCCAGTAGTAGTATATAGCTGTGAGAGTTGACCTATATGGAAAGCAGAATCAACACTTTTAAATTGTGGTGCTGGAGAAGACTTTTGAGAGCCCCTTGGACAGCAAGGGGATCAAATCAGTCAACACTGAAAGAAATTAATTAAAACTGTTCATTGGAAGACCAAAAATTGAAGCTGAAGGTAAAGTTTAAATACCTTGGCCACATAATGAGAAGACAGGATTCATTGGAGAAGATCCTAATGCTGGAAATTATTGAAAGCAAAAGAAGGGGATGGCAGAGGATGAGATGGATAGATAGTATCATGAGCTTGAATGAACTTTGGGTGATATTGGAGGACAGAAGGGCCTGAAGGACTATGGTCCATGGAGTCACAAAGAGTCAGACATGACTGGAGGACTGAATCACAATAAGAGATTTGAGTGTGGTTGTAAGAGCAGAGGGTGCCTGTGGCAGAAGGACAAATGGCAATATGCTTGTCCTGGAGGAGGGAGGAGATAGGATTGGCAGTACATAATACTGGTGGGGGAAGAAGAAAAAGTAGTGGGTGCGGTACCATATTTGACTTTGATATGGTACAATATGGCCTCAGGCTGTGTGACCCAAGTGACCTCAGACAAGTCACATGCTCTCTCTGGACCTCAGTCTCCTCCTCTTTGAAAAAAAAAAAAGGAACTTGATCCAGATGATTTCTAAAGTTCCTTCCAGCAAATGACATTTTGACATCCCACAAACTAAGCCTGAGGTAGTAGTTATTAGGCAGACCGGACACAGGCTGTGATGATTCTCCTATGTGCATAATCAACCTGACAATCCTATAGAAATGATCAAAAGTAAAGCTGGAAGAATTGACATCGTTTCCATCTCACACATACACAGAATTTCAGCGCTCAAAGGAGCCTTTCAGACTTCCTGGTCCATCTCCTTCTATTTAATCTCCTGCTTGACTATGAGCTACGAGATGACAGGGAAACTTGGATACGGAAACCTTTTAACACAGGCAGCATAAGGGCACAGCAGAAAAGAAGTAAATCATTTGTGGAAAGGAATGAATCAGAATGGCCTGGATGGTTTTGGTGCATACTTTTACACTTTTAAGTTTTGGAGGGAGAGCAAAGAACCAAGGATCCAATGAATGATTTAGAAGGAAAGCTCCCAGAATACAATGGGTGTTTCCTTTTTTTCCTTATATCCCTGGTGCTTAGCAGAAACATTTAAGGCATAGTACAGAATGCCACTAAAGTCAGAAACACAAGAACCTTAATCTCCTCCCTCAAATTAGGGGATTAGACTGTGGGATATCTCAGGCAGCTCCTAGATCTATATCCAATGATCCCAAGATCTCTTGAAGGCTTTTTTCATTGTAGATCAGGGCTTCGCAAACTTTGGTTTTGACAGTCTAGGAAAGCTTATGGACCCCTTATCCAAATTTATGTTTTAAAATAAATTGAATAAAGTATATGGAATTACAAAGGACATCCACTACACTGAAATACAGCTATCAAAATATTGGAGCAAGAGAACAAATTCATGGACCCCTGCACAGTGAAGATCTCCTGAACTAACAGTTTGGGGTAAGAAACGTTACTAGGGTTTTCACCATAGTTTGATTTTTACATTACAATCATTTCCTGCTGGTCTCACACACCTAAGAAGTCATCCCTTTGTAACAATGGAAAAGTCATTAAGTAAAACTATGTGACACACATCTTGCATGTGCATGAAACATTCCATATCTGTATCAGCAAGCACCCCAGCATCCCCAGGGTTGCTGCCAACACAGGTTCTTACTTAGACCTGCTTTGTTAAAGGAAAGCAACTCAAAATGGGTTAACAAGCTTAATCAGTCAAACATATATCGTTTACCTAGTTCAGGGGAAAAAGGTCAGCACCCCAAACTTCAGAGTATACAGACAGAATTATCAAGACAGAAACAGATCAAGTAGACAGATTTCCAAACTGTCCAACCATTATATCCATACCAAATCAACATCTGGGTTTTCAAAGCCGGGGGATTCTCAACAACGGCTTCCCAGAGTTTCATCTGATCAAATCACAGAACACTTCTCAAAGTGAGCCCCAAAACAAAGCCTCACATCAGGGCTTATAAAGCCTTCTCTTGGCTCAGAGAATGTAACAACCTTATTGACCCACTGGCCAATCAAAAAGTATCTACTGAAAAACAAGCCTCCCACCCCAGGCTCCAGGTGCACTTTAGCCTAGAGGCAGGGAAGATCTTCAAAATTTACATTCCCATTAGAATATCCTAGGTGCAGTACCCATGGATAAAGCACTGGCCCTGGAAACAGGAATACCTGGGTTCAAACCTAATGGTGTCTAGCTGTGTAATCCTGGGAAAGTCACTTAACATCTGCCTCAGTTTCCTCATCTGTGAAATGGGGATAATAGCACCTACTAAAGATGGTTGTGAGGATCAAATGGTTTAGTAATTATAAAATGCTTAGTAAGCACTATATTGGACAGTGAGGTGTGGCAGTGGATAAGGTGTTCCACCTGACATTAGGGAGACTTCTCTTCCTGAGTTCAAACATTGTCACAGACACATACTAGCTATATGACCCTGGGCAAGTCACTTAAGCCTGTTTGCCTCAGTTCTTTACCAAGAAAACCCCAACTGGGGTCACAAAGAGTCAGACATGACTGAAATAACTGAATAGCAACAAAAAAGCACTATATTAATGTTACTACAACCACTACTACTACTACTATTACTACTACTACCACTCATACTACTTCTACTACGAGTACTATTACTACTATTACTACTACTGCTGCTGCTACTACTACTACTACTACTACCACTACTACTACTACTGCTACTACTACTACTACTGCTACTACTACTACTACTGCTACTACTACTACTTCTACTACGAGTATTATTACTACTACCACTACTACTGCTGCTACTACTACTACTATTCCTACCACCACCACTACTACCTCTACCACCACTATTACTACTGCTACTATTAATCTTAATTCTCCCACCAAAAGTATATTTCTTCATTTTTTCTAGGGACCGAGATTGGACAATACTATTATTAAGAGCTCAGATTTATGTTAGTGTTCTTTTTCTTTATGTTTCATGCATCATAACCATTGTTGGCCTGGTCTTGTCGCCTCCGTTCTCTATCAGTTCAGGTTCATATAAATCTTCCCCATCGTCTATGAATCAACCCCATTTGTCATTTCTATGACACAATAATATAGTATCACATTTACATGCCACGATTTGTTCTGCCACTCCCCAACCATGATTGAATTTGAAGATGTCATTTCCTTGAGAGTAGAGACTTCCTTGTTCATTGTGCTTAGATAAGTAGCACCTATAGCTGTGCCCATCTAACAGGCATTTAATAAATGCTTGTTGATTGAAGGATTGTAGCTTGGATAAAGTCACAGAAACCAATGCTTTCTCAACATCCAATTTAAAGATTAGACAGGCACTACATAAGACCTTTGATTCTGAGAATATAACCCCAAAGGCCCTATTTCTAGGCTATTTGTAGACAACCTCAGAAAAGCTAAACAACGTTATGGAGCTAAGATTTACCCAGAAACATACAACCAGAAGCCCTAGGAGAACAGAGTAAGATAATTGAAAGTGTATTGGGTATGGTCTCAGGGAATTAAGTTTCAAAGACAGCCTACATTGCTTACTGGGTGACCTTGGAACCTCTGGGGCCTCAGGTACTTGCTAGCTGGGTAACTTAAATGTAGGAGTTGACCCAGAAGGCCTGGGAGGTCTCTTGCAATACCTGATCAATAATTTCAGGAGAGGTCTTTGTCATTCCCATATAAAGATGAGCAGATTCTTTTTTTATTTCCAAATGGCAAATGGAAAAATACACACTTTAATATACCTTGACACAATTAAATAAAAGATTTAATAAACACCTTTCCTAAAGTTCTACAGTCTGCAATGGCTCCAAAATACCTTCAACGTCATCCTTGTCTTTATTCCTCCCTGCAAACCTGTGCAGGTTAGCAAGGTGGGCACTTCTGTGCCCATTGTACAGATGAAGCAAAGTGAAAATCCTAGAAGAAAAGTGATGAACCCCAGGTCCCAGAGCTCAAGGCATCGTTAGATTTAGAATCAGAAAACCTGAATTCCTGGGCAGTGCTTTAGTGAAAGGAGTTCTGGTTCTGGACTCAAAGGAGATGAATTCAAATCCTACCTCAGAGACTTACTATATGGGCAAGCCACTTCATTCCCCTGGGCCTGTGTCCTTATTTGTAAAATAAAAAAAGTGTTGGCCTCCCCCAGTTACTGATTTATAATTTTAGAGAAATGTTTTTGTCATTTTCTCATATATTTGTGCACTCAGAGGGATAAGCCACACTGACATCACCACAAGCCATGCATGTCCACGCACTTCATTCACGTATGGCGCTCAACCAGAAAGAGATCCTGCATCAAGAGAGTATTTTTTTTAAAGTATTATGAATTTATTTACAAAATTCTCAAAACAAAGTTCACATGTCCCAAAATCATTTCTTATCATCTTGTCCACGATGCCCTAAAGAATGATTTTAAATCATTCTCCTAAGTGTGCTGTAGCCCTGCATCCAACCTGAAGAGCTTCCTTCAATGGGGCGGATGCTGGCGCCAATCCTAAGCCGTGGCCAAGTCTCGCATCATGGTCGTCTAGTTCTCCATCCTGACTCTTTAAAATTTACACTAATGAGGAACAGAGTGGGCGCCATTTCATGTATGATTAGTCTTAGCACAGACACTAAATTCCAGTGTGGCATTCCTGGTTTGGTGAGCTGACTGTCGAAATAAATGTATCCATTCTTCTTGGTCCATTATGTGTCGGGAGAAGAAAGATTGTCAAGCAGCAATTTGCCACAGAGAGCGCTGGGCACGCAAGAGAGCTTAACAAATATTATTTGAGCATTTGATGAAACGCTGGACACCCTAATGAGGACAAGCTGTCATTAATGAAAGCACTTTAATAATTCTAGGTCTTACCCCAACACTCATCTAGACAATTAAGTTTAATTAAGGTAATTTTTGTCACTGGAGTCATCTGGCACCTTTCATTAGGGTCAGCCATGCTAATGAAGATGCGGGAATATAACAGCAAAAACAACAAAGATAATCACCCTGATAAATCAAAAATGGGCATTCCCGCTAACTCTTTTGATGTGCAGGGACCACGCTATGTGGCTACTCTGCGACACAGCCCATGACATCTTCCTTTTTCTTCAAGGCATGAAGGCCATTAACCTTTCCAAAACATGTAAATTCATTCTTAATCAGGCCCTAAACCCTAATGAGCCATTATACACACTGCCTACTCATCTGTTTCCCTCTGTCTCTTGTTGGGCTCTCTCCACCCCACCCCACCCCAGCATCATCAGACTGGACCTCAAAGGGTGAGCTTGGTCTCTTGGAAGCAACAGATGCCTGGAGACAGACAAAACTGCCCTTCCCCACCTCCATCTAACATCTCAATTTTTTTAAGTGGTTGCTGCTTTTAAAAGCCAGGGAAAAGAAATCCTACTTATAGAAAATGCTTTGGGAGGCAATAAAAAGTATTAAATTAAACTATAGTTTGATGGCAATGATTTAGAAAACCAAGGTCGTGTTCGTAAAAATGATACAGTTGTTCTCTTTGCATATTGTTCTCCCTAAAGAGTAGCTCCCACGGAACACTCATTGAACATAAAATAATGAAAATATAAGGCATCCAATAAACATAAAACAATACAGATGAAAACTTGCTCCTTGAATAAACAGAGTACGCCATCCAGACAATTAAGTGGTAGTAAGTATTATTCGAAAGGCAGATGGGTAAACAAAGGAGGAACCTTGAGAAGAACCAGGCAACTCGGCTCTGGAAGGAAAACTGAATTGTCTCAGAGTTTTAGGGCTGTAAGGGTCTAAGGGATCCTGTTCCTGCACTGCCTTACCCATCCTCCATCTGCATTGCATGGAGCCTTTCTAAAGCAGAGCATCTCCTCTCCATGGGGTAATGGAGAAACTAGGGAGGGGGCATGGGATCCAATATAGATGCCTTAGATAATTGGAGTCTCCCCAACACTGAATGGCTGCCTTTACATGGAGTGAGCTCCTCCTCACTAGAGAGCATGAAACAAATAGTGGATTATTTCTGTTTCCACTCCAATTCAGCAAATATGTATTAAACACCTACTATGTGTCAAGCACTATACTGAGCAAGAAAAAAAGGAAAATGGTTTCTGCTGTCAAGGAGCTTACTGTTCATCACAGAAGAAAGCATGTATACAGATAAAGGACTGTTTTCTGTGTACATGTGATATGTATATAAAACATAGACATCACGTACATATAGAATATATACATATAAATACACGTATAATAGGCAGGTGTGTGTACACATAACCTTCCTTTCTATCTCTGGCCCTTGCTTTAGCACAGTACCTGTCACCTCGTAGGTGCTGAAAATGCTTATTGAAACACATATTTGTGTATATTTATGTGTGTGTGTGTGTGTGTATACACACACACACACACACACACACACACACACACACGGTTTTTGCCTTTTATTCTCAGAGAAGATGGAAATGACATCACTATGTTAAGTCAAGGTAGAGTATGTCCCACTGTGACTGATCAGACCAATAAGAACTCGGCAGGATCTGCCACGGTTGGGCACAAAGAGCCCATATGAACATTTGGAGGAGAGATGGCTCTCACATTACGCATCTCACATTTCTTTTGAGCTACTGCAATTCTGCTTTGCTCATAGAACACAGTGCCTTCTCTGACGTGGGCACATCACGCTGGGCAGTCCTGGCCAGTGTCTGCCTCCCTCTCGCTACTGATTCCAGAGTTCTTGAGAGTGTCCTTGTATGACACATTTTATATCTATATGTATGTATCTCTATGTGTGTATATATACACATACACATGCATGTGTATGTATTGCACATACAATGTATATTTGTGTCTATATGTATATGTATGTATCTACATATATATATATATATAATTTCAAGCTGGGAGGGGCATTAATAACTGGGGCTATCAGGAAAGGTCTTTATAGAAAGTGGTACCTGATATACTTAGATAATCAACTAAAAAAACTAGTTAAAACAATGAACGACTTTAGCAAAGTTGCAGGATATAAAATAAATCCACAGAAATCAATGGCATTTCCACCAAAGTCTAGCAGGAAGAGATTTGTTTTTTAATCTAATTTAAAATAACTGAAGACAATATAAAATACTTGAGAGTGTACCTACCAAGACAACTTCAGGGACTATATGCACACAATTACAAAACGCTTTTTACAAAAATAAAGACATCAGGGCCTCTAGGTGGGGCAGTGAACAGAGCAGCAGCCCTGGAGTCAGGAGGACCTGAGTTCAAATCTGGCCTCTGACACTTAACACTTATTAGCCGTGTGACCTTGGGCAAGTTACTTAACCCCAAATGCCCTGCCTTACCCCCTCCAAAAAGCTAAATAAATAAATAAAAATTTAAAAATAAACAAAAAAATAAATGGAGAAATGCTAATTGTTCATAGATAGGTCAATCCAGTAAAATACAAATCACAATTCTACCGAAATTAATTTATTTATTCAGTGCTACATTCATCAAGATATCAAAATTATTTTAGATATAGAAAATATAATAAAAATCTATCTGGAAGGAAAAAGGTCAAGAATGTCAAGGGAATCAATGAAAAGTAAACTTGAATAAAGGTGGCCTAGCACTACCAGATCTCAAAACATCTTAAAAGTGGTAAGAAACAGAGTGGTAGATCACTGGAAGAGATTAGGTACATAATACAAAGTAGTAAATGACTACAGCAATATAGGTGTTTGGAAAATGAAAAGATCCAAGCTTTTGTGACAAGAAATCACTATTTGACAGAAACTGCTGAGAAAACTGGAAAGCAGTTGGCATAAACGAGATATAGACCAACATCTCATAGAATATTTGCCCAATATGAGGTCAAAATGGGTATATGATTTATACATAAATGGTATGATCATAAACAAATTAGTGCATTAGAGAAAAATTTAATTAGAAAAGGAATTTTAAATGGATAAAAAAGTATTTATGACCAAAGAAGAAATAGAGAGTATCACTGGAAATAAAATATCTAATTCTGATTACATTAAATTAAAAAGGGTTTTCACATAAACAAAACAAAATAATGCATCCAAGATTAGAAAGAAGGAAACCAGGGGAAAAAGTACAGCAAGTTTCTTTGATAAAGGCCATATTTCTCAAACATACGAATAATTGAATCAATATGAATCATTCTCTAGTTGATAACTGGTCAAAGGATATTAACAGGTAGCTTTCAGATGAAGAAATCAAAGCTATCTCTAGTTATACGATACCACCTCACATCTATCAGACTGGCTGATGCTACAGAAAAGGAAAATGACAAAAGTTGGAGGGGATGTGGGAAAACTGGGGCACTAATGATGGAGTTGTGAACTGACCCAACCATTCTAGATAACAATTTGGAATGATGTCCAAAGGGCTACAAGACGACTACATACCTTTTGACCCAGCAATACCACTGCTAAGTCTGTACCCCAAAGACGTCAAAGAAAAAGGAAAAGGAATTATATGTAGAAAAATAAATATAGCACCTCTTTTCATAGTGTCCAAGATTGGAAATTGAGGGAATGGCTGAACAAGTTGTGGTATATGATTATGATGGAAAACTATTAAGCTATAAGAGATGATGAGCAGGGTGGTTTTAGAAAACCTGGTAAGGGTGATATGACCTGATGTTAAGTGAAATGAGCAGAAACGGAAGAGCACTATACACAGCAACAGCAATATTGTACAAAGATCAGCTGTGAATGACTTGGCTCTTTGGCAATACAGTGGTCCAAGCCAATTTCAGAGGGCTTATGAAGAAAAATGCTATGCAACTCCAGAGAAAGCACTGATGGCATCTGAGAGCACTTTGAAGCATAAGTTTTTTCCCACTTACTTTATTCTTCTGCTTTTTTTCACAACATGAATAATATGGAAATATGTATTACATTATTTCAATTGTATAATTGATATTATATTTCTCGACTCTTAATGGGTGGGAGGGGGAGAGGAAGGAGGGAAAGAGGGAGAGGGAGAGGGGGAGAGAGAGAGAGAGAGAGAGAGA
>NW_027185852.1:18964554-18976336 GCF_028583685.1 Petaurus breviceps papuanus | reverse complement strand
GAGAGAGAGAGAGAGAGAGAGAGAGAGAGAGAATTTGGAACTCAGAATTTTAAAAAAAATAAATGTTTTAACTTCATTTTCAGAAAAGATAGCACCTGAGTTGAGTCTCAAATGGACCAAGGAGTCCCAAGGGGCAGAAGTGAGAAGGGGGAGCCTTCCAGATATGCAGACTATTCTGAGTAAAGACAACATGGTGTGGTGGTAAAATTATCACACAGGAGGAACAGCAATCAATCACACTAGTCTGCCTACAACATAAAATGATTGGGAATTTTTGTTCAGCTGCCTGTTGGCCCAGACATCCTCAGCTTTCCTTCCTAGTTGGAATTCTGCAGCTTCGGAGTCTAAAGGGACAGGGATGAGGTTTGACTCCAAAGTACAGTAAACAGGGGATTGACTCTAGAGTCAAATGACCTGAGTTCAAATATCACCTCTGATGCTTACTATCGAACGACCTCGGACAAATCACTGAACCTCTCTGGTCCTCAGTTTCCTCTTTTGTAAAGACAAGATGGCCACTAAAATCTCTTCCAAATCTCCCGTCTCTCAGCCTTAGAGGGCAGCTAGTCAAAGCTCTGGCCTCATGCAGAGATGTCTTCCAGAAAGTCCCAGGGCAATGGGGGACAGGGACCTCCTCCTCCCTGGACGTGGGAGGATCATGGATTACTTAATGTGCAGCTACCACAGTTAGAGCAGAAAGAGTCTAACAAGTTTTTTAAGCATCACAGATTTTCACAGTGATTCTCTCCCCTACCTAATAACTCCTGCTTCTCACATTCGTCAAAGCCCTCTTCTATAGGTCCCCTCCCTTCCTTCTCCTATTCCCCAGATTCACAAGAGAAAACTAAGGGCTGCTGGCAAGAAATCCTTTGTTCCATTGTGAAAAGTCTTCCCTTTAAACTGGCATCCAATGAAGATGTAACATGAGCTTTGTTAATACTCCCCTCCATCCATAAAGTACAAGGTTCTGAGCACTGACATGAAAAAAAAGGTTATTAAAAGCTTCTGCATTAACTAATAGACACTTTAAAGACTCTATAATGGGGAGTTAAACAATGACAGCTCCACGCGAAATACAAGGAGACACATGCAACTCTATTCAAAGTCTGCCCCCAGATTGTGCACATCTGGAGAAAAGGAGGATTTTGTCACCTTGGCTTAGAGTGTTGAGAAGGAAGTGGCAATAGGCTGGCCTGCCAACCTCAACAGCAGCTGGCTGGAATGGAAATCTGTGGGACACCAGGGAGGGTGATGGTGGAAATCAACCTCCGTCGATGGTGGCCATCCCAAAGGAGAGTGTCACTGTCTAT
This sequence comes from Petaurus breviceps papuanus, assembly GCF_028583685.1. NCBI lineage: Eukaryota > Metazoa > Chordata > Mammalia > Diprotodontia > Petauridae > Petaurus > Petaurus breviceps. The sequence goes on along the minus strand of NW_027185852.1, from coordinate 18,975,026 downwards.
GGGACGAGGTTCTTCACACTTTTTTTTTAAAGGGGGAGGTAGGGTAACTGGGGTTAAGTGACTTGCCCAAGGTCACACAGCTAGTTTTTGTGTGTGTGTGTGTGTTAAGTGTCTGAGGCCAGATTTGAAATCAGGTCCTCCTGACTCCAGGACCAGTGCTCTATTCACTGTGCTACCTAGCCACCCCCCACACTTTTCAAGTCATTCTTTTTTCTCAATGTCACCTTTCTAGAGAGCAACCAAGTAGCTACCCACATAGAAGGTGAAGCTACCAATTGGAAACAGAAGTCCAATCATGGTGGTGGACTGGAAACTACAAAAGTCCAGGAAGACCCGGATTCAAATCATGCCACAACCACTTACTAGCTTTATGACTGAGCAAGTCAAATACACTTCCTTGGGTCTCAGTTTTCTCATCTATAAAATGGCCCCAAACATCCCTTTCAGCTCTAATATTCCAAATGCATCATTTTACAGATGAGACGTTGTCAACATTTAGTCCTGTCCAACTCTCCACAACCCCATTTGGGGTTTTCTTGGCAGAGGTACCGGACTGGTTTGCCATTTTCTTCTCCAGTTCATTTTACAGATGGGGAACCTGAGGCAAACAGGAGGAAGTGACTTGCCCAGGGTCACACCTAGTAAATGTGCCTGAGGCTGCTTTGCACTCAGAAATCTTCCTGACTCCAGGCCTGGTGCTCTTTCTACTACTCCACCTGCCTGCTCTGGGGAAAGACAGTGCTTTGTAAGCTTTAAAGTGCTGTAAAACGTGGGTTCTTTTTGTTAATGTTATCCAATCCAACCCCCACATTTTACAAAGGAGGAAATTGAAGTCAAAGGTGAACTGATGTCACTTTTCCAAGTTGAGGAGTCAGCTAATTGGCTGAACTTGAACTGGGCTCCTGATCCCTAGTCTGACTCAGATACACTGCTTCTCATGATGAAATTGCAATACTGCAGCTTGGGGGAGTTCAGATGCAAAGCACTTTACACGTCTTACCTTACGGGAGGCAATCCTATACCAAATGAGGAGCCTGGGGCTGGCAGAAGTCACTCACCCAGAATCAACTGGTCAGTAAGTGCTAAGATGGAATTCAAATTCTGCTCTCCCTGACTCCAAGTTAATTATTCTATCCATTATGCACTTCTTTGATGGGGAAACAGAGACATCCTCCCCAAGAAGAGAACTGAGTTAGCCAATGATTGTGTTTTAGCCATGTATCAGAAGAGAAACATACTTGAAACCAGCTTCCCAACCAGCAGATGTAGCCAGCTTTGGCCAGAACCTGATCTAGCCGACTCCCATTTCAGGAGGGACCTTCCCCTCTGGGATGAGAGGCCTGAATGTGGATAGCTGCCTGGCAGAGGGACTTCTGAATGAGCCATGAGGTGGTAATTATCTCACCCGATATTTCTATAATTAGTTTCCACTGGCTCTCCACCCCACCCCTCTTTCAATATTTCAATACAACGTTTCTGAGCTGAATTTTAAAGGGAATCCTTCTCCTTTCCCAGAACAAGGCAACTGGAGCTGGGAGGGAGATGCCTTATAGGGCTGCAGGTGCAAAAAAAAAATAAAGCGGAAAAAATACATCTTTCAAGGGAGAAAAAATGTGGAAAAAAACCAAACAACAAAAATGAAAACAACAGGAAAGGAAACACTCAAGAGGTCAACCTGAATCTTTTTGAAAAATGGGCCCCAAATCTTTTTATTTTATTTATTTTTCAGAATTTTTGATGAGAATCGATTGTGTGAATAGACTGCCTGCCTTAATAGCATAGCAGGGTTTTGGCAGCTCGACTGGGGTAATCATTGAAATGCAAAGAGAGGCCAAAACTAACTAGGAATGCTTTACCTGTATTCGCTGGGGAGAAAGAGAAAAATGTACAGTGTGTATTTAACCAAAGAAATGCCAGCCTCCATGGAGTGAGCTAGGTACCGACTGATAGAAACGCTTCAAAGAATCCTAGCATTGTAGATTTAGAGATAGAGAAACCTCTGAGGTCATCCAGCACAACACCCTCATTTTACAGATGAGTGATTGGGCCCAGAAGAAGGAAATGATTTGTCCAAGGTCACATAGATACGAAAGAGCAGAATCATGATTTGAACCCAGGTCAGTCAACTCTGCCTCCAGCAGGCATTCTACTGAGATTCGTGAGGGACTATCTAACACAATCCATACCCCAAAAGGAATCCTGACCAGAACATGGTCTTCCAGCTAAAAAGATGATCATTGGACAGAAGTTTTAGATCTGGAAGGGTCCCTCAGAACTATTTGGTCTAAACTCCTCATCTTATAGATGTGTAAATGGAGGCTATAGATGATAGGTCCATCCTTGGAAGGACCCATCCTTTGTCAACTCTGCAGCATGAAAGCCCTCTCTTCCCCAAGATGAAACTCAAGCATCACCATCTACATGAGGCCTTTTCTGATCCACCATCTTCTAGTGCTTCTCTATGAAAGTACCTTATATCCAGCTACTTTGTGAATATTTTTATTTTTTAAATTTATATTATATATGTATACATATTCATGTTATTGCCTTCCTTAACATTTATATTCCTTAGCAGTAGCAATTGCTTCACCCATTCTAATTGTACCCCCAGAGCCCAGTACAGCACCTCGTATGTGGTAGGTGTTTAACAAATCCTAACTGACTGGTTGATTAGCTGACTTTCCCAAGGTCAGATAAGTTACACAGCCAATAACTTACAGCCAGAAGGGCTCTCAGAGGCCAGGGAATCCAGACTGTTCATTTTACAGATAAGGAAGTTATGATAGTCTATGGAGTTTAAGTGATATTCCTAAGCTCACCCAGGTGGGGCAGAGATGGAGGTCAAACCCAGGATGCCTGACTTAGTCTCCAACACCCTTTGCCTTGGGATTTCGTTCAATTGAATTTAACATGTAAATTGCTTGCTATTTAGATCCAAGAAGAACTTTAGTCATTATAGCAACAAAGCTGGAAGGGACTTCATAGGTCATCTAAATGAAGTCTCAGAGATGTTAATTAGCCAGTTACCTATCATTATCTTCATTTCATAAAAGAGGAAACAATTAGATTGGTGGGAGTTCAAATGACTTGCCCAAGGTTGCTTGGCAATACGTAGAACTCAAATCTTCAGACTTTGAGTCTGAAGAGCATCAACACTTAACACTAATGATAACAGAGTGAGTAGGGCTCAGAGGGTCTCTATCACTAATTGGCAGGTCAGTGGTGCCAAACAAACAAATCCAGACCCAAGAGAAGATGGAATTTGATAAGAGCACAAGTTATTGGCTAGGGAGATTCCAGTCAACACTCACTATCTTTCATGAATGGAGCCCCCTTAGCTGTGGGAAAGGTATCTTCCACAGTAACAGCAAGAACTAGATCTATGACAGATCATCAACTGCCCAGAGGTCCTGGGGATGACAGAAGAAGATGGTGAATCATGAAACAGTGAAATGATATGTCTGTGATTTCATCCTCACTGAAAGCAGAGCTAGATAGAGTAGGAAGCAGTTCTAGAAGCCAAGAGAGAGAATCTCTACAATGCTTCATAGGAAGCCAAGGTTCTAGAGGAGGCATTATAAAAGAGACATGGCTTACCTGAGCATTCGGAGGGACAGTTCAGTAGACAAGGCACTGAGGAAGCACATTTCCCAAGGCTCAGGACCTTAGCAGAGCCCACCCTTTGCTCTGGTCTTTGTATCCTCTGATTGACTTCTGGAGAGTGCCCAGAGATAAGTAACAGATCATCTCTGCCCTTCTGAAGTTTAGTCTTTGAGGGGATCTGGGGCATATTTATCAATAACCAAGATACAAAAGAAATCATGGAAAACCCGTGCCAGAAAGACAAAGTACTGTGCAGGATACATGGAAAACAAGACGATTTCCCACCAAGGATATTAGGGAGAGTTTCATGGATTGTTAGTTTTCAAACAGGGTCTTCAAGGATAGATATGATCCCAGGAGTTTATGGGCTAGAGCCAAAGCCCTGGAGATTCAATTCAGTTCATAGATTTTAAGCCATCTGGTAAAACCCATTTTACAGATGAGGAAAATGCGTCCCCCCAAGCAGTCAAACAATTTGTTCAAGGTCACACAGGCAGTCATTAGTTGTCAGAATTCAAACAGAGGTGCTCTCACGCAAATCTCACACGCTTTTAGCTATTACACACCGTCTTCTAATTCAGTAAACAAAAATGCATCTAATGATTGCAGACATTTGCATATCTCTTTACAAATAGAATAGTATTGAATCCTCCAGGATTACAACCCTATGAGGCAGGGATAAAATTCATTTTTGTTGCCATTTTATAGATGAGGAAACTGAGGCTCAGAAAGCTTGTATTAATTACCGCAAAGCTAGGAAGAGAATTGGGTCTTTTGTTTCTAAATCTAGAGCTCTTTCCACAATACACAGATATATAATGCTCCTGGGGCCTCTCAGGGGCCCATTAATAAATTTTCAGTATAAACATCAGTGAATGCTCCAAATTGGGGATTCATTTATTGTTTTGTTGATAATCTAGATATAAGAAAGTTATAGAGAAAATATTAACAATGCACATGAAACTTAAAAGTGTTTCTTGCATGCAGGAAACTTAAACATTACCACCACACTCCTGACTACACAATGAAGTTGTGATTTTGGTAGGTGCAGACGGGAGGAAGGGACACCTTTCAGGTATGTAGAAGGGCATGAGTGAGCCAGAAAGCAAGAAGTCAGGCAATGTTTTTTAGTAAAAATAAAACAATAATAGCAACTTCTATTTATATAGCATTTTGAGCTTGACAAGGTGTTTTCCTCTCAAGAGCCCTTGGAGGGTAGGCTATTATCACAAGCATTGGCTATTGGTGGGAGGATGGTGAAGACAGTCCTGCCTATAGTGGGCAGTTAGAGACATGAGTGCTCTGGGCTATGATACAAGCCTGCAAAACTATTATCTAAAAGAGTCATCAACGAATGAACCAGTAGATGAGGGGAATGATTTTTGCTGTGATCTTATCAGCAAGGGGAAAATCACACAGCTTGGCTGGGAATTAAAACCCACACTTCTGAGGCCATTAACGTGAACGCGATGAGACGGGTAAGCAAGGGAGGCAAGGGATGGTCTTTGTATGTTTCATTCTTATAGCTGCATTTTTCAGTCCACTTGTTGACTTGTTCTATGATTGCCTGTAATAAAGCATGTGGGAAAATCTTCCCCATGCTACTCTTAATGGCTGCTGGGTTAGGCAGGAGAGGAGATGCCCTGATCACCTGAAATAATGCATCCATTTTTAAAACCTTGGGGGCTTTCAGTAGCAAGATGGTATCATCAATTATTGGCTTTTTCAGCCACCCAGAATTAGCATGAATTGATAATTCCAGATCTCTATTAAAATTTCCCAAATGTATAATGTAGCAATAGCAGAATTTCCTAAGAGAGATGAGATTTTTTTTATTAAACTTTTGATTTAAAAAAATAAACAATATTTTGGCCTACGAAGCATCTTTCAGCGGGGAAAGCAAAGCAACATTGCAAACTTAATTTCATTAATATGGACATCCTCTCCAAATAGAGTCCCACAGCACAGACAAAATTATTGAGGCATGGAGGAATTAGCATGTCTAAATTTGGAAACAAAATTTGTGGCTGGCTCATTTAAAAAAATGCTACCCTTCTACAACCAATTCATTTCATTCTTTTCCGTAAGCATTTATTTGATTGAATGTTAATGAAAAAGGATGCACATTTTTCAAGAAGTTTTCATTATACACTGGGAAAGTACTTACATGCTCTTCAATAATTGTGCTGGAACAGAAAGACCAAAATTTAGATTCTGCACTGGAGGGATGGTCATTTAATTCAGCCCTGTATTTTAGAATGCGGGAAACTCAAGTCCACATAAGGGAAGAGATTTTCCCAAGGTCATTGCTCTCGAAGGGAACCAAAATCACATCCTTATGTCAGGGTCAAGGTGCTGTAGCTGGTCAGACCAATACAAGTGCCGAAAGCTCTGCCACAGGTCAGGAATAATTAGTTCAGATGAACATTGGGAGTGGAGATGTCTCTGAATTTTCACATCTTATGTTTCTTTTGAGCTACTGCAGTTCCGCTTTGCTCACAGAGCATAATGCCTTCTTCTTCAAAGCTGGGTGATCCTATGCCATAGCAGAGTTGGGATAAATGGTGATAAATACCTAGGTAGGTCTCCCCTGACTGCTTGGTCCTTAGTACTAAATGATGGATTATTAACATTACCAACAAGACCATGAAGTACTAACCACAATTCTGTAACTAAAAGTCCTAGGAGAAAGCAGCTAGGGGATATAATGGATAGAGTCCTGGACTTGGTCAGGAAGACCTGAGTTCGAATCCTATTTCAGACACTTACCCCACGCAATTTTTTTAAACCAATCTGTGCCTTAGTTTCCTCATCTGTAGAGTAAGGCTAACAAAAGAGCTCACCTCATCTGATTACAAAGTATTTTATAATCCCACTTAAATTTGGATTGTTTTCTCTAAATACATGCCTTATCTCAAATTAACATGCAGAGTCCTCTACCATTTATGAAGCAAAAAACATCACAGGGATGGTTGGAGGGGTAGGAAGAAATGCCGAGCCACAGCTTCCTTGTCTTCCTTCCTTACCAGAGAGGGCACTTTCAATCTCTGATTAAGCACATTAACAAAAGGTTCACTGGATTTTGTTTCCCCATACATTCCAGAGTGTATCTACAGTCTGGTCATATATCTGACTGAAAATCCCCCCTCTGCTGGCTCTTCTCTGGGGCTTGCTGGCAGCCACATCTTGCACTCAATCAAGGGGAAAGGCGGATGGCTGCTTCCGTGGCCAGTTTCAATTCTCCTCCCTGCCCTGGCTGGGCCAGACAAGAGATGACCCCGTAATACAGCTCCGCATCTCCCATCAAAGGGCTGAGCAGATCTGACAGTCAGCACCGCGCAGATCTACCTGACCTCAATCTGCTTTTCAGCGTTGGCTTCTTTTTACTGAATAAACGTGCTTTTGGAAAAGCAAGCTGAAGAGAAATGCCTAATGCCGAGTTCACAACATCAACTGCCCTCCAACTTTGGAGTGTTGGACCAAAGCCTTTCTTCAGCAGCTTGCTGTTTGAAGGTGTCCTACAGCCCACCAAGGAAGGCATATGGCTGGAAGAACTTCACAAGTCAGGGATGAATAAGGCTTAGGGGGTTTAATGGAAAGAGTAAAGAATGGGGAGACAGGAAGGGAATCTAGTTAGTTCACTAATTAACTGTAAAACCTCAGGGGTAATAACAATAAGTGCTTTACATGTTATCTCATTGGGTTCTCAGCAACCCTGTGACCTGGGCTCCATTAATATCTCCATTTTACAGGTGAGGAAATCGAGGCTGAGGGTTGTCAGGTGACTAACTTGAAGTCATGAAGATAATCTGAGGCAGGAGTTGAACTCAGGTCCTTCTGATACCAAGTCCAGCTGTTTTATCTACTGTTACTAATGGGCTGACAGCTTATTCACCATCTCTAGATCCTGTAGTCTTCATCTCAAAAACAAGGGCACTTAATTCAATTCCCCCCTTCTTGTACTAAATCTTCAATGACCCACTGGAGGATGAAGCTATGAAAAGTTCAGTTCTAAAACTCACTCAATGGTAACATTCTGCATTCTTTGTTCTAAAAGTCCTTCCAGGTCCAACATTCCCTGTTCTGAGCCCTGCCCCAGTTCTGTGTTCTAGGACCCCTCCCACTTTTCACACTCTCTGTTCTAAGCCCCTTCTCAGTCCCGACATCCCCTGTTCTCAGCCCCCTCCCAGCTCTGACTTCCCCTGTTCTAAGACCTCCACCCCCACCCCCATCCCATAGAACACATCAGTATGTATTCTAAGACCTCTCCCACCTCCCTGTTCTATGTTCTCCAGCCACTCCCAGCCCTGACCACTGACATTTTAAGAGTCTTCTAACTAGCATTCTATCTGCTCTGGCCAATTCTGCCCCAAACACTCCAGCTCAACATTCTCTGAAATGCTTAAATTGAAACCAGACATCTTAACTGCAAACGTAATTTAAAAACAAACAAACAAGCAAACATGTACTTGCAATCAAACTCATTGAGTTTTGAGAGAAAGGCAAAACGGTTCACTTTCAATTTTTCAATAGGTACAGTGTCTAATTCCTCATTAAAACATTAAACAGCAACAATCAAACCAATTTCAGGCCATTTTCACTTGCCTGTGTCTAGGATATGAATCATATGTTGGAGTTCCATCGCACCAAAGCCAAAACCGTCAATCTTCATCATCTACTTTTCTAAATATTTGATGGTGACATTCTAATCCGGAATTGATACCTGGGAAGTGAGCGCAGGCATTCGCACCTGGACGCCTTTCAGTCGGCTCTTATGCTGTGACAGAATTCAACATGACAGGCCCGGAGTGACAACATCAGGCTGGGACTGTCACCTCCAGGGCGGATCCAGCTTTAACATTTCTTCACAAAAGTGAAACTGAGTGACAGGTGAGCAAAATGCTCCTTTTAACTCGGATTGAGAGATCAGAGGAGTCAGTGGAGAACACAGGTGTGAGCTCCGGCCCTTGGGTGAGGCAGCCTCTCTGTCAGCAGCCGTAGCCATCCAGCCACTGAAAGTATCCCACAGGCAACACCAAGTGACAAACTCTTCAGGGGAGCCGTGGCACCATGAGGGGCAGATGCTACATTGGTGCCCATTTACTGAAGCCCTTCCAATTGTGGAATCTAGGCACCACAGAAGAAGGAAACCTGACAAGATGAGTCTCAAACAATCAGTCACCTCACATTTATGTTCCTGTTTTGTTGACTACAAAATGGTGCTGGGGAAAGAACTTGGAGTCAGGAGACCTGAGAGAATCCTGGTTTTGCAATTTACTGACTGTGTGACCTCGGGCTAGTCACTTAACCTCATTGTGCCTCAGTTTCCTGATCAGTATATAACATGAAGACATTGGACCAGATAACTGTCCTGGAATCCTAGGAACCAGAATCCAGCTGGAATTCCTGGAGTATCTAATCTATCTGCTTTGTAGGATTGTTAAGAGAGGCAAAGGAGATTCAAGATAGGGGACACCTGGCCAAGTTCAAAGTGCCACATTATTATTATAAAATATTCTTTTTTAAATAGAATGGAGGGCATGGACATGGGCATGGGAAGCTAGGTGGTATAGTGGATAGAGTTCCCCCCTAGAGCCAGGAAGACTCTTTCAAATCTGGCTTCAGACACTTACTAGCTTTGTGACCCAAAATGGTGCTGGGGAAAGAACTTGGAGTCAGGGGACCTGAGAGAATCCTGGTTTTGCAATTTACTGACTGTGTGACCTCAGACTAGTCACTTAACCTCATTGTGCCTCAGTTTCCTCATCTGTGAAAGGAGCTGAAAAAGGAAAGAGTAAACCACTCCATTATCTCTTCCAAGAAAGCCCCAAATGGGGTCATAAAGAGCTGGATAGAACTGAACAATAACACTAACAACATGTTGTACGTGTTGTCCAACATCACTTTGTTGTTTTTCTACAGTAACACTAGAGCATGGGTAGGGAGGGAGTGACCAAACATGACTTTGAAGTAAAACTTAAAGGCATCAATAAAACTTAGTCTGATGAAGGGGCTCCCATAAGAGCACCGGAAGAAACTGGGCAGTGGCCGCTGCCTCAGTTCCCAGAAAGACTTCATTAGAACGAATTGTCTGTTTTTATTACTGAAATATTCCAAGAAATCCTTTGCCCTCCATCCAAAAAAAGAAAATTAGCCTTGACAATTCACTTTTATATTAATCTCTCAAGGTTTGCAATCATTATTAGTCTAGATAAGTGAAGACCTTTGTGGAGAGGCCGACGCGAGGGCTAAAAGGCCGCTTTTGGTTCATCCCTGGATTTTGCTTTGGAGTGCTATTTATAGAAATCTACCAAATCCCCATTAATCCAGTGTCTAGTCAGCTTTGACAATCTCTAATAATGATTTTGTAACCTTTCTTACTAGGTCACTTCACTGTCTAATGGAAACATAACGATGACTGCGAGTAAATACCGTCTCCTCTTTGCTCTCCTCCTCCCTAACGGTTTATAGATGGGGCTTCACTGGACACGCGCTGTCTCCTCAAGATGCCCATTCAGTCACAGAGTCTCCGAATCTGGAGGACTGGACTATTCTCCAGCTTCCAAATGTCAGCAGGCACCTGAGAGCAGAGAACGTTCCTCTGCCTCTCCAACACAATCCCCCGCTTTGTAAAACAAAAGAGGCGAACTAGGCATGTCACCAATGGGCTGCCTTCTCTACCCTTCTCGTTTCTACCTTTGTGTGTTCTATACTCTCCACCATTTTTAACATTCTGTGTTCTAAGGTCCCTTCAAACTCAATTCCATGTCCTGACATTTTATGCTCTAAGATACTTTCACTTTCTATGGCTTAATGAGCATAGAATGTCAGAGCTGTGAGGGGCCTTGGAACAGGGGATGTCAGGGCTG
>NW_027185852.1:18940213-18964544 GCF_028583685.1 Petaurus breviceps papuanus | reverse complement strand
TAGAACAGGGGATGTCAGGGCTGGGAGGGGCCTTAGAACAGGGGATGCCAGAGCTGGGAGGGGCCTTAGAACAGAGGAAGTCAGGGCTGCAAGGGGCCAGGAACAAGGAATGTTATACCAGGAAAGGTACTAATATTTAGGGAAGTTCATGGAAAACATTGAGAAGAGAGGTAGCATCACATTCAGAGGATTAAAAAAGGTGCCAGACAAGGACTAGTTAAAGTAACTGAGGATATTTAGCTCTGAAAGCCACAAAATTAGGGAGGACATGATTGCAGTTTTCAAATATTTTGAAGGACTGCCACACATTAGAAGGAATAAATTAATTTTACCTGTCCACAGAAGGCAGTACCAGAGCACAATGGGTAGAATTTGGGGACAAGCAGATTTAGGCTTGGTGTAAGGAAAACCTGCCCAACATCAAAGCTCTCCCCCAAAGGGAACCCAGGCCTGCCGCAGAAGTCAGAGGATGCCCCCTTAGTGCAGTCTTCAGGAAAAGGGTGGATGATGGCTTAGAAAGGATGCCATAGTGGCACAGCGAACAATTGGATGGCCTTGAAGGTCCCTTCAAACTCTGAGATTCTATAACCTTAAGAAACAGCACTTCAGGGCCTTAAGAAAATAGGCTAGATTTGAATTGGGCATTAGAATGTATGCTTCCAGACATGGGAGGACTTAGATCATGAAATGTTAGACAGCAGAGACATCTCCAAGAGAGATCATCCTGCAATTTCCACAATTTATCATTATATACCTGTACATCTGTCTGTCTGTTGTCATCTTGCTATGTGTATGTGTATCTATCTATTCATCTGCACATACATGTGTATTTAGGGTGTTCTAAAAGCCTTAGTGTAGTTTTGAAAAGCTTGAAACTACAAACTTTTTGAAAAATGTGTATTAAAATATATCTGGTAGTTTCTTTTATCTTAGGGTCTTTTGCACACATTTTATCCACCCCTTGCCTGGGAGATCCATGATCAAAGGGGCTATGTATACAAATGATCAGTCTCCCCAATGCCCAGGACAATGGTCTACATGCAGTAGGCACTTAACACATTCCTTGATTCTTCCAATGTTCCCTAGTTGTATATCATGGAATGAAGGCTGATCCCGGGGTTTTAAGAGTAAGATCAGTGGAAAGAAAGAAAGAAAATGAAGGCAAGAAAGCAAGAGAGGAAAGAGGGAGAGAGGGAAAAAGAAGGGAGGGAAAAAGGAAGAAAGGAAGAAAAGAGAAAGGAAGGAAAATCTTTATGATCCTAATCAAATCAAAGTTCTTAACCAGCTGAGCTCTCTCTCAATACCTCCCTATAAAATTATACTGCTCGAGCATGCAACAAAAATGGATATTGGAAGTATTGGGAGATAAGAAAACTGCTTTGCCTGAATGGAAAAGAATATAACTCACCAGAGCTTTGGGAGGAAAGGTACCTTTTACCATTAAAGGGACAATTAAAGTTATGATCTCTTTGACACATACAATGCCTGTCTTGTGCTTTAACAGGGAAACAAGAATTTTAAGCAGCCCCAAAGATTAGAGTCCATTTAGATGCATGTTTTACACCTAAGTCCTACTGTCTGTAAATGTTGGGAAGGTATGGCAGGATGGAAGGCAGGCAGGAAGGAAGGGAGAGAGGGAGGAAAATGTTATTTAATATTAAATAATATTATCTCATTCAATGTTCTCAACAACTCTGGGAGTTAAGTACTTTTAATATCCTTAGTTTCCATGCCAGGAAATTGAGGCCCAGAGCAGACAATTGACTTACTTGGGGTCACACAGCTATTGTCTGAGGTTGGATCTGAACTTGATCTTCCTTACTCCAAGCCCAGTGCTCTATCTTCTGTGCTACCTGATCCCTCAGAATTAGAGGGAATATGGGATTCCTGGGAACAGGATGGATAAAATTCTTAAAATCATAGCTCTAGAGAAGGAAGAGAACTTAGACTAAAGGAGGGGGGAGAAGAAGAGACTTTCCCAAGGTCCTATGGGGCACAGGGGAAGGTATGATGGCTCCTCTGATTCCTGGTTCAGGTCTTTTCTCATTGGATCACATTGCTTCATGGTGTGGCTCTCCTAATAGACAGAGGAAAGGTCTTGATTTCAGGTAAAGTCATGGGAGAGTTACTATCCAGAGATAGTTTGACTAAATAAAATAAGTAATTACTATAGGTCAAGAGTCAGCAGGGCATAGTGGATGGAGGAGAGATCTCAAAATCAGGAAGATCTGGGTTCATATACTACCTCTGTCACATATTGACTGCGACCCTGCATTTATCGCCTAATCTCAATGTTCAGGCATTAGAGAGAGGGGCTAAGAATTTCTGAGATATAGATGCTTAAGGTTTGTTAACATTAATATACATATACACACACATACATATGTAGATAGCTTTCATTTGTTTCCTTTGCAGTCCTATATATTAATTTTATTCATTTAAAATCTTATTCTGAAAAGGGACCCAGAGGGCTCACCAGGAAGCTGGGTGGTAAAGTCGGTGGGCCTGGAGACAGGAATTCCTGAGTTCAAATACTTCCTCAGATACTTACTATGGGTGTGACCCAATGCAAGTAACTTAGACCTCAGTCAACATCATTTTCCTCATCTGTAAAATGGGGAAAATAATAAAATGGGGAAAACAATACCTCCATGGCTATTGTGAGGATAAAATGAGATAATATTTCTATCTTTTTTTTTTTTTGCTTTTTGGAGCAGTTGGGGTTAAGTGACTTGCCCAAGGCCACACGGCTAGTTTTTGTGTTAAGTGTCTGAGTGAGTATTTGAACTCAGGTCCTCCTGACTCCAGGGAAGGTGCTCTATTCACTGTGCCACCTAGCCACCCTGAGATAATATTTCTAAAGTGATTTGCAAACCTTAAAGCTCTCTATAAATACTAGCCATTATCCATCATTACTGGACAGTTAAAGGTGGTATATCACACACGTTAAGAATTCCTGATCTAAATGATAAGTTGTAGAGAAGGTGCCAACCTGCATTAGAAGAGGGAGTTTCTTAGTCTGGGAATTCCCAATATCAATAAAATCTCTATCTCTTAGTATGGAACAGGTAGTGCTCAGTGCTAGGAATGCAAAGAAAAAAACAAGAACAAACAAAAAACTAAATCCCAAAACCAGCCCTTCTCTTTAATGAGTTTACATTCTAATGGAGAAGATAATGACAGATTCAATGAAAGGCTCCTCAGAGGTGAAAGCCCTAGGATCCAGGGGAGGTCTTCTGCAGAAGAAGGTGGTGCTTGGGCCATGTGGAGGGCTCTTAGAGACTTGAGGATTCTGATTGTATGATGTGCTCGGGCATCCACAGTGTCTTGCATATAGAGGGCATTCAGTAAACATTTGTGGAAATCAGTTGGGCATGGCCCACTTTGGCAATTGGCTGTGTGACCTTATTGGACAAGTCAATTCTTCTCTTTGGTAACCCATTTTCCTTATTGGTAAAAAGGGGGACATCAGGATTACAGACTAATAAATCCAAGGATTGTTTTGAGGAATGAAAACCTTAAAATGCTACAGAAAAGTCGAGCGATTATTACTGTGATGATGATGATGATGATGATGCATCTGAACTATGAGTAGAGGGAAGCTCAGATTAGAGACTGTTAGAAGAAGCAGTAGCATCTGCCCCTTCATGAGGTCGCCACAGCACAGTGCAGGGCATCATCATGTCACCTCATGCCTAGATGCCTGCAACAGCCTCCTAAAAGGCTCACTGGCTCCCCTCTCTCTCCATTCCAATTCATTCTGCACATGGCGACGGAAGTGTGGATGTGGAAATCGTGGTTCTGCCCGTGTCAGTCACTCATTCAGAAAGCCCCAGCAATTCCATACAGCTTCTGGGATCAAATACATATTCCACTGTATGGTATTATAGTCTCAGCTCTGACAGTAACTTGTTATGTCACCTTGGGCAAGCCTATCCCAGCCTGGATTTCATCTTCCCTGTCCGCAACACAAGTGGGTCAGAAAGTCTATCTCCATGGTTGTTCCCTCTCTGACACTGTCTGTACCAAGATCCCTCCAGACATTCTATACTCCAAGGACCATCCCGATGCTAATAGTCCATGTTCTGATACTATATTTATTCTAAGGTCCATTCTAGGCCTAATGTTCTACGTGCTAGTTCTGAAAATCTGTGTTCTAACATTTATTCTATGATTCCTTCCAACTCTGACAGTCCATGTTCTAATAATTCTATTATTTTCCTTCAAGTCCAAGTATTATATATGTATGCATGTATATGTGTGTATATGTATATATGTATACACACATATGTAAAAATCCCTCCAAAATCTTACATTTTGTGTTCTGTGGCCTTTTCTAATTCTCCCATTGTATGTTCAAAGGTTTCTTCCAGCTCTAAAACCCTAAAACAAAATCTAGAAAACCTCCTTGAAACAGACACAATAAAAGTGAATGCCATTCATATGGTCTTTGGTGTTGGGCAACAGATAATGTGACTGACCTATCATCCTTGGAAAATTGTTCCATTTCCTGACATTTTATGTGGAAATGGCAGCCAAGGATGCTAATCCAATCATAGGTTGTATTAACATAGGCAAAGCACAGAGGGCTTACAGTCATGCTTTACCTGGCTTTGCCTGATATCTTGAGCACTATGCTCAGTCCAGCTGAGGATGGGCACTGATAAATGGAACAATATCCAGGGAAGGTGAAGCAGTATGGCAAAAGATCTTGAATTGAGTCAAAGGAACTAGGGAAGGGTGGATAGGAATAGATTCAGGGGTGAAATGGCAGGCGTCTTCAATTATTTGAAAGTCTCTCCAAAGGAAGAAGGAGTAGTTTTACTTTGCTGTACCCCAAAGGACAAAACCAAGGGCAATAGTGAAAGTTCCAAAGAGGAAGATTTAGGCTTGACATAAGGAAAATTTTCCTAAAACTGGGCCTATCCAAAAGAGGAGGACAGCTTTCTTGGGAGGTAATGGGTTCTCCCTTGTTGACAGCCTTCAAGCTGAGACTGGAGGCTCACTGGTCAGGGATTTTGTAGACAGAGGATGCTTATTCAGGCACAGGTTGGACTCAGTAGCCTCTGGGACCCTTTCCGGCTCTAATATTCTGTGATTCCTCTTGAACCAAAAGCAAGGCTTAAGTGGGTTGGCTGGAAATAGGGCTTTACAACGGAAGGAAGCTAACCTGGTCTCCCAGTTTCCAGTCACTCCCTGCTATGATCTAACTAGACCACAGAATTATCTTCCTAATTCATTACTCTGATCATGTCTTATAATAGTGAAGAGTTTTGATTGTGTTTTGATGGTAGAACTAGATATTGAGTACAAAATACTGAGGTATATTTTGGCTCAGTATAAAGAGTGATCTAACAAGTAGGAGCTGTCCAAAAAATGGAGCTGCCTTAAGAGGTGGTGAACTTCCCGCCATGGGTGATAATCAAGTAGAGACAGGATCAAGCCAGTGAGGAAAGCTCTTGGTTCAGTGACTATACTCAATGCCCTGTAAACTTCCACGGTCCCACACAAGGCATGCATAGGGAAGCCATAGATCACCTGACCTTTTATTAGAATGCTGTTCTTAGAAATTCAGCCTAGGATGAACATACTAACAATATGCTGGACTTTTATAGCAGCAGCACCCCACTGCAAACATATTCTTTACATGGAGACCAAAAAAGTCTTCTCCTATATGTTACGTAGAAAATAAGAAAGCACTGAATACAGTAAATTCCTGCATTTGGGGTTGGGGACCCTGAGTTACATATTGTCTTCATTAATCATTACCAATGTGACTTTGGGCCAGTCACTTGGCCTCCACTGGCCTCAGTTTCCTCACTTGCAAAATGATTTCTGCAGAACAGATTATCTCATCCTCAAGATGAAGGGATTGGTCTAGATAATAACATAACCTATCAATGATATAATAAGATTTGCAAAGCAATTTGCATATCCTTTATCATTTGATCTTCTCAACATTTCATCAATTTCAATTAAATTCAACAATTTCATTCTCTACTATTGTCCTCCACAATTATACTACTGATCTAGTCACATGCTATATTAAAGGGAACATTAACAGCATCAGAAGACTTGGGTTCCAATCCAGTCTGTCACTGTAGCTGCCTAT
This sequence comes from Petaurus breviceps papuanus, assembly GCF_028583685.1. Lineage (NCBI taxonomy): Eukaryota > Metazoa > Chordata > Mammalia > Diprotodontia > Petauridae > Petaurus > Petaurus breviceps. The sequence goes on along the minus strand of NW_027185852.1, from coordinate 18,958,432 downwards.
GATGGCAGATGCCTATAAATGTAGTAGTAATAGAAATAGTAGTAAATAGTTGTGGTGGTGGTAGTAGTAGTAATAATCGTAGTGGTAGTAGTAGTAGTGGTCATGGTGATGGTGGTGGTGGTAGTAATGGTAGTGAGGAGGAGGAGGAAGAGGAACTTAATCATGGGACTTAAATTCAAATCTCATCCTTGCTACCTTGGGCAACCTACAATCTCTTCACACCTTGGTTTCTGCCTATGGAAAATGAAGGAGCTGAAAGAGAGAACCTCTAAACTACCTTGGAAATCTACAAGCTTCTCCTTCTACCTTACATAACCTTTCCTGACTAATGCCTTACAACCTGGGCAGTCGTGTCTAGCTGATTTCTCTAAGTCTAAATTAAAAGATGTCCAGAGACCAAAAAGGGCCATGTCTAGATCTTCTTGTTTCAAAAGCCAAGTGACATCAGATAGCATTCTTCCAGGTGACTAATAACATGATTTCCCTGGGGGTGGGGAGGAAGTACAAGGGTAGTGTGTGGACAAGCAGAAGAGAAGGCGAGGGTTCGGTTACCTATAGGTGACGCCCTAAAAGCAGACTTCAGGACTTCTCATTTCTTTTACATTCACAGAACTCTAAAATTCTGGACATGGAAGGGACCTGAACTATGTGTTCTATAGTCCTACAGTGCCATTGAACTGGTACAATGCACTCCCTCCCCCACTCTGTTTCATGCCTTTTGTCCAAAGGAGTCCTTACACCATCTTTACCTCTGCATCACAGAAGCCTTGGCTTCCTTCAAAACGTGGTATGGGTGCCCCCTTCTACACCAGACCTTTCCTTTTCGGATCTGCATGGCTTCCTTCCTTTTCTTCCCTACCTTATGATTTGCCATCACTAATTATTTTGGATTACTCTAGATGTACTTTACCCATCTCTCTCCTCTAAACCCATTTTCTACTTCTAGTAGAATGTAAGTTGTCAGGGTGGCTACATGGCACAGTGAATAGAGCACTGGCCCTGGAGTCAGGAAGACCTGAGTTCAAAACCGGCCTCAGACATTTAATATAAAAACTAGCCATGTTACCTTGGGCAAGTCACTTAACCCCTACTGCCCTCCAAAAAGCCAAAAAAATTTTTAAAAAGAATGCAAGCTGTCTGAAGGCAAGGACTATATTTCCTATTTTATCTTTGTAGCTCTAGCACCTAGAATAGCGCCTGGCATACAGAATATACTTAATAGAAGCTTGTTAGATGCCACTGAATTGACTGGTTTACAGAAGTACTTTCAGCTATGGTGGCAGTCACTCTCCTGTCCATGACAGACTCTGTTAGAACGACATGGGCTGAGTTGCTCACAGAAAATTTGGAAGCCTGCCCTCTTTGTTTAGGAATTGACAGCAGGTCGTTGTCACTTGGCGTCTGCTAGTTTTCCTTGAAATCACCAATGTCCAGACTGTATCCCTTTCTCTGGGTGTGTAGGCACAGAAGACACATTCATTTCATTACACTATTAATGAGAACCTTCTCATCCCAACTCCTTGGTAGCAGAGCTTACACACTTAACCAGCCACGTTCTCCTAGTGGCCCAACAGCAGCCAATGAAGATGGCAGACAACAGGCACTCAGCCTCAGGAGAATTCAAGAAGGCATTGCCGCAGGGAATAGGCAGGTATCCATGAACCAAGGGGCAGAACACACAGGAATATCAAAAACCATTGACCGTATAGCTCTCAATCATGCACTAGCATGACCAGGAACCATGCCTCCATCCTGGGAAAAACAAGTTTACACTTATTCTATTTGGCCCCCATGGCAGATACTAGAAGAAACAGGTAGAGAGGGTGGAATAAGCTAAGCCTAGCTTTGACATCTGGACAAACTTCCTAACCACGAGAATGATCCCAAAGCACAGAGTGGGCTGCCCCTGCCTCACTAGGTTTCTTCTACCTGAGCTCCTCAACCCAAACCTGCATGATCAAAGGATTATGAGATTGAAAGTCACAAAGCATCTTAGAGCCCAGCAAGACTAACCCCCAATTTTACAGATCGGGAAACTAGAAAAAAGTAGGTAAGGTCATGTAGCGAGGAGGTGCCTGAGGAATGCCTGAATTCACATCTTCCTGATCTGGAACAGTTTTCTTCAGTGTGGGAGTGATGTTAAGATGTTTCTTTTGTTGTTTTCTTTTTTTCTTGACACTGAAACGAAATCTCCTTCATCTGAATTCCTGTGCCTGTTTCAAGGCTCTCCCACTCCACTTCTCCATGCACACAACTATGATTTCTCTAAAGTACAAGTTGGCCTATTTCGCTCCTTTTCTCAATGAACTCCTGGGAGTCCCTGTTTCCTCTGGGATCAAATATAAAATCTTCTGTTTGGCTACTACTTCATATGGCCTTCTACCTCTACTTGTCCGAAATTACATAAAAGAAAGGTATGGTTAGGAGAGATGCCTCTGAGGAACCCCTGAGATTGTGTTTTACTATGAAGAGAGATTCATGTCATCATCTCAAGGCCTCATCTACAGGTTATTCTTGGCCATCTAGGAATAAATGGTCTGGCTAGTAACGGCCTATGTGAAGGCTAATGACTGGGATATAAAAAATATCGGAATAATTTTTTCGCACTGAGTTGGGGGGTAGGGGAGAGACTGTTTTATCACGAGTGACCCAGCCAATGATGCTTCCCTGAATACAGCTTTTGTTTAAAAAAGTCAAAGAAAACTAATTAGATCCTGCATCCTTTCTGAAGTCTTGTATTTTTATCACGTCCATTTGGGGTCACTTGGGCAAGAAGAATGCTTACCCATTGGCATGTGTCTGAAACCAGGCCCGTCTCACATCTGCCCCAAATCAGCTTCCCCAGTCATCAACAGGAAAATCAGTGAAGGGCTGGTTATTGTCTGAGTTAATGCCTGGGATTTACTTTCCTTATTTGGTGCTTGTAATCAAGACCTGTTTATCGAAGCATACATTTCTTCAGCTTAATGCATGAAAAATACATTGATGGCGCTTGGCCCTCTATATTTCAGTTCTGAACTCAATAACCACCTAAGACGGCTTTCTTCTCATTATATATGGTTTCCTCTAGCAACATCAAATTGAGCTCTTTAACGCTCATTCAGTGCTTGGCTGGATTACCCAGTAGGAGCCAGCTAACTGCTACCCTGGAGTTGTGTGGGGTGGCAAACACACATTTTTATAACCCACAGTTCTGTTTTCAACAGTGGAGAGGTATAAGCTGGAAGCCAGATATCTCTTCCCCCCACCCCCACCCCCAACACTACCAAGGGGTCAGGAGGGAAACCAACAGAGCTTGGAAGAAGGGAATTTGACTTTAAAGGCAACAAAGGTATATTTATGGCGCACCCAAAGACAGTGCTGCAGAATGAAAAACTGGGACCATTAAAAATTAAGTCATTCCTGCAGAAATTCATAAAATGAACTGAAATTCTCTACGTCAGATTTGCCACCCCTGCCAAGTTCTTTCATTGTTTGGAATAAAGAGGTTGTTTTATATGTCCCAGTAGAAATAGTTTTCTATGGAATGATTGCCAGGGGGCCAACATCTCATCGACTTGGCTCCCCGTTTTAAAAGAAGCATCGCTAAGAATCTAACAGCACGAGCAGCATGAATGCCAAGTTGCTGAGAATCCTGGCCACCCTCAGAACCTTGGCTGAACCTCGGCACCTCCAACAACTCCCAAGTCTGACGGGTCACTCGAAATGGGTCTGTTTGGGAAATGAGGACATGAGAAGACGTTACAAAGATCAGAGTCCTCTGAGCATCTGTATTTCTCACATTCATTATGGACACAACTCACCTGCTGCCCTGGCCTCAGTCAACACCTTGGAGACTCCCAGCATCATAAGGCACCTTGCTGGGCCGTCATTTATTTCTCCTATTTCTTGGCATTGAAATTAAATCCCCATGTCACCTGAATTACTGTGTCATAGGCTGCTTACTGCTCCAAGGCTCTCCCACTCCAATTAACCCTCCACACAACCATGATTTCTCTAAAGCGCAAGTTGGCCTATTTTACTCCTTTGCTCCATGAACTCCAGTGACTCCCTATTTCCTCTGGGATCAAATATAAAAATCTTATGTTTGGCATTGAAAGCTCTTCACAACCTTTTCTCAATCTAATCTTCCAGTCCTATTCCATATGACTCCCATCTATTCAATCTGCCTTTTTAACACTGTAGACTTGGGAAGGGAATCATTCCTATTGAGCCCCCAAATCTGGAAAAATACACAGCTTATTCTTTGTTTATCAACAATGGTTGGGGGCAGGTAGGTGGCGCAGGGGATGGAGTGCCGGGCCAAGAGTTAGGATGATTCATCTTCCTGAGTTCAAATGTGGCCTCAGACAGTAGCTGTGTGACCTCAGGCAAGTCACTTCATCCTGTTTAACTCAGTTTCCTAATCTGTAAAATGAGCTGGAGAAGGACATGGCAAACCACTCTAGTATCTCTGCCAAGAAAACCCCAAATGGGTCACGGAGAATCGGCCATGACTGAAATGACTAAACTAATCCCCAGTACTTGGCACAATGCTTATGCAGCTTGTTGATTGACTGATTATCAGAGACCAATGAGTTATCCCTTTCATTATGTGTCCAAGTGGTCATTCAGCCTTTGATCCAAGTCCTCCAGTAAAGGTGCAGATCCATTCTTACCTCCTGAGGCCGTCCATTCAAGTTTCACACATTTCATTGTTAGGAGATTTGTTTGGGTTTTCTTAAACCCCTGACATCAAAACTAGATTTCCCTCTTTGCCATTTCCACCCATTTTTCTTCATTTAAAATGAATACAGACTTCCTTGGACAGTTGGCACATCTGGCTTCTTTGATCCATTTCAGTTGTAATGTGGGCTTTGTTCTTGAACCCAGTCCTCCTTGCCCGAACACAGAAGGTGATGGTGCTTCTCTAGTTTGGGGTGGGGTAGGGGGGCTTGTTGGATAGGTTTCCTTTGTCAGTGTTCCTGGTGCTCTTCTGAAAACAACATGTTTATAGAGAAGGAATGTGCCAAGTCCAAATCATAAGATGAGGGCAGGCATCTGCCCATTTACTGGGTAAATAAAGATCTGAGTTCTGGCTGAATCTTTCTGACAGTGACCTGAAAGAAGGCATCTAAATTTTGGGGCCTCAGTTTCCTCATCTGTAAAATGAGAGGGTGGGGCTAGATGGACTCTAAACTCTCTTTCTAGTTCAAAATTTCTGTATGATTTTATAAATATGAAGAGATAAGTAAAAGCATCAAACCAGAGTGACAGAAGGGACTCAATGTCATGAAGCACTGTGTTTGAATTCCACCTCTGATATTTAACTAGCTGTGTGACCCAGGGCAAGTCATTTAATCTCTCTTAGTTTCCCTGAACCAAGGAAAACTTCAAAAGGGGTATCATCCATGCACAAATTGGCTAATATACTCAGAGTTATTTGTAAAATTAAAGGGTTATATAAATAGCAACTAAAATTGTAAGCCTAAGACCATTTGAGCTGGGAGATAGCTCCAGCAAGGAAAGAAGGAAGGGAGTTGGGAAGAGAAAGCACTGAGAGGCAGAGAGTCTGAGGGCCAAGGTAGATCTGGATAAGGTGATAGATAGATGCTTTTCCTCCCACCACAGGCTCTGATGTGGCACCCAGCCTAACAGTAAGGATATATATGACTGTAGAGATTATAACTGAAAGATCATCCAATTCAAGGCCATCATTTCACAAAGGATGAAACCAAGACCCAGAGTAGGGTGGGGTGGGGCATGGTTCACCCAAGTTACATAAGTTTGAGATTGCTGATACGGTCAGGATTTCAATCAAAAGTCAAGAGGACTGGCATGGTGTCATGAGAAGAGGTCTGCGTTAGCCACCAAAGAACCTGGGTTCAAATCTCAGCTTTGTTCTGTACTTCCATCATGCCCTTGGCCAATTAGGTTCTTCTTCTGGGCCTCGGTTTCCTTCTTCTGTAAAATGAAGGGGGTCAGATTAAATAACACCATGGGAGGTAGCAAGGCACAGGAGAAAGTGCTCCATTTAGAGCTGAGGTTCTAGATTCAAAACCTCATTCTGTTACCTCATTTATGTGACCTTAAGCAAGTCCCTTTACCTCTCCAGGCCTTGGTTTCCTTATCTGTAAAATGAGGGGGAGGTTAGGATTGGAACGTTCCTCCCAACTCTAAATTGATGAGTCACTTTCAACATTAAATCTATGCTGTGACCCCCAGATTCAGCGTTCTTGACTCAATTAGCTTGTATTCATTGTGCATATATTACAAAATCAGCTGCTTGAGGGCAGGGATTGTTTGCTTTATGTTTTCCCTTTCCTAGTACCTTACACTGTTCATGGCACATAGTAGGTAAGGTGCTTATCACAAGAATGTTTTTACTACACTTGTCTGGAGGAAGACTTGGGAAGAAGCTGTGGGGTTTATTGATTAAGCACTGAAAAACTTAGGTCTATTTCCTAAGGCTGAGCATCATGGGATGTAGCCACTTTTTGACATCCTCAGCCAGATTAAAAATAGCAGGAGCTAATTTAAAACATGGTCCACTTTACATAGAAGCTAAAGGAGGCAAGGAACATTTTGTTTGTTTGTTTGTTTTTAGATTCCACTGATATTAACATGAAATTGTCCAGAAAAATCTTCTGTGCTAAAAACTCATACTTCTGGAGACCTTCAGCCACCTCCACATCTTGCCTCCAGGCTTCCCCCATCTCGTCTGCTCGTCTTTGCATTGTGTGGGATATCAGGAGTAAGGAAGGATCTTAAAATAGTAAAAGACTCCCATTTCTCCTGTAAGAAGGCAAACACTGAGTGACAAGCCTGTGAGCTGAAAGCCAGACCTGAATGAAACCCCTCTTTCTAAACCTGGCTCTCCAGAGTCACTGCCCCCAGGGGAAGGTCTCTGCCTGGCTGTTCCTAGGAAGGTGCTGGCAGCTAAGAGAACTCATCTAAACTTCATCCTTGTCAGTTGAGTGGCAAACTTCCCCATGAGGAATCCAGGACAGTGTACCTATTAGTGGGTGAGCTGGAGGATGAGAAGATGACTCATCAGCTCAGGCACCATCATTTTATCATGGTAAAATGAGCTCAGACATCATCAGATTTCACAGGACTTGGGGCTAGAAGGGATGGCGTAGACGGCATGATCCAACTCCTTCATTCCTCAGGTGAGGAAACTGAAGTCCAGAGGGGCTGTGACTGGCCCAAGGTAATGCTGTCCCACTAAGTGGGAAAGTCCAATTTTAACCAAGGGAGTCCATCCCCAAATCCTGTGCTCTTTGCCTGGGCTAGGCTGCCAGAGCTCTGGGTTCAAGCTGCTTTTCAACCTGCATGGCTGAGGTTTTCACTGGAAGACACAGAGGAATTTCTTCTTCTCTTTCTCATAATTCAAATCAATTCAAGAAACCTGTATTAAGTGGCTTCTAGGCACAATGGTAGAAGCTGGAGGTATAAGTGAAAATGAAACTCCTTGGATTCATGGAGACACAGTAGAACACAGTTTGTGTGTGGGCAAGTCAGTAAACTGAGGCAGGAAAAGGCACATATAACTGGGGACAAGGAAAATATTCACAGAGAAGACATTGCCTCTCTTGAGTCTTGAAGGAAGGCAAGGACTCTGGGAGTTGGAGGAGGGCAAAGAAGGCATTCTGGGCATGAGGGGCAACTGTGCCAGGTGGGAGGTCAGAAAATAGCCAGGACTCCAGTTTGATTGGAAGACAGAGAATAAAAAGGAAAATAATGTGAAATAAGACTGGGGAGGTTGGTTCAAACTTGGTCAGATAATGAGAACATCTTAAATGTTGGGAGGGGGGACTGCATTTTACCCCGGAGACAATAGGGAGCCATGGGGGGGGGCATGGAGGAGTGGAGTAGGGTTGTTCAAAGCAGTGGCATAATCAGAGCTGTGCTTTAGGAAGATGATTTTGAAAGTTCTGAGAAAGGTCAGGTGGAAAAGGGAAAGAATGAAAGTGGAGAAAGCAATTAGATCTTTTCCTTAACAGTGCAGGCAAAACACAGACCTGAAGCAGACTGGTGCCCCTGTGAACACAGAGAAAAGGTGGAGAGATCAGATGAGCTCGTAAATGGTAAATAGCAGGGTCCAGAATCGAGGCAGTTTTATCCAAACCCAGCACGCTGCCACTGCAAGTGACTTGGCTTCAGCCTCAATGTCCTGACCTTTAAAATGGGGGCAATGATGGCACTTACTTCCCAGGAATGTTGTGAGCATGAAATGAGATAATATTTGTAAACAAATCGAACAATGCCAGGCACACAGTAGGTGCTACATAAAATGCTCCTTCCTTTTCCTTCCAGGTCCACAGCAGGTACTTCATTGATACCTGCTGAACTGAACTGAATCCCCTGGCTCACTCTAGCACTTGACACACAGAGTCATTTAGCTCATAGATTTACAATTGATTTTACAAAGTGGTAGTGTAGCCCAATGCCCTCTTTTTTATAGATGTGGAAACTGGGGCACAGAGAGATCATAGCATCAGAGGACCCGAGATTCAGAGTTGGAAAGAAACTCAGAATTCACCTAGTCTAAGCCCCTTCATTTTACAGAGGAGGAAACTGAGGCCAGGGACGTGACATGATTTATCCACAGAAAGAAAAGGTATGACACTTATATGGATAAGGTGACTTGTCAAGGTCATACAGCTATTAAGTGGAAGAATTAGAACTCAGAGCCGGCACTGGGACTTCAGCTCCCAATACCCCATGACCAGCCTGAGTGTGATTGAATCGGTTAAGCTTGATGGCCGTTTAATGGTTCAGGTTTGAATCTCCACAGCACGAACATGCCTGAATGATGTGCACTCGACCCAGTGAGTACATCCAACCTAGCTTCACCCTGAGGTGAGGTAGGATTCATGGCCCACTTTATTAGCATCACACACAGGGCCCTTTAAGAACATCTGTCTAATAGGAAGCCCAGGCTTCAATGTTATCAAGTGATGTATGTTATTCTTATGATGATTAACTTGCATTGAGGCCCAGGAGCATGGCATCTGGTTAACACACTGAGCTCAAAGGTCGCCTTGTCAGCACAAGGAGTGATTAGTCAGCAAGGAGAAGGTTGCAGAGAGTTGGGGTCTTTCTGAGCTTCTGGAATTCTCTTCTATCCCAAACTCCAGGGGCATGGATGATTTCCTGAGTCCAGGGGTTAGGGGGATTAGCTACTCCCTATTCTGGCCAATCAGACCACATCTGGAGCCCCATGTCCTGGTCTGAGCCCTACAAGAGGACCTGAGGGGCTGTCAGGGCTGAGGTGAAGGAACCGGGGATTTGTTAGCCTGGAGAAGAGAAGACTTAACAGAGGGACAGGACGGGTCTCTGCAGTGGACTCAGAGCAAAGAGGCATTAGCCTGGCAACAATGGTGAGATGGTCCTGGGAAAGAAATTGCAGGCTGTTCTAAAGCCGACTTCCTAACTATTAGAGCTACAGGAAAATGGGAGGGTGTTCTAGGGACAACTGAATGCATTTATCAAAGTACATCTTCATCCATCAAGCATTTCTTAGACAGTTCCTATGTACCTAGGATTGTGATCGGTGTTGGAGATAACAAGACAATGCAAAAAAATAACTCCTTGCCCTCCAGGCCTTTACAATCTAATTCAGGAGAAAACATGCAAACAACCAGGTACATACAACACAAAGTGAGAGTGAAGGGAAGGCCTGAGTAGCTGTGGCAAACGTTAGAGGCCTCTGGCAGAAAGTGGAGAGAAGAGTTGAGCATGGAAAGCATGGTCTGGGCTTGAGAAAGGTGGGGAGGGAGAGCTGTGTGCAGGCTCAGAGAGACCTGGGCATGAATCACACCTCTGACCCGTTAGTCATGCAGTCACATGCAAATTACTTAATCTCTGTGAGCCTCAGTATTCTCACCTGTAAGACAAAGATGAATGATACCAATAGTTCAGGTTTAATGACCTTTGTTAGGAAGGCAGCTGGGGTGGGGCATGCAGTTTATAGAGCACTGGGTCTGGATTCAGGAAGCCCTGCGTTCAAATCCTGCCTCATACACTCACTAACCCTGTGAACCTGGGTATGCCAATGAATCCCCATTTGCTTTAGTGTCCTCATCTGTACAAACAGGGATAATAACATCACCTCCTTCCCAGGGTTTTTGTGAGGATCAAATGATATAAGAATTGTAAAATACTTAGCAGAGTTCCTTGAATACAGTAGGCCCTGTGTAAATATCAGCTATTATTATTACTGTTGTTATTATTATATGATGGACAGAGCGTCCAAAAAGTCTCAACGCAGAAGCTTTAATAATGTAAGACTTCTGGGACACCATGTAAATAAATAACACTGTAAACCTGAAAGCTTAGATTTATATAGGTATGATCATAACACAAAGTTTCTCCAACACTGCTATTTGCCCTTTGAAGCCAACAGTGGCTGTAAAAATTCTAGTCATCATCAAATCCTATTCTGACCCATTAACCAATTGTGGGGGGCCCTCAGCTCCTTTCCAATCTTCTTCTAATTTGTAAAAGGTCAGAGTTCCTCTCCCACCCTGGCCAGGACATTTTAAAATGCACTTAAATGAAACACAACTGGATTTTCATAGACATAAGCAGTATTTTTTCCCTTGCAAGATATCATTCATTCATCATCTCTAGGAAGCAAGGGTTTCAAAAGCACTGGTTGAAAAGGGGACTGTATGTACCTTTCCACCAGACTCCAATCACTGATATTCTGGCAGTAGAGAAGAAAGCACATGACTTACCCACAAAAATACTCACCCAGAAAGCACAGAGTCCAAACATTAAAGTCGGGAATCATTCACAGTACTAACAGTGACCCCCAAGGGATGGGCAAAAGTACTAGGGCCCCTGTATTTCAACCACCTGTCTGTCCATGTACCCATTCATGGATGTTAAAAAGCACAGGGTGCTCCAAAAGCCTCAGTGTAAACAAAAGCTGCCCATCTGAATGCAGGGGCTCCTGCTAATGCCAAAAGACTAATAGGTGCTTGTTGTTCACCTTCCCCCATAGAGTTTAAACTTGAGGATGACTGGAATCTTTTCCTTCCTCCACACAGCACAAATACAGAAGGATGGAAAAAGAACAAACCTTAAACCCAGGCAGACCTAGGTTCAAATCCGACTTCTGACACCCGCTGGTTACGTGACACTGAAGGAGAGCCTTGCATTATCAGTGTTCTAGGGGGCTAAATTGTAAAGTAGGGCAGGGTTTTCCCAATCAGTAAAGGGAGGTTTTTCATCTGAGATATCTCTATGCCAATGAAATCACAGCTCTGCTCCCTGCCTTCCTCTAATGACTTGCATATAGTGTCTGTTGACTGATGGTTAAAAAAAAGGATAGAAAACTTACTATGAAATCACAGCTCTGCTCCCTGCCCTCCTCCAATGACTTGCATATAGTGTCTCTTAATTGATTGACAAAAAAAAGAACATCAGAAAATTTGATCTGAAGGAGTTTCACATCTTTGAGTCAATAAAGGTATATATGACAGTGGGGAAAAGTGAATTTGATTTTATGTTATATGAAGAGAGGCTTGATCTCAAGAATGAGGAAGCTAGGGGCGGCCAGGTAGCACAGCGAGTAAGAGCACTGGCTCCAGTGTCGGCATGACCTGGGAATCAAATCCGGGCTCAGACACTCAGCACCACACCCAGAAATAACTGGCTGTGTAACCTTGAGCAAGTTACTTAAGCCCGATTGCTGTAAAAAAAAAAAAAGAAGAAGAAGAAGAATGAGGAAGCTAATGGTCTGTTTGCCCTCTGGGCTGGGTAGACTTCATCTGGAATATTGTATTTAGTTCTGTGCACCATGGAGCAAGTAGGATATTGTTCAGCTGGGGAGCATCAGGAGAAGGGCAGGCAGGGTGGTGGAGGGTGTTGAATCTGTGCCATATTAGTTGAAGGAACTGAGAATTTAGCCTGGAGAAGAGAAGGATCAAAGGGGATGAGAAAGTTGTCTTCAACAGTATGAAGAACTGTCATGGAGAAGGGATTAGATTTGCTCTTGCCAAGGGCAGATCCAGTGGAGATAGGTAGAGAATAAAGGGAGGGGGATTTCATTTTGATGGAAAGAAAAAAAAATCTAGCAATGAGAACTGTCTAAAAATTCAAGGGGCTGCTTAAAGACATGTCTCCAGACACTTGCTAGATGTCTCCAAGCAAAGAATGGATGAGTGACCTGTTTCTCTGAATGCTTCTCATCAAATGAAATAATATGTGCAGAGCACTTGGAAAATTACCCAGAATTATGCAAATGGAAGTTATTATTATAGTTGTTAATCTTATTTTTAGGGATTTTTGTATAGGGAAAGGTTATACCAAATGGCTTTTGAGGTGCCTTCCAATGCTGGGATTGTATACTTCTGGGAGGAGACAATCACACACATACACACACACAAAATCAGCAGATAAAAATTTAGCAGTGTGGATAGATCAATGAGCTTGTAGTCTGGAAGATCCAAGTACTACTCTCACCTCAGACATTAGTCACAAGACTCTGGACAAATTGATTCACCTCTGTGACTCAGTTTCCTCAATTGTAAAATGAGGAGGTTGAACTCAACAGTCTCCTAGATCCCTTCCAGCTCCAAATCTAGGGTTTGATAAACCCATGTGTCTCTTTCCATTGGGCACAAAGAAGAAATGTCAACACACGAGGTCACAACATAAGAGTTCTGCAGTACCTTGTAGGTCAGAGAGGCCCACAAACTGATGGCTAGAAAAAAAAAAAGTATGAGTCCAGATTTTAGGGAAGCAAATAGGAGAGCCCTTCCCCTACAAAGAGGCTGAGTGTTCAGTTACTTAGGCAGATGTGATAGAGACTAACATTTACATAGTATTTCAAGGTTCGCAAATAAAACCTTATTTAATCTGAGGGAGTTGCTTATTGTCTCCATTTTACAATGAAGAATCTGAATTACAAAGAGGTTGTGACTTGCCCATTGTTAGTTCGTAAATGAAGGAGTCAGGATCTGAAATCAGGTCCTCCTGAGTCCAGCAGTAGTCCTCTATGACTTTGCCCCCTAGCTGTCTCTCAGGAGTACAGAGCAGTACACTACTCCATCACCCCTTGGATTTCCATAGAAATTCTACCTCACAGTACTATCATGGAGAGCTCTGTGTTTTTAGAGTTAGGAAACCTAGCTCAAATTCAAGCACTGGCCTTACTAGAAGTCTGACCCTAAGCAAGTCCCTTGGCTTACATTAGCCTCAGGTTCCTTTGCTGTAAAATGAGAATAATGCTCATATGACCCTCTCTGTTGTAGTTTTTCTGAGGAAATTGAAATTGAGCCATTAAAAAAACAAATAACAGTTCTTTGTACACGATAAGCATTTCAATAGTTTTGAATCCATTCATTCATTAAATGTGAATTATTTTGTTGATAATATTAATAAGCATCTCTTAAAAATAAATGTATTTGTTAAAAAAAAAAGCATGGAGATAGCTGGAACATTCACTAAAACATGCCTCTCCTGCTGAGTGTCTAACTGTGAATAAATAGTAGGGTTGCTGCCAATTTGTATCCTAAACTTCCAAAACTAGCTCAACTTTCTCATTTGAAAATGAGGAAACCAAGGTCCAGAGAGTCAAGGTATGTCAGCAAGCATTTATTAGAAGCCAGACACTGTGAAAAATGCTGGGAATATAATGCAAGAAGAAGAAGGCAGCAGCCCTTTCCTCCAAGGAACTTCCATTCTAATGGGGCAAGAAAAGAAATGAGGAAGCTGAAGGTGGGGAGTCTATGACATGGATGGTGAAAAAAGAAGTACAGAAAGTCAGGACAGGAGACTGAAAAGAATGGAGGAGTGAATATGGCTGGCCTGGGAACATTCCTTAAAATGGGGATTCTGGGAAGGACTGACCAATCGGAGGAAGAGGTTGCAAGAATCAAGGGTCTTCTAGGGTGGGAAAGCTCATGGGTCAAGAGACTTGCTCAAGGTCATATATATTGTATCAGTTTTTGATAGTACCCATAATTCTTCCTATGATTCTCTGTATTCATCATAATTGTCATGTGCTATATATCTAATGCCATTACATTCATGTACTGTGATTTGCTTAGCCATTCCCCAACCAACAGCCAAGCATTTATTAAATCCTATCTCTGTACTAGGGATCCAAAGACAAAGGTGAAAGTCTCACTCCCTTCAAGGAGTTCACATTCTAATGGGCTCTACTTCATGTAAGGATTTGGAAACTGAGGACAGAGAGATTAAGTGATTTGCTTCTAGGTCACAAAAATAGTGAGTCATAGAGACAGAATTTGAACTCAGGTCATCTAATTCCAAGCTGGTCGTCTTTCCTCTGTGTGCTCTACTAAAGATACACATATACCTTTCCTATATCCCTTAGAAAAAAACAGCGTGATTTGTCAAAGCTCCTTGCTACCCTGCAGTGATAATTTTCAGACCATATTGATTTGGGAGCTCACAGTTAATGCCATTCCTGGGAATAATGAAACAGGGAGTTAGCAGACCACCACAATTACATTGTCAAACAGTGAATTATGAAGAAGCTGTGATTTTTCCTTAACCATAGAGATCTGGGTTGGCTCAGGTTCTCATTACAGAGCATAGGGTGTTATTTTATCTTTGATGATTCTTTCCCTAGAACCATTTCCCTCTTCCTATGAGACCTGGCCAACTCCCATATCCTCCCCTCAGCTTCCATCTCATCATCTAACTTTATCAGAAAGACATGAGGGGCAGAGTGGAAGGTAGAAGTGCCAAGACTGGGCAACAAACTGAATATATGGGATGAATGTGAAAGGGGAGTCAAGGATGGTACTGAGGTGGTAAGCCTGGGGATGGGCAGGCTAGTTATGCCCTCAACAGTGACAGGGGAGTTTGGAAGAGAGGAGGGGCATTTGGAGAGGGGACAATGGGCTCAGTTGTGAATAGGTTTAGAGAAGCTTATTTGTGAATAGGTTTAGAGAAGCTTACTCTTACAGATCACCTGACTTCCAGTGAGGGTGAACCCACTGTGTCTCTAGGCTGCCCATTCCCAGCTGGCATAACTCTCATGGTTAAGAAGTTTTCATCTTATATCAAATTTGCCTCTTCCAAAGTTCTGCCCTTAAGTACCCTGATACTTGGTGGCAGGTGTAGGTTTGAGTTCCACTGCTTCCATTTACTAGCTGCTCACTGCTCACGTCCATTTTTCAACTTTAGGTGGTTCATTTGAGAAAGGATGATAATCATGCTTGCACTATCAACCTCAGAGTGGTCATGAAGACCAATCTAGATACCGGGTGTGAGAATTATTTGCCAATTAAAAAGGGTTATAGAATTTCAGTCTATAATTATCATTCAAGTGTCATTTTGATAATATACTAACAATTAACTATTAATAAAAATCTAAGCTCTGCTTCCTATTAAGCTGCTAATTACCCACCAGCCAATAGAGATGCGATATTTTTCAACTGATTTTGGAAGGAAGATGAGCAACTGGAGGGGAAGAAGTTGGTCAGCATTCAAGGAAACATCATGGGTCCAGAGGGACAAGGATCTAATTGGATGGAAGTGTAAATTGTGAAACTGTCGCAGAATTGATGTGAAGGTGATTTCTTTGGTCAAAATGGCTTCTCATCTAACAAAGGTGGAGGCTACAACTTTCACATTCTCAGGACAGGTGAGCAATGTCCAAAGCCTGAGAGGATGAAGGAGTCTGGACATCATCGAAGTAATGCAGCACAGACTGAATGAAAGGCCGCTGGAGTTTTCAAATGCCTTAAGAATGGGGGTTATTCTGTTCTTTTATTTGTTTTGCTTTTGTATTAAGTAAAAGCTCTTGTGATTGAGAGAGAAAAAAGAAGAAGAAACAAACAAAAGCCAGAGATGGTTTGGTGAGTAGCTGCAAGCAGGTTTGTTAGCACAAGAGAGACAGGAGAATGCGGTTTCAACAATGATTATCACAAGTACTCTTCAGATAACCGGAGAAGTCTTCCGCTTCCCACAATCCCTTCCCCGTCTGATGCCTCCTCCTTAGGCCCAGCACTTAAAAAGTCTCACAGATTGGCACAGCAGAATCCTTCTGCAGGGGGTTAAAAAAAAACATGCGAAATTCCTGAGTTCCATGTGGGTCAATGACCTTGGCCACAGCAAGTCTTCAGGACAAGTGCCCTCTTGACATTGGGTATATGCTTAGAGCCCTGTGACACTTTATTTTCCAATCTTCAGCTTTTATTGCCTCTATTTCACAAGGAAAGCACAAGAGAATTTTCCCATTGAACAGAACTGATCGACATAGCAAGAGAATCATTCTTACTGAGCCCCTAAATCTGCAAAAAACATACAACGCATTCTGTGATTATTGGTGATGGATTGGGGCATCTAGGTATCGTAGTGCCAAGACTGAGGTCAGGAAGACTCATCTTCCTGAGTTCGAATATGGTTTCAGACACTTACTAGCTGTGTGACCCTGGACAAGTCACTTCACCTCTTTGCCTCAGCTTCCTCATCTGTAAAACGAGCTGCAGAAGGAAACGGCCAACCACTCTAGTACCTCTGCCAAGAAAACCCTAAATGGGGTCACAAAGAGTCAAACATGCCCCCAGAATGACTGAACGACAATGGTTTGGGGAAAAGAAGCAGAAACCTCCCTCCACTGAGGGACAAGAAGGAGAGGGAACCCTGCCATGCCTGTTCCTTGAGGGCAGAATCTGTTTTCCTTTTACTTCGAATCTCCAGGGATTAGCACCCAGTGCTTGGCACAAAGGAGACACTTAAGAAACGCTTGTTGGTTGATGATGATTAGATGAAAGAGGAACATTCACACTGCAATTGAGTGCTGCAGATTACTTGTTCTCTATGGGCCTCAGTTTACCCAATTGTAAAATGAGAGGAAATACAAATCTGCCTTTCAGGAAGGTCACTCGGCATCATATCATCACTGCTAGCACTTAGACAGGCTTTAGAGTTTCAAAGGGCTTCACGTATAATGTTTCCTTTGATCTGAAAAACAGAGCTGTGAAGCTGGTGCCCTCATCAATTCCATTTCACACATGAGAAAATGAGCCTGAGAAATATTAAGTCACTTAACCAGGTTCATAAAGCCACTCAGTATCTGCGGCAGGATTTGAAGGCCAGTCACTGAATCCAATACTATATTCATTGTTTATCTGGCAATGCCTCCCAGGGCCTCAGTTTCCAAAAGTATTGAACAAGGGGGTTGGACCAGATGGTTGTGGGCTCTTCTAGCTCTGCATGGATAGGCCTTGGATCTCAAACATCTCTGACCCTAAGGACTAGACCACTGTCCCCCCCACCCCCTCACACACTCCCCTACACACCCACTGGCTTTATGAATTTAAACTTCTCCAAGACTTGGATGCCTTAGTAGACATATAATATTATCCATATAGTTTAACTTCACAGGGAGGTTTTAAGGCTCAAAGGAGACAAGGTACGTGCAGCCCTTTGTACAACGACAGAGAAATGAGAGCTATAATTACTGCTATTAGGAGATTGAAGAGATTTCAAGACCCGCTATATAGGTGGGGGACAAGGACGAGCAAATGTATTTTCGGACGATAACCTTCGGGAAAAAGGGTTCTGCAGACCTAGCCCTGAACATGAATGCCTTTGCTGCTGAATAACATAGCAGGGCAAGATGAAAAGTTCAACTGCTCAGCCTGCCTTTCTTTCCCCTTTAATATGCTCAGATAAATCAGAGCCATTTAAAACTCGCTATTAGTGAGTCAAGGACTTAAAAGAAAAGTCCCTTATAACTTAAAAGTGAGAATTTAATAATAGGGGGAAAATTCCCTTTATATCCAATGTAAAGATATCTTCTTTTGCCTTTCCCATATTAAAGTAGAGAAATCACCAAGGCTTACTAATTATCAGTGCTATTTGTGGTTCAAGGAGTGGGAACCTAGCCTGAATTCTCCCGTTGGCTTCCATTACAAAGTGAGAGAGTAATTGCTTCTCAAAGAAGAGGAAGACTTGGGGCCTGGGCCCGGCCGTGGCCTCTGTGACCTCGTCGGCTTCTCTACCTTTCAGGGTTCAGGT
The DNA here is from genome assembly GCF_028583685.1 of Petaurus breviceps papuanus. NCBI lineage: Eukaryota > Metazoa > Chordata > Mammalia > Diprotodontia > Petauridae > Petaurus > Petaurus breviceps. The sequence continues at coordinate 18,940,438 of NW_027185852.1, read as the reverse complement.
TTTCTTCTCTGTAAAATGAGGGGTTTGGAATAGATCATTCTCAGACCTATTTCCTTCCAGTTATATTCATGGGAATATGACCATTCTTTTCTCTATGGCTCCTTTCCAAGTATAAGTTTCTCTCCTAATGGCCTTGGTCCCTTCTGCCTCTAACAGTCTATGTACTGAGGTCCTTCTTCTCTAACATTCCACGTTCTAAGGTCCTCTTCAGCTTTAACATTATGT
>NW_027185852.1:18921762-18940203 GCF_028583685.1 Petaurus breviceps papuanus | reverse complement strand
TGTGTGTGTGTGTGTGTGTGTGTGTGTGTGTGGTACATACATAGCAGCTGGGCCAAAGGGACAAGGAGTAAAGTGAACTATGGCCAGAGATGGCCTCAATACAGGGACTCAGTGAGGCCCTCACATTCAAAGATATGTTGATTTCAAGATGGACCCAATGATCTCCAAAGGGGAAGTCTGAAAGGCAATGATCTTACTTTTGTGTTCTTTTTTTTTTCTTTTTCTTTATTAATTTATTTTTAGTTTTCAACATTCACTTCCGCAAGATTTTGAGTTCCATATTTTCTCCCCATCTCTCCTCTCCCCCGACCCCATGACGGCGTGGATTCTGATTACCCCTTCCTCAAATCTGCCCTCCCTTTTATCACCTCCCCTCTTATCCCCTTCCTTCTATTTTCCTGTTGGGTAAGACAGATTTCTATACCCCAATGACTATGAATCATGTAAAAACAATTACTAACATACATTTTTAAAACTTTAAGTTTCCTCCCTCCCCATTCATCCTCATTGAGAAGGCAAGCAATTCAATACAGGTTATACATGTATAGTCATGCAAAATACTTCCATAACAGTCATGTTGTGAAAGACTAACTATATTTCCCTCTATCCTGTCCCGCCCCCATTTATTCTATCCTCTCCTTTGACCCTGTCCCTCCTCACAAGTGTTTGCTTCTGATGTCCTTTTCTTTTGATCATGGGATTTAGGGCTCCCTGAAAAAGCTTTGGCTGTCCCTTCCAGAGCCCATAGGCTTGGGGAGAAAGTAATTGCTCAGACCTGGGGGAGGGGGAATGATGGGAGTGGGAGAGAAGGGGCACACATGTTTCGGGGCACCTTTCCTGAGTTTCTTAACTGATAGGACATTTGTTAAGGATAAAACACTTCTTTCATCCCTGTAGCTGCCTCAGCAGTTGTTACCAGGAAAAAGAGAAAAAAAGCCTTTATCATTTTTTTTGATCTCTCTAGAAAATTGCCAATTTATGCATGGGACATTACAAATACTGGAGAATTATTTAATTCCGGAATTAATTTATGGCGTTTTCTCCCTTCCTGGAGTACCTGGGGACTTGGCCGGCTCAGTATTTGCTGAGGCAGCCATGTCCCTGAAAGCAGTCCTGGGATTATTTGAAGGGAATGAATAATGAAATCACCCGCCTTGCTAATGGCTTCCAAGTCAGGAGATTCCAATGGTCTGAGGTTGCTTGCTCTTATCAAGGGGTCCTCTGCCCATGGGTGAGGTACCCCCATCAGCCTCCAAAGAGAAAGATGAAGGCCAGCCTGGGAGTGGGGGTGGGGGCCTCTAAGCACTAATGAACTGCTAAAGGCTGGATTAGAAAAAGGAGGTTGTGGGGGGTAGGAGCAGGACAGGAGAGGACTTCACTCTCCACAGGGCATCACGAGGGCACACACAAAACTGAACCGTTAGCAAAGGCATCTTTAAAGAAATAAAATGTCATGAACAGGAGACTTCGTAATTGTGTTAGATCCACCAGGATCTAGGCACAAGAAAGGGAAAGGGGAGACTCTTCTTTGTGCTGAGCACATGACAAAGAATGCCTTGCCCCCCAAAGTCTGGCTCTCCATGATTCACAAAGAAAATTCACACTCAGCATTAGAAGGCAAAGCTGTGGCCGAACGGCCACCAGGGATGGGGTCTGTAGCAGAAGACCTGAGCTCAGATGCCAGCTCTGTTACATCCTGGGTCCCTGTGGGTGAGTCACCGCTCTGCCGGCCTCAGTCTTATCATCTGTGAAATGGGCAGCTAACACTCAATGAATCCCAAGGTCCATTCCCAATTTAAATGCAGTATTCTATAATTCATAAAGAGAGTGAAGTAAGAACCATGATGGAGGGAGTGGATGCTCTCTGTTTTATCTAAGAATACCGCTTATCGGAGCATCCCCAGACACATCCTCTCAAGCACAATTAGGGCAGGGGGACAATGGTCAGCTGGCTCTGGGGTCAAAGGTCGCCCTGGGGTGAAGCTCATCTCTGAAGCTTTCTGTCCTGGTGAAAAGGGGTGATTGATTTAATCTGCAGGAGCCTTTCTCTTACAACATGAGAACATGTAACGTGAAGGGGCTGGAGGAGATGGAAATCAGGGACCTAAAGAGTCTAAGGGGATGGTCTCAAATCCTGGTTCTGCTACAAGAAAATTTACTGTCCCTTCTTTGACTCAGTTTTTTTCTACGTAAAATGAAGTGCTTGGGCAGGACAATGGCTATGTCCCCCTCTTGCCTGTCTCCCACATTCTTTGTTCTAAGGCCCCTCCCAGTCCTGCCATTCCCTGTTCTAAGCTTCCTCCCAGCTCTGACATCCCCTGTTCTCAGGCCCCTCCCAGCCCCAACATCCCCTGTTCCCAGGCCCCTCCCATCCCTGACATCCCCTGTTCTCAGGCCCCTCCCAGCCCTGACATCCCCTGTTCTCAGGCCCCTCCCATCCCTGACATCCCCTGTTCTCAGGCCCCTCCCAGATCTAACTTTTGGTGATTATGTGAAATGTTTATCTTCCTTGGGGGGTGGAGGACCAGCTACATCATGAATTGTCCCCAATCAGGGACGAGGCACATGTGAGCATCCCCTGTCTGGTGTTACCAGCGTGTTATTTCCCATCCTGCATATTACCCCCACATGATATTATTATCCCTTATTACGGTAAAGGCAATTTTACATTTCAAAACTAAATTAATGGCTAATCTCAAAAGACTTATTAAGTTTAATTACTTTTTGTTCCCGAATCATTCTTTCCACCTCAGTCTCTCCTTAAACGATGCTGAAAAACTGGAGGTGCAATCAGAACGCACAAATTAGCAACTGAAGGCAGCTGCTGATTGAGACTCTGCCTGCTTAGGAAAAACAATCCAGGCAAATGGGGGGTTGGGGGGGGACCCTGACAGGCAAGTGCTGGGCCGGGGGGGGGGGGGTGGGGGGGGGACTCTGACAGGCAAGTGCTGGGCCCTGGGTGGGGCAGGCTGCCAGGGTCAGACTGCCAAGCTTGGCACAGGAGCGGACCCTGGACCCCAGGAAGGTCAAGAGGAGGCCCAGGGGGCATGTGTCTTGAGGAGAGTCCCAATGCAAGTGAACACAGCTCCAGGACTCAAATCCAGATTCCCCAGTGCTCACCCAGGAGGGCACAGGGTCCTGGAGAACATGGGATTCAGGTCCATGAAGACCTGGGCCTGAGCCCTATCCCAGCCATTCACTAGCTTTTGGGACCCTAGACCAGAGCCTTCAATCTCTGATGTTCATTTTTTGCAACTATAAAACTGGGATCGTGATAGTAACTGTAAAATAAAATAAAGCCAGAATACTTTGTGAACCTTGAAGGGACACAAAATTCCAGTTATATTTCTTTTTCTTTTATTTTTAGAGGGCAATTGGGGTTAAGTGACTTGCCCAAAGGCACACAGCTAGTGTGTCAAGTGTCTGAGGCCAGGTCCTCCTGACTCCAGGGCTGGTGCTCTATTCACTGCGCCACGTAGACGCTCCTAGTTGTTAGTTTTATTAAAATCATTGCTAGTATTACTATTGCTATCATTCTTAATAATCTACTTCTCTGGACTATTGATGGAAAGAAAGCATTAACCAGGAATCTGGAGGGGATACAGTACAGGGGAGAGATTAGAGAATTCCAGATTCCAAAGGCCTGGGTTCAAATCCCAACTCTGCTACTACCTATGTGATCTTAAGTAAGCCACTGAACTCTGTCTAGCCTTCAGTTTCTTAATCTAGTAAATCAGGAGCAGGTAAGGTGACCTCTAACATCACTACCAGATCTATGATCCTCTGGCCTAACAGCTACAGCATAAGCTTCAGTGTGATGAGAAAACTTAGACCCAATAGGTACCTGAAAGATTCTACCTAATGGAATTGGGTTTGGTTGAAAAGAATGTCACACACACACACACACACATACACACTCACACTTACACACACACACACAACCCTCTAAGATGAACAAGACACTTCCTCCCCAAATTCCTGGGAGGGAGATAAGGGAAGAATGATTTTCAGAGAAAATTGAGACCAAGAGAGACTGGGTGACTCCCATGGTCAGACAGCCAGTCAGATTTAGGACTGGGACCCCATTGTCCTGATTCAATATGGCATACGTGTACAAGTGCACACACAACTTTGAATCAAGGATCACTGACAATATCCTTCACTTCCTGTTGAACGATCTCCAGATGCCACCAAAACCTGCTGTTTTCAGACAATTCAAGGGGAAAAAAATCAGTGAAACGAGGTTTTTTTTGGAAACACGAACCCCAAAAATGTCATGTGGAGATGGGGGAAGTAAAAAAGGGGATCCCTGGGTGGGCTAACGAGGGGGCCTCTCAGCTCCCATCCATCTCTGTGACTTGATTCTGCCACAAAATGGTGGGAGAATGGGAGACAAAGAGAGAACAAGCAGGAGGAAGAAAAGGGTGATGTGGGAAACAGCAGAGAGAGAGGAGCTCAGGTCCTGCTGACACCCTGGCCCTGTGTCCCTCTGGTTGTCCTGCCTGTCCCCGGCTGCTGGAAGACGGCAGGAATGGCTTCTGAGGGCTTCTTCTCCTTAATCCACGAGCTGCGCGCCTCGCTTCCAAAGTAATTATTCGACATTTTTGTACTTTGAACTGTGCTTCCCATCTGCTTGCCCAATTACGCAAATGATCCAAATCCTTCTGAATCTGCTTAAACGGTTCCTCATTATTTGCTCTGTCTCCAGTTCTAAAGTCATCCGTAAACCTGGATGTGACACATTCAGCTATAAATATCCCAGTGTGGGAAGGTGGGAGGTGAGCATCGAAAAGAGCAGAGGTATCAAAGCCATGATTCTGATGGAGTCAGAGACTTCAAGGCAGGAGGCCCACATGCTGGGCTGAGGCCACCAGCAAAGGCACATAATTGTTTGTCTCCAAATGGGCACCATCAGCATCTCTGATGTGAAAACCAAGGTTAGGGGGGCGGGTGGGCAGAAAAGAGAATTAAACCAACAGCCAAGGGATGCTACTTCTGGCCTTGGTTCCAATCAACCATGGCCAACTCATTATATTTCTCTGGGCCTCAGTTTCCCCTGCTGAAAAATGCCTGGGACTATGTGATCCTTATGATAATTTGTGATCCTAAGATTCACCTCCACTGATGTAAAAAACTGGTCCTTTCATTTGTTACCAAGTTCACAAGGACTTTTTTTAGATGAATTTTGTTAAACATTGTTGAGAAACCTCATCTGTACCCCTAAAACCAATGCAACAGCAAACATTCTGATGTAAGAGGCAGGGGAATATAGTGGGAATAGCTGTGGACTTGGAAACAAGTTGGATCCTGGTTCTAACTATGTGGTCCTAATGCAGCTTCCTCCTCTGTAGAACAAGGCAATAATGTGTGCTCCCGACTTGTCGTGGGGGTAGTGCCTTGTAGACTCTAGAGAGCCACCAAAAAGAAAAAGTGTCTTTATATTCTCAGTGTTAGTGGAATACAGTAGGCACTCAATAAGTGTTTATTGCTTAGAGCATTTGGAGGACCCAGAGAACAGATCGTAAGAACCGCTCAGGATCGTTTTTTAATTGGTTGTTGTGAGTGTTCTGTTTGGTCCTGGTTTGGTCCACACCTGTCATTTTTAGCAGTGTAGGGAAATTCTGGTGAGAAAATTCCCTATGCCAATGCAGATCTATTAGTCAACAGGAGATCTGTGAGAATTTACTGTTTACTGTGTGCTGGGCATGGTGGCAAAGCACAGGTCACACAAAGAATGACCAAAGCAGTCCCTGCTCTCAGGCTGGGGATGTTCTGAAGGGGAGACAATGTGCAAACCACCACGTACTTTCAGTGGTCTGCGGGAGAAGGCACTAGCAGTTGGCTAAGGGTGGGTGGGCCGGGAAAGGCCTCGAACACCTGGGCAAGGACAGGGAAGCAGTAGAGAAGGCTGGCAGCTGCCAAATTCTTAAAAAGTACGGAGAACAAGGAGAAGAAAGCAGCAGTGACAGGAGCTGGCGGTGCTGGCTTGTTCTGGCCTCCTGGCTGAGTCTAATCACCCTGGGGGATCCCATTTTTATTCCAGTTCATACTTTACAAGACCCTGTCCTCCCACCATCCCTGGGAGACTGCTAGGTGGCACATAGTTTTCTTGGAAAAGACAATGGAGTGGGTTTGCCATTTCCCTCTCCAGCTCCTTTTATAGATAAGGACGCTGAGGCAAACAGGGTTAAGTGACTTTCCCAGGGTCACACAGCTAGTCTGAGGCCAAATTTGAACACAGGTCCTCCTGAATCGAGGTCTGGGCACTATCCACTGTGCCACCTAGCTGCTTCTAATGATCATTCCCATTTGAAATGTAAGGTCTAGATAAATTTGAGCACTTGTCCAAGGTCACAGGGGAGCATGAGCCAGAGGTTGAATCTGAACCTCGCTCTTTTCTTCACTCCTTCATTGTAATAATAACAACAGTAATTCCACAATATTCCATGAAGAACAAATAAGTGGAAAGAATGCTGAGTGTGGATGACCTGAGTTCAGATCCTGCCTCAGGTACTTACTAGGTGTATGACCTTAAGAAAGTCACTTATGCTTCCTCAGCATCTATTTCCTACTCTGTAAAATGGGTATGGCTGCTAGCAATGTTCCCACAGAATGCTGGATTCAGTGGCAGAAAGACCCGAGTTCCGGTCCTGCCTCAGACACATACTGTGTGACCCTGGGCAAGTCATTTAACCCCAACTTATCTTAGATTCCACCTCTGTGAAATGAGATTAACAGCCTCTGCCTTCCAGGGTTGCTGTGAGCAGTGGATGTGAAATGAGGAGCACTCTGCCAGTCAGCTCTGTCACTCCGTCCCTTCCTGTATAGGATCTGACAATCCATGGACAACTGCACTGGAAAGAACAGCAGAGATCGTCAGAGGTCCTTAATGCTGCGTATTTCTGTGCAGTTGGTTCCTTTGTAATCATATGTGTTGTATTCAATACATTTAAAACTGATAAGTGTTGTTTTGATTATTTTCTTTTTTTTTTTAAGTAATTGGGGTTAAGTAACTTGCTCCAGGTTACATGGCCAGTTATTTCTGGGTGTGTTGCTGAGTGTCTGAGCCCGGATTCGATCCCCAGGTCATCCGGACTCTGGGGCCAGTGATCTTACTCTCTGTGCTACCTGGCCGCCCCAGTTTTTGTTATTTTCATCTTTGGAATTAAGTCTAAAATTGGGAGTGTGTGTAGTATGTGTGTGTAGTGTGTGTATGTGTGTGCTGTGTGTATGTGTGTAGTATGTGTATGTGTATATGTGTGCATGTAATATGAGTGTGTGCTGTATGTGTGTGCGGTGTGTATGTGTGTGCTGTGTGTATGTGTGTAGTATGTGCTGTATGTGTGTAGTGTGTATGTGTGTATAGTGTGTGTGTGCTGTGTGTAGTATGTGTATGTGTGTATGTATATATGTGTATGTGTGTGTGTGTTGGGGCCAGCAATGCAGGATAAAAATTTTCTGCCTTTCTGCACTCACATCCCAGGCAGTGAGAAAACATGGGTTTACTATTTTATTTTACTTTACTTTTTCCATTCCTGTGCATTTTAGCAATGACTCCTCTGCACCCGCCCCTCCTGCTGCTGCTGCCTCCCATCCCTCCTGGGTCACTGTGCCCGGAAACAAAGCCCTCCTCAGAAGGATGGTGGAGAGCCTGGGCCTGTCCTTAAGGGCCCCCGCCCCCCAAGTGGATGCCACCAAGTTTCTCCCCCAAGGCTAATTTTCTGGCAAATCCCCCTTCTCCTTTCTTTTCCAGCAGTAGGTTTTAGTCACACATCCTTTCAGCTCAAAGCCAGGGTTCTTTAGAGGGAAGTCATTTGCATATCTAAGGAGCTCATTTGCATTGCCTTTGACAGGGCCTGCTGGGAGACGGAGGACTCACACTTGGGGAGGTCAGATCTCAGAACCCCCAGGCTGGGAGCCCCATTTCCGTCCCACCTCGGAGCCTCCTGGAGAATCCCCCAACCCTGCCCTCCCAGGGCACTCCTCATTTGGACTCATCTGCTTCCTCGCCAGGATACCCCAGGACACGCTCCTACATAAAGCACAGGCTTGGTGCGTATCTGATCTTGACAATGTCTGTGTCACAGTTCAGCCTCTGTCCTGCTGAGGGAGCAGGAGACACATCAATCAATCATCATCACACGCTGTGGAGACGTCAATCAGCCACCTTTTATTAAGCGCTCCCTGTGTGCCTAGCACTGGTGAGGCAAGGCAAACAAAGAGTCCTAGTCTTCGAGGTCCTGGCGGTCCACCCTGGCTCTGTGCCAGCCACTGGGCTCAGGCAGAAGAGAAACAAGCACTTCTGTCCCCAAGGAGCTTCCATTCCTTCAGGGGGATACACTATATCACACACACACATGTATACACACATGCATACACACATACACATGTGTTTGATTCAGCCATCTTTTATTTTCCACGTATGTGTGAAACATGTCAATATATTGTTTCATGTAAGAACAGATGTATGTTTGTGTGAAATGAACAGTGCAGTGCACCCAGGGCTGCCCCCAAATGCTAGTGCTGTCTATGATGGGGTGATCCGGGACATCTTGTATGTTTCACACACACATAGATATGGACATGTGTACCTACACGTGTGCATGCGTGTAGACATGTGTGTATATACAGGCACGCATGTGTGTGTGTAACAATACAATACTCCTAGTGGCCTCCCAGGTGCTTCCCATGATAATCCTGCACGTGTCATATATATATTCATGAACGTGCATGTATGCATGTATGTTTGTAATACACAATACAAAGGTATGCATGCATGTATCCATAAGTGTATATATCCAATATGAAACACAATGCATTCGTTCAATATATATGCATTGCATTGTAGGGCATATATATGCACACAGACGCATAGACACGCATGTGAAACACGCACAGCACACAGGGGACGGGATGGCTGGCCGGACCACCAGAAGCTTTGGGCTATTTATTTCTGTGCATACTCACACACACGTACACACCACCAGTGCCTGGGCATGTCACTAGAAATGCTCTGGCTTGTTTACTACCCCAATTCAGGAAGTGACACAGCTGGATACGAAGTGAAAGGTAACCAGGTGATTCTGTCCTGGCCGCCTCAGCCAGTCTTGTGTGCTTATGGATGGTTGTGACCCAAGGGAATATGGTTGGGGTTCAAATCCTGCCTCTATCCCTCAGGGCCTGCTTCCCTTCAGCAGAATCTCTTCATTCCCCTCACCTGCCAAGTGATGGGCGCTGGCTCCCTGGCCTCCTTGGGAAGAATGGGCTGCAGTCTTCACACGACGTGTGTTTTAGTCCTTTGGGGACAAAGTGCAGTTTTCAGCTCTACAATAACAACCTTTGGATTTGGAGCCAGAAGGGCCTCAAGTATCATGAAATCTAACCCTCCTGTTTTATAGATAAAGGGTTTATTTTCCCTCCAGAAGTGTTTTAATAGCCCTCATGTCTTCACAGGTCACATGTGGCTTCTGGGACAGTCACCCCTTTAAAATATGCTTACCAAGAACTCCCATGGTCATGGGGTTTGAGCTCTGTTGAGCCTTTCCCCACTGGGATCAGCAGCTGATTAGATAAGATTCCTTATGCCTGGGATGAGCCCCTATAGCACCCCAAATTCCAGTTCTGCAGATGAGCATTTGTTCTCAAACTTATAAAGTCTTGGGGTTATACGTGGGAACATGGAGAGATCAAGTGATTCACCCAGTCACAGGGTCTGAGAGTCAGAGCTGTGTGGGACTTTAGCCCATGTCCTTCCCACCCTCTTCCCTATACCAATATGCAAAAGGATTATGTGGTCATTGGGGCAGGTGGGGGAAAGTGTACTAACCACTGAGGGAAGCTGGTGGAGGGGCTACTTATAAGTGAAGGAACCAGAATTCCATCCTAGGGAATGGAGCCATACAGAGGCAGACAAGTGGTGCAGTAGAGAGATGATGGGGTCTAGAGTTAGCAAGCCCTTGGTTCAAATCCTCCAGGGCTCCATGTCCTCATCTGTGAAATGGGGAATCTGAACTAAAGGCATTTAAAGTCCCTTCCTATATATGCTCTTATAATCCACAGACAATTACACGAAAGAGAACAGTAGAGATCATCAGGGATTCTTGATGCTGGGGCATAAACATTAGAATATATATATACATATATAATTTATATTATAGAATATGTATATTTCTGTGCAATTGGTTTCCTTTGTAATTGTATATATTTTATTTGTTGCATTTAAAACATTATTATGAGAAGGGATCTTTAGGCTTCTGCAGACTGTCAAAGGGATCCATTACCCAGCACACGGCAGGAATCTGCAATGTAGCTGAATGTTCTCATTTTTATAGAATAGAAAATGAGGCACAAGGTTAAGGGACATGTCCCAGGTCTCACTGCTCTCATGGGGAGGAGCAGGGGTTCAAACTCAAGGTGCCTACCTGCAATTCTATATTTTGTAGAATATTTGGATAATTAAAAATGTATTTTTCAATCATTTTCATTTCCAAATATATTACTTTTGAGTTATCCTTTTAAGAAAGATTTTTTTTGGGGGGGGTGGCCAAGTGGTGCAGTGAGTAAGAACACTGGCTCCGGTGTCAGGAGACCCGGGATTGGTTCCAGCCTCAGATACTCGGCACCCACACAAAAATAACTGGCTGTGTAACCTTGAGCAAGTTATTTAACCTCAATTGCTTTAAAAAAAATTTTTTAAAAAGAAAGATTTTTTTTTGGAGGGGGAAAGGCAAGGTAATTCGGGTTAAGTGACTTGCCCAAGGTCACACAGCAAGTGTCAGGTGTCTGAGGCAGGATTTGAACTCAGGTCCTCCTGACTCCAGAGCTGGTACTCCATTCACTGCACCTCCTAGTTTCACCAAAAGATTTTTTTTAAAGAAAAAAACAAACATATGATGAGCCCCACCTACAGTCCCCCACCTCCGCAGAGGAGCGCTCTGGAGCTTCTCCTCTCTTCTCTGGGGAGGTGAATGGCCCACCCTGGCTAAGGCTCCAAAACTTGGGTTTCCATCCTGTCCAAGCACCCAGAGGACAGAGCAAACACAGGGGCCTTCTCCTAGATGGGAAGAAGCGACTGCTGCAGGCCACCCAGACTTGCTCTGGGCCCAGGATCATCCACTCAGGGATCCGGCTCTAGGCCTCCTCCCCTGCTCCACCTCCTCACGCTGCCTGTGACTGCCTGCTGTGAGCGCTGCTGCAGGGGGAACACCAGCCAGGCTTCCCAGCCCCTAGAGCTGCTCCCCAGTGGTCGGATAGCCTCCCTTTCCAGCTGGACGGTCGTCCCCCATCAGAATCTAAGTTCTGCTTCTTGGAGGGTACCAATAGGCTTGCTTGCTTTCACTGTAGCCCCATTACTTTTCAGTGGCATCACATGGAAAACTATCAATACGCTTTTTTTCTCCCTCTCTTCCTTCTTCCATTTTTTCTTTCTCTCTTTCCATCTCTCTTTCCTCCCTCCCTTCCTCCTTTCTATCTTCTTTTCTATTTCTCTCCTAATCTGTTTCTGTCCCTCACATCTTCCTTTCCCTCCCTCCTTCCCTCCCTCTTATCTTTCTTCCTTTCCCTCCCTCTCTCCTTCTTTTGCTCCTATCTTTCTCTTCTTCCCTTCCTCCTCCTTCCTTCCTTCCTTCCTTCCTTCCTTCCTTCCTTCCTTCCTTCCTTCCTTCCTTCCTTCCTTCCTTCCTTCCTTCTTTCCTTCCTTCCTATCTCTTTCTACTCTCCACTCTCTTCTGGGGATAGCCTATATCTCATCAGGCAGAACCAAGTTCCTTGTTCTTAGCTGCAGACCTGCAGGATGTGTCTCCCTATATAGAAGCCTAAAAAATCTATTTATGGGCCCAACTGTCAATTTCCTTGAGTGACAGGCCTGCCCCGATTTGACTATGTAGCCAAATGTGTCTGCATCCAACATTATAAATAGAAGCCTCCTTCTACCATCAACCTCCCCCCATACCCTACCCCCTACTCCAGGAAGCAATTTGGGTTTGCAGGTATTTTTATATTCATCTATCTTTAATTATATCTATACAACTGTCAGAGATTAATGATTTCCTCAATCTCGTACCACTAAAAGGAGGCCTCCAATCTTACAACCACAGAGAAGAATGGCTCAGACGTTCGCTATCAGGAACACAGATCCCTCTTTTCCCAGCAGAGTCAGGCCTGAAATTTCCTCACATAGTAATTTTGTTCAATTTTTCTATGAATTATTGAAACAGGAGTAGCAATCACTATGAAAGATGGGCCTGTGAACGGTGATGGGCGCGACCCACACTCTCTTTGGAGGGGTCTGGCCCAGGCCCCTGAGAAGGAAATGGCGGGAGATGCCAAGCAGCCAACAAGGACCCGAGCACAGAAAAGGGAAACTGAGGCATCAGGGCGTGGATTGAGGCTGAGCTTCGGTGTTTGCTGAAAGTTACTTTCCTGCTCTGAGTCTCAGTGGCCTCATCTCTATAATGGGTTGTGTGGGGCTAGATTAGCTTCTCTGTCCTAGTAAGACCCCATATGAACTTCTCCATTCATGTCTGAGTGCTGCTGTTCAGGAGAGTCAGGGCTGAAGTCAAGCACTAGGAACCAGGACTCTTTAGGGTCCGGAATCCCCTGGCACCTGAAGCTTGGAAGAAGGAAACAGGGCCTTTTAACCAGGAGAAGAAAACGTTTACTGGGAGACAGGATAGTTGTGATCCAGAATTTAGTGAGCTATTAAGGGGAAGGAAACAAGGAAAAAATTACAGTAATAAGGCAGAAGGCAAATCTGAGCAGGAATTGAATATCATAGAGCCAGGACTTCAAAACAGTAAGACTTGAGTTTGATTCCTGCTCCAGATATTTCCTGTGTCTATGGCCCAAGGGCAAGCCTTTTATTCTCCCTCAGACTCAGTTTCTTCATCTGTTTTAAGAGGATAATAACAGAACTAAACTGCAAGGTTGTTGTAAAGATCAAATGAGGTAATATAACATAGAGATATTATCATTATTAATGGGAAGTTATTAGACTTGGATCAGGAAAACCAGAATTCCTATCCATCCTCTGACACTAGTTATGTGGCCTTGGGCAAGTGACTTAGGCTTAGTTTAACCATCTGTAAAATGGGAACAATATTAGCTACACTCTTGCAAGCTAACAGTGAGAATCGATCTAATCCTACATGTTAAGTGAGATCCCACCTGTACAATCCTGAGAGGCTTCTACATATGTGGTCGCCCATTCATCAGCACCATGAAGGCATTTCTAGTAATGAGAGTGGTCCAGAAGTAAAATGAGTGGTTTAATAGATAATGCATTCCCTGTCTTCCTGTGGATTCAAGAAAAAAAGGGGCAACCATTTGCCTAGGATATCGAAGAAAGGGATAAATGGAAGGTAAATTTTTCTCTCAATGAGAGTTGTCCAAAATGGAATGGGTAGCCTGGGAGGTAGTGGGCTGCCTGTCACTAGAGGTCCTCAAGATCAAGCTAGCTGACCCCTCGTTGGCGAAGGCACCCAGGACATTGTGGAATAGGTGGCCTCAGAGGTCCCTTCCAACTCAGACATGCAATGTCAATTTTAAACGAATTCTTAGCGTTATAGGTCTGAAATTAGAAGTGACCTCGAAGGCCATTGAGTTCAATGCCCTTCATTCTACAGATAAGGAAACTGAGGATTTGATATTGGGGGAGAGATGAGAATAGATGACCTTGGAGGTCTTGTCCAAGGTGGAGACTCATAAAGACTATATATAATTTATACTGTAATATCAATATTACAAAATGAACATTTTGAAGACTTTTATGAAATCATGTAAGATGAAGGGAGTAGAACCAGGAGAATAATGACACAAATAAATAATTCTGAAAGGTATGAGCAACTAATATGATGACCATCCATGCATGCCATCTATAAAACATATATACATAGATAATACGCACAGGTGTGTGTGTCTGCATGCTATTCAGTTGTTTTCTGTTGTACCTGACTCTCTGTGACCCCATTTGGGGTTTTCTTGGCAGAAATATTGGAATGGTTTGCCATTTTCTTATCCAAATCATTTTACAGATGGGGAAACTGAGGCAAACAGAGAGAAGTGACTTACATGGGGTTGTATAATTAGTAAGTGTCTGAAGCTGGATTTTGAAGTCAGGTGTTCCTAACACAAGGCTTGGTACTCTATCCTCTATGCTCAACCATCTAGCTGAGACATGTATACACATATCCACAAATAACACACAGTGTATTGTCAGGCACACATGAATGTGTGGGTATATGTACGTGCATACACACATACTTCCATATATACATATATAATATGCATGTATATAAATACAGCCCATAAGGGAATTTGTTATACTTGACTATTCTTATTTATTAAAAAGAATTTCTTTTTCTTTTCTCTCTTCCCTCCCCTCATGCAAGGTCAACTTGCCGACCTCCCAGCGAGGCCCCAAATCCAGGTCCTTCCACCATCCCACTCTGCCCCTCCTGCTAGCCTATTGAATACAAGTCTCAGGGACTTTTTAAATTAATGTGATAAGAAGGCAGGAGATGAGCAGAGGTACAAACCCTGACTCTCCCAGAAATCAAAGCCACATCCTCTAGAAATTCCTCTCCTTGCTGCAGTTCAGGTGCAATTTGAGGTGCCATAAAGGAACTTTGCATCTAAATGACTGCAAAGGACATGGGGACACATGGACAAGACAGAGAGATGGCAGAAGACGGAGGCTCCTAACCCAGCTCAGGCATTTTTTAGATGTTTCCCAGAAAGGGCATAGATGAGAGGATCTGGGTTTAAATCCCAACTCTGAGAACTAGCTATGTATGTGATTTTGGGCAAATCACTGATTTTCTCTGGGTCTGTTTCCTCAGCTATAAATGAGGAGGTTAGACCCAGCTGGTCTCGGACGTCCCTACTAGCTCTAGAGCTAAAATCCTATACATCCTTTTTAAGAAGCCTAAGAATGTCAGATTTTATTGTTTGTTTTTTTTTCCTTCTTTTTTTTTCTTTTTGGAGGAGGAAAAGCAGGGCAGTTGGAGTTAAGTGACTTGCTCAAGGTCACATGGGTAGTAAGTGTTAAGTGTCTGGGGCAAATTTGAACTCAGGTCCTCCTGACTCCAGGGCCGATGCTCTATTCACTAAGCCACTGAGCTGCCCCGTATTTGTTTTTTTTTTTTTTTCAATGAGAGATGTTTCTATTCTGGAGGCAAGAGTTAGGAGTATCTATAGATCCTACAATATTAAAAAAGAATTTTTCTAAACATGTATATGTATTTTCAAATCTGACTCTCTGGGAGTTTTGACGTCTTCCTCTAGTTCTCCATATGCTGAGAGCTTTTCATTGGAGATTATAAGGATTTTGCATTGTGACAGCTACAAAAATGTTACTTTACAAATTTTATGAATTGATGATAGGTCTGAATGATATGAATAGAATATGTTACTGTTTCGTGGCCACATGAATTCTTCTCTAACATTGCCATTATCATCATTATTATTAGGCATTAGGTAATAAATTTTAAAAATACAGTCAATGTCAGCATGCCTCCTTTGGACTGTGTTTGCTTCCTTCTCCAGGTATCAAAAGTTCCCTCCATCAGGAGTTTATTAAGTTTATAATTCCAAGAGGATGAAGTAAATATTTAATATTTGATTCCTAATCCCTCAATATTTCCACATTGAGATTTTCCCTATGTTTTACAAGACCACCAGAGGTTTGCCACTCTTAGCAAGTGTGACTAATGAAACCTGGCAATTCCCCAGCTCCAAAGCTGAGGCCGGGCTAGCCCTCTGCTTTCTCTGAAAGCCAGCTCTTGAATAGCCATGATACAAGCTCTTAACTAGCGTGCAATTGGCGCCATTAATAATCTTGAAAGTCTCTTGCTCTAGGACAATCAGTCCCGGGGAGGGAAGGTGATGGAGAGGGTAGAAGCAGATGCAGGGACCTGATGGATCCTCTGAGATAACTTCAAAAGGGAAATATCCGGGAAGTTGTCTTGTTATAGATAATGTTTGGGTCCTTGGTGGCTAACGACCACATCCACACTCCCAGGCCTTCTCTCACCCCTGACCTCCAGGCCAACATCACCAATTGCCTGCTAAGCATTTCTATCTGGATGTCAAACCCAACATGTTTGAAATGAAACTCATTCTCTTTCCTCCTAAACTCATCCTTCCTCCCAACTTCCTTATTTCTGTCCAGGGCATAAATATTCTTCCATTGGTCCAAGCCCCAGCGTAGGAGTCTCAGGTAACTGCTCTCCTCTCCCTCACTTTCCAAAGTCAATACGCTTCCATTGCTTCTCCACCTTCTCTTCAATGATATATCTGGCATCTGTTCCTCTATCACCTGCCACAGGCCGAGCGCCGAGTTCAGGCATTTATCTTCTCTTCTCTGCCTCATTGAAAGTGCCTTCTGCATGGGCACACTGCCTCTGATCCCTCCTTTTTTCCAATCCATGTCATACTCAAGCTGCCACATTGTCATTTCTACAGTACAGGCCTGGCCACCATTCCTCTCTGGTCAAGAAGCTTCAATGGCTCCCTCATGGGTCTAAGGGAAGTTACAAACTCCTCTGTCTGCTGGCTGGCTTTTAAAGCTCGTCATCATCTAGCTCCAACCTAGTTCTGTGAACTCATTTCTGATTATCCTCCATTATGTCCTCTATGTACCAATCAAATTAGCCTACTTGCTAATCCCCATGTACAGCCTTCCATTTCCCAATGTGACATCATTGCACTGGTCATCTTTCTGCCTGTGAATATCAACCCACCTCTACACCCAACCACATGGAGGGCGGGGTGGGGTGAGTGGGGAGCACTAATAAGCACTGACTTAACCAAGGTCCTGTGTAATGAGCAGGACTTTAGGCAAGCCAATGAAGGTTCCTGAGGCTGTTTCTTCATCAGTAACAAGGAGAGAAGCACTCCTTGCACTCTGGACTCACTGGTCACTGAGGAAGATGCATTCTGAGTGAGTCCTGTAGCTAAGGTCCCAGGAAGGCAGAGAAAGCAGGGAAAACTGGGTTCAAATCTCAGCTCTACCGCTTCCCAGCCTTCCAACCATGTGATCAACACACATTTATGTAATAGCTACTGTGATGTAGTGGACAGGGAGGGAGCTGGCCCCAAAGCCAGGAAGCTTTGAGTTCAAGTCTGGCTGCTGACTCGTACTGACTGTATGATCTTGGGCCAGTCACATAGCCTCCAAATGCTCTGGGCAAGGCTCTAAGATTATAAATTTCAGATAAAGTTGCCTCGGTGAGGTGAGCTTCCTTCCTTGTGAGTTCCTAATATCTGTCTCCTCTGTACCATTTGCAGGGTGAGGCGCTCATGATGCAAAGGCAAGAGCAAAACAAAAGTCTGTGACCTGAACATTCTCTTTACTTTTTGAGCTACAATTTCCACATCTGTAAAATGGGGAGAATACTAGTCTTTCTCATAAGATTGTCAAAGAATCCAAAGACTCCAGAGTGTCAAGCATTCATTAAGTTGACAGAAAGTGTGGTGTAAGGGATAGAGAGCTGGTCTCTAAGCCAGGAAAAGCGGAGTTCCAGTCTCGCCTTTGACATGTCCTTGGCTGTGTGACTCTGGGCAAGGCACTTCTCAATGCCCCAGATGAGTCTCTAATGTTATAAAGTGCCTAGAAAGTGCTGACATGAATGAGTGAGGAATCCAGGATTTCCATCTATCAGTGACATCATGGGTCTAGTTCCTATCTCTGCCTATGCCCCCTTCAAGTCTCCTCTGACACTGCTTCTACTCCAGCATCTCACCACTATTCTACCAGTCTGCTGTCCAGTGTCCCTGCCTTGACTCTCTCCCCACTCCTGTCCATCCTCTGCTCAACTGTCAAATTAATCTTCCTAAAGTATAGGTATGACATCTCACCTTCTATGGCTCGCTGTCACCTCCTGGATCAAGTATAAATCCTCTGGTTTTTAAAGCTCTCCACAACCTGACCCCATTCTTACCTTTCCAGGCTTCTTAAACTGTACCTCCATGATCCAATAATACGCCTGCTTGGGGTTCCTTGAGAAAACATTTCCTCTGACTGTTCCTGATGCCTGGAACGCCCTCCCTCCTCACCTCTCCTTCCTGCATTCCTTTGAATCTCATCCAAAAATCTGCTCCTCATCTCCCTCCACCTAGCACCTTCCCTCTGAGAATCTCACCAGTGTCTCTGGTCTGTATCTTGCATGTAATGACTCCTCTCTCAGACTGTAAGCCTCTTGAGGGAAAGGCCTGTCTTATACCTATCTCTGTATCCTTAAAAACGAGCACAGTGTCTGGCACACAGCAGGGACTTAACAAATGCTGGTTCATTGACTGACTGGTAGCTACTGGGGACACAAACATCTACATTGCACTGAGGGGTGGGGTAAAACATGAGAACGGATAAGTACAAACACCTGATCATTTGGGGGGGGGGGGAGAAAGAGAAAGAGAGAGAGAGAGAGAGAGAGAGAGAGAGAG
>NW_027185852.1:18916459-18921662 GCF_028583685.1 Petaurus breviceps papuanus | reverse complement strand
AGAGAGAGAGAGAGAGAGAGAGAGAGAGAGAGAGAGAACTTAAAATCAAGCAGATCAAAATGGAGGAAAAAGCCCATGAGCTGAACCTTGTAATCCTCTAGGAATTCTAAGAGGTAGCAATAAGGCAATGTGGTAGAGAGAGTAATCCCAGCATGAAGTACAGCCTAGGCAAAGACATGGTGGTGGGAGATGGAACCAAATGAAATCACAGATACGCAACTCATTTTAAGTCACAAATGGCTATGGAAATGTCATCTGTTGTTCTCTTTCCCCACTTACCAAATAGACCAGAGAATAGGGCTGTCTTTCTCCTCACATCTCTAGACAGAGCCACCTTGTTAGTTATATGATGCTTCAGCTACTGCCAAACTCTTTTCAGGATTTCTTCACATCTCCAGTGCTTAGCACAGGGTCTGGCACACAGTAAGGGCTTAATAAATGCTTGCTAAGTGAAGTTCTAATCCCACATTCCTTTGATTGGATACATGTCCTCCAAATGAAGCCCCTGTAATAATTCACATCCTCCAGCCATGGTCTCAAGACCGCTCCTCCACCCCTCTTCCAGAAGCATCTTCTGGGACCAAGGATGGTATCCTGGATTTCATGTCAGGAAGAGATTGGCCGATAGGGGGAGGGGAGAGGGAGCGCTGGCTTCCATTTGTAGTTGGGATAATCCTCTCCCAATCATTTGTGACATACAATCATTTCTTCAGTCTGAAGCAAGCTCAAAGGATTAAGGTTTTTAGGTCAAGATGCAAGGATAATGTTTGACCATGGGGATTATGTAGGTCTGGTTAAAAGAAGAAGTTGTCCAGTGGAGTGAGGGCTGGAAATTGGGCCCAGGGGCTGTCAGCAAAGCCCTTTCTTCATCTAAGTTGTAAAAGCCGGCAGAAAAATGATTTTTTTTCTTAAAGAGAGAGAACAGCTCGTATGTACACAGCACTTTCAAAATAACCTTATAAAGTGTGAGGTAGCTGGTTCCACAGTTATTAGGGGACAGGGATAGGAACTGGGAGCCCTGGGATTTCATTGGCAGAGGGAACTCTCAGATGAGGAAATTCCTTCTCCTAAAGACTGTCAACACCTTCTCTTCAACTTAAGTCCTTAAAGAGATTCCTGGGGCATTAAGAGGGGAAGGTCTTGCCCAAGATCATACAGTCAGTATTGTGTCAAAGGCTCTTGGACCCCTAACCTCACTGCTGTAAAACTGGCTCGCTATCCACTACATATGTTGCTTCAATCAAAAACTATCAGCTATATTATGTGAATGATACTGATGCTTCACTTGGCCTGGGGATGATCGAGAACCAAGTCAAAGTATGTGGAGAGATGTTGAGCCCCTGCAGTTTCTAGGAAAAAGATCCTGGGGTTCTAGTGGCCATTCAGCATGAGTCAGCGCCAAAAGCCAATGGCACAAGGTTTAGTTTTTGCTAATGACATTAGCTCCCATCTCTGTTGCTATCTAAAATTGGCAAAGCACTTTCAGGACTGAAAACAGCCTGGGCATAAGCAGCTGGCCACTTAAGAGACAGAAAGTTGGAGTTAAGAAGACCCGAGTTCAGATTCATCCTCTGACACTTATGAGTATGTGTGACTCTAAATAAGTGACCCAACCTTAGTCTGCCTCAGTTTCCTCATCTGTGAAATGGGGATAATAAGAACATTCCCTTACCTGGACTGTTGTGAGAATCAAATGAGACAATACCTGTGACTTAAACCTTAAAAAGCTACGTAGACCCTAGCTATTATCGTCACTATGTTGTTCATTATTATTAATACGGGAGGTTTTATTATCCTCCCCATCACGCAGGTGAGGAAGCTGAAGGCTTGCCCAGAAAGGCAGGGCTATTTGCCACAAGGCACGTGGAGCAGCAGAAAAAGGAAGAGAATTGGTATCAGAGGACATCAGTGTGATGGTAAGGCACTTAGGTCTGGCTGACCTGCCGGAAGCCACTTGTCTCTCCGGGCCTCAGTTTCCTCAGCTGTAGAAGTGGAAGCTTAGTTAGATGGAGGCTGACATCCCTTACAGATATGGATCTATTGTGTACAATACAAATTCCCACTTTCTCAACAGGGCTCAGTTTCCCCTTCTGTGAAACAAGGAGGTTGTCCAAGACAGCCACTAAAAGATCCTTCAGGCTCCAAATCCATGATCCTGGAATTCTTCCTTCTTCCTCCTGCTCCTTCAAGGTCCCCTTGCAATTCCAGGGCAATTCCAAATGCTTTAAGAATTTCATTTTCATTCAGAAGTGTGTGAGACAGGAATAGGAAGCTGTGTAAAGTGTTTCCCAAGCCTTAAACACCATCAGCTACTGTTGCTATTATTGTCATTTTTCCAGGTCCAGACTTCTAGCCACCATCTGCCTCCCAGCAGTAAAGCATCCCAACCTAGGGAAGGGGTGGGGGGAGGAAGAACACTTACATAGCATCCCCTATGTGTCAGGGACTGTGCTAAGAGCTTTACAAATATTATCTCATTTGATTTTCACTAACCTTGTGAGGCCCAAGAGGGAGAAAGGACCCCAAAGGTCAATAGGTTAGAGTAAATCAACATTTCATTGAAGGACTCTAATCTTACCCCATAATTTTACAGATGAGGAAACTGAGACTAGAAAGAGGAAGCTCATAGAGCTAGCCTATGGCCAACATGGAACATGTTGCTTCTCAGTTTGGGGTGCCATATTGAAGGGTGGACATGAATAACAAGCACCCATACCAGGGAGTGACCAGCAGTGGGGTGGTGGTTGGCAGAAGACTAAAAGTCATCCCCAGTGAATTTCTTAAGAGGTAAGTACATAAGAGGATGTGGTTAGGAAGATTCTGTGGAAGGCCTAGTACCAGGTGTTGTACACAGTAGTCACTCAATAAATGTCTTTAGAATGAATGAATGAATGAACAGGTGCCAACTTATCTCATTAAGTCCCCCAAAGTTTTCATCTTTAGGAGGCTAATTGGCACTAATACGCTAGGTACCAGATGGTTCATAAGTGGAGAGATTCAGCAGATTTTTCATTACCCAAGCTTCAAAGGGTTTGCAGAGATAACACAAGGAGTGTATCCATATACGCTTGTTTCAAACCCTAAAGCGTGCTAATGATCTGCTAAGTTGGGAAAGTCTGGCTCCATTCCATGTTCTTTATCCAGTGGTACCATGGGCCAGTCATGGTAAGATGGGCCAGCCATGGCTTTCCCCGGCCCGTTCTCAAACAGGATCTATCCCATTATGCAGAGGGACACTTGGCTCAGTTTAATTTGAACCAAGATGCCTTAAAAATGTCACACAATTTTAAAAAAACAGATTTGGAGCCAGAGTCCAAGGGTTCAAATATTGCTTCTACCACTATGACCTCAGGGAAGTTACTTAGCCTCCCTAGGACTTAATTTCTTTATCTGTAAAATGAAGAGGTTATGCTAGGTGCCCTCGTTGGCCCTTTCTCATTCTGGATCTATTACCCATTGCTTCAATTAATAAGAAAATTATAATAGAGTAGAGAGAAAGCTGAAATTATAGTCAGAGGGACATGAGTTTAAATCATGCCTCTGGACTGTAATAGCCATCTGACCATAGGGAAGCTAGGAAACCACTCAGTATCCCAGTAAAAAATCCAAAGGTAGTTTACAAATGAGTTGTAAAGCTCCATGGGTAAAGGGAGTTTCCACATGCAAAAATTATTTCACAACAGATAAATATCAGGCATGTGCTCCCCGCCAGAGTAACCTGGCAAAAGGGCCAGCCATATTTGTAGCAAGCTTTACAATTTACTGAGACTTTTCTCTAACACCTTTATGAGACATGATATAATTGTTTAAGCAAATTTAATGCCTTTTTTGCATTACATATATTTTCCAACATGTCCTGTCCTTTCCTGCTCCCAGAAAGTGATTCCTTATAACAACAACCATGACAAAAGTAAAGTCAGCAAAATTATCCAATATAGAAAAAGTTGGACAGATAGAACATTCCATACCCATATTCCCCCAGCTCCTCAAAGAAGTGAGGGGGAATGAGGGAGGACGATCACAAAGGAGGTATCATAATTATCATTATCTCCATTTTATGGATAAGGAGACGTCATTCACCAGGTATGCTGAATGCCCCAAATCCAAAAGATAGAAATGGCAACCGATGGAATGAGAATTCGAATCCAGTCCCAGAATCTCAGACTTGAGAAGAGTCTCAAAGGGTTCCTAATCAAACTGCCCTGAACAGGGATACCCTCCTTAACATACCTGCCCTTGCTATGTCATCCGATCTTGGGTTAAAGGCCTTCATGGGGAGGAGGTGATCATTCCTCCCATGGCAGCCTTTTCATCCCTAGAGAATTCCAATTGTCAAGATTGCTTTTCTCGAATCCCTTCTTCCAAGACTTTATATGAAAACTTAACCTGGAATGGGCAGGGGTGAGGGAGAATGTTGTCGGAAATAAATTGAATTTCAAAAAAATGGATGCACCAACTACCTTTTCTCCATTGGTCTCTCCTCTCTTACCATGTCCCATCTCCAAAGGATTAAATCTTTGTGATAATTGGTGGGCTAACTGGCCCATATGGTGAGAGAATCAGCTACTTCAACCTTAATTAGCATCATGTTTGAATGAATCTTTTTCAGCTCATGGCACAGAGATGCTGTTGTAAATATCTATAGCCCATTTGAGGGGGGGAAGAGGGAGTTACCAGGAAGAATGTTGGGGATATTCAACACTCCTTATCTCATTCTTATTGAAAACAGGAAAGAAAGAGGAAGGGGATAAAATAACCTGGGGCATTTTTGAGAAATGCCTTGGAAAGGAAGATTTCTTTAAAAAGAATACTTCTTGGGATTAGAAGGGATTTTACTGCCATCTAGCCCAATCCATACGTGAGGCAGAATTCTCCCGGCATCCTACCTATGAGTAATCCTTGGGCCTCTGCTGAAAGGTCTCTACTGACTGGAAACCCACTATCTCCCATTCAACTTCTGGACAGCTCCCATGATTGCTTTGTTCCTCATATCAAACCGAAATTTGTTTCTCTGAAATCTCTACTCCTCGCTAATAGTACTGGCCTCTGGGGCCAAGCAGAGCAAACTTAATCCCTCTTCCAAGTGACAGCCCTTCAAATACTTAAAGATAGCTATCATGCCCCAAAACTTTTCTTCTCCAGGATAAGCAAACTGGGTCTGTCTGTCTGTCTGCCTCTCTCTCTCTCTCTCTCTCTCTCTCTC
>NW_027185852.1:18899360-18916359 GCF_028583685.1 Petaurus breviceps papuanus | reverse complement strand
TCTCTCTCTCTCTCTCTCTCTCTCTCTCTCTCTCTCTCTCTCTCTCATACACACACATACACACACACAGTATAATTCATAATCTGGGGTGACACAGGATTATTTTTAAAACTTCATAACTTTGAGCTTTGGGTAAAATTCCTTCATTTTCTTCTTCCCTGATTTATGGATGGCTCTGGAATGTAGAAGAGGCCTTACAAGACACAGAGGGAGGTCTCCCTTCCCTAGGACAGGCAGCTGGCAATCTGACCAACTTTAGTCTCATCCTTCTGTAGGATCATGTGAAGGTGGTCTCCATACTTTACCTTCTGACCCATAAGATCCTTGAGCACCAGAGGGTTCAAAAGTCCTCTCTATCATAAACCTTAGTATGAGTTCCAGTGAGGGGCCAGGACTAGAGGCTCAGCTCACCCATTCACTAACTCTGCTGCCAGCAGTGGGTCACTTCCACTCCTTCTGCCTTTCTCCTTTCCCCTGTAAATGAGGAAGCTGGATTTATTCATTCCCCAGCTCTGACATTCCATGTTCTAGCATTCTTTATTCTAAGGCACCTTCAAGGGCTGACCTTCTGTTTGCTAAGGTCCAATTCACCTTGAATATTCTATACTCTTCCACTCCCTTCTACATCTAGAATTCTGTATCCTAAGGTCACTACCTTTTCTACCATTCACAGACCACAGAATTTCAGAGCTGGAAAGAACATAATATGCCATTATAGAATCATTCCTGCAGAGCTAAAAGGGACCTTAGACCCTTTCAGATGAGGAAACTGAGGCCTAAAGAGGTCAAGCAACTTGCTTAACATCACACAAATGAGGTGCAAAAGTCAGGACTCTCAAACCAATACTCCTTCTACCATACTATCCTACCTCCATTGAGATATGATCCATCCCATACTTAAACAAGTCTTCACATCCTACCAGATGTGTGATCATTGAGCCTTTGTTGAAGACCTCCAGTGACTATGAACCCAAGAACTCCCAAGATTGTTGGACAGCTCCCAGTAGTAGGAAGTTTGCTCCCTATACCAAACCTAAATTTGTCTCAGAAATCTCTACTCATTAATTATAGTCCTGGGCTATGGGGCCAGGTAGAGTAAAACAAATCCCTCTCCCACACATATTTGACAAACGCTATCCTGTGCCCATCAAGTCTATCACTCTCCAGCCTAAACATTAGAATTTCCCTCAGTTATTATGAATATTGTTGTATTTCTAGTTCCTTTGCCATGCTGTTTACCCTCCCTCTCAATAACGTTCAGATAATAAATGTTCTGCTTGAAATATAATGTCTAGAAACAATTTTTATTCAAGCGTCCCTTCTTGTTTGGTCTATGACTTCATGGATGGGCAAGAGTTAAAAGGAGGGAGGGTAGGCCCTCAGTATTTCATTTCTTCAAGATCTAGGTGAAACCTTTCTTTAATAACAGCAACGATGTTAATGGCTAACATTTATATAGTACTTTTTACATGCTAGGCACTACACAAAGTGCTTATAATTATTATCTCATTTGATACTCACAATAACCCTGGGAAGTAAGTGCTATTATGGTTCCCATTTTACAGATGAGGAAACTGAGGTAAATAGGGTTAGAGTGACTTGCTCAGGGCTAGATAGCCAGTAAATGTCTGAGGCCAGATGTAAACTTAGATCTTTCTGATCGTCCATCCCCTCTGCCAACCTAGCTATCTATTTACATCTCATCCAGCCTTACACCCAGAAAACAGAACCATTTGCTCGGCCACCTTTCATGACCAAACCCAATACTTTCCACCTCTTCTTCTCAGAAAAGTAATTTTATCATAGTGACAACAACTGCCTTATGGTTCACTCACCATCCTGGGGACATCCCAGACTAAAGGTCCCATTCCTAGCCACCATTCCTCTATATATGCTCTCTCCCATATTAGAACCTAAGTACCTTGAGGGAAGGAATTGAGACAGTCACCCTTTAATATCTGTATTCTCAGTACTCAGCACAATGCCTTACACATTTTTTGGGGGGAGAGAGGCGGGAAGGATTAATAAAGACCTGTGATCTAATTGGTGTTGAAACCTTCCAGGGAAGAAACTCCTTCTTTTAACTGAAATTAGTGTTTGCTTTGCAATTTATAGTTTTACCAAGTTGCCTGGGGTACTGAGAACTAAAGTGACTGGCCCAGGGTCACACAGCCAGTATGTGCCAGAGGTAGGATTTTAACATGTTCCTTCCAAACATTGAGACTAGTTCTCTATCCAATGAACTACAAGACCTCTTCTTTCTTAACAAGTGCCTGCTCCTTCCCTCCTTCATTCATCCTAAGAGCCAAGCAGAATTGCAGTAGTTCTAAAGAAATGTGAGATGGGCAAATTTAGAGACATTTCCACGCCAGATGTTCACATGGACCTGTCTGTGTTCTGTGGTAGATCATTCCTAGCTCATATTGGTCTGATCAGCCACAGTTGGACATATAGTACCTTGACCCCAACATAGTGATGCCATTTTGGTCTTCTTCAATAGTGAAGGACATGGGGTGGCTAGGTGGTGCAATGAATAGAGCATCGGCCCTGGGGCCAGAAGGACCTGA
Organism: Petaurus breviceps papuanus; assembly: GCF_028583685.1. NCBI lineage: Eukaryota > Metazoa > Chordata > Mammalia > Diprotodontia > Petauridae > Petaurus > Petaurus breviceps. The sequence continues at coordinate 18,913,792 of NW_027185852.1, read as the reverse complement.
GTTCAAATCCAGCCTCAGACATTGAACACTTAACTAGCCATGTCACCTTGGGCAAGTCACTTAACCCCGATTGCCCTGCCCTCCCCCCTTCAAAAAAAAAACACAACAAAGAGTGAAGGATAGCAATCAACCAACCATTCACCCTTCACTGTGGCAGTCATGAGTTCTTCATTACATGTTTGGAAAGCATGGTACTAACAGCAAAGTAACTAGCCGTACACACATAGTTGGAAATTAATAATATGTGCATTCAACATCGACTATAAACAAATTCATCTGAATCTTCGTTTCGCTGGTGACCATTAAAGTACCTGGGACAAAGCTGGCATTTCATAAATGCTCATTGACTGACTCATTTTGACTCCTGGGTGAAAGTGCATTAATAATTAGCAGCAATTCAGACATGGGGCTGGCAATAGCAAAGGAACCAAGCAACAGAGCCTTTTCCTTTAGAGGGACCTTATAGGGTCAGAAAAGAAAACGATTTTCTTCCTGCTTTGTTCTGCTACAAAGTGAATCATGTTGGGCAAATGGCTTGCATTCCCTAGCTCCTGTACAATGAAGGACTTGGTCTTGTGGTTTCTAGGATGCCATCCATCTCTGACATTCCACGGATCAATGAATGGTATCACTAGCATTGACAACATAAGCATTGCCACACTGTGTCAGATACACGGTGCATGAATCTGCCTGTCCCCTTCCCAAGAAGCAGGTGTCTGTGACTGCCCATGTGTCAGTCAAGGCCAGACGCCTTCTGAGTTTGGTTCTAGCCTTAGCTGATACATACATAATGCCCCCTCCCCCATTTAAAGGGCTATTAACATTCTTCTGATCTTTGCCTGTATCTTGAGCTCCTCATGCCATCCCAGTCTTGGACCTGGTTTCCTAATCCCTGCTGCCTAACTTCCTGGACACTACATTATTTCCTTGACATCTATTACCTATCTGTCTCCTTCTCTCTGGTTTAGGTGAGCTACTTGAACTTGTCCTTGGGCTTAGCTAGACCTCTGACCTTTGCCCTCTCTTGTAAGGAGCTGTAGCAAAGTAAGGGTACTGGATTTGAGGGTCAGAGAGGCTGAATCCTGTCACTGTGTTAACCTTGAAGAAGTGACTTAACACTTCTGAGACTCAGTTTACTCATCTGTGAAATGAAGAGATTAGACTAACTGGCCTCTGAGCTTCCTTCCAGCTGTAAAACTATGATCCTATGATCCTATGATCCTTTGGCCTTTCTAAATTCTATAATCTGATTGTATTTTCATGGCCTCAGATCCCACACCCTGCCCCTTCCTGGCCTTATACTCTAACCAAAGTGACTCTGGATAAGCCAGTTATTCTCTCTAGGTCTCAACTTTCTTATTGAAAAGATGAAAGCTCTTGGAGGTCCTTCCCAGATCTGACACTAGAACACATTTTGTGTTCTACATTTTACATTCCATGTTCTGATCTCCTCAGCTCACATATTCTATTTTAAGAACCTTTTCAGATCTGACACTTTATATGCCAACGTCGTACCAGTGCCCTATGAGAGATGCTTCACTGGCATGGTACAAGGTTGTTAAGAGCTTGGCATAGGTACAAACTTCCCAGTGGAGAAATGATGGAGATGTGCCCTTCAAATTGAGATTACATGGGAAACCTCATTATATAAATGTGGTCGGAGCATATTATAAATGTCGATGTGCAAACTACAATCTTTATGTAATTTAATTTAATTCAATCCAACAAGCACACATCAAGTATCTACCATGAATCAGATGCTGTGGCTCATTGCAAATTCACTTAGTTTCTGCCTTCAATGAGCTTACAGTTAAGAAAGGAAATAAACCACACATACACAACTAAGAAAGGGGATCAAATAGTGTGAGAAGGAAGGGATAAGAGAGGAGAGAAAAAAAGAGGAGAGAGAAGAGGGAGAGAAAAGGGAGAGGGGGAGGAGAGGGAGAGGAAGAGGGAGAGGGAGAGGGAAGGGAGAAATGTTGGCAAAACCCTTTACTAACCTTATAGGAATGTTTAAATCTATGATGCCATGAACCTGGATCACAGAACCAAGAAATAACTTGCTAGAGGCCACAGAGATTAGCAACAGAGTTGGTGCTCAAACCCATGCCTTTTGAATTCCCAGCTCCAGTATTCTCCAGCCATACCATGTTGAAGCTTGTTAAACAGCAGGTAATCTTGACTTTCCCCAGTGGATGCATGTGCTGTTTTCTCAAGAAGAAGAAAAAAAGAGGGAACAAGAGAGCCCGGGCAAGAACCAGCATAAAATATATCCATACACCAACAATGATAGATGCATACGTTAGAGAATTTCCAGCAGACCTGCCCTATAAATTGTCATTTAAATTTGCAATTTAAAAACACTGTCTGCTTTCTTGATTCCGCTGACTGTATACTGGAGACAAATAATGGAATCCTAATAAGCCATGTTTAAATGGCATCTCCAGCCTCTCAGACAGAGAGAGAGGCAGGAGAATTCTAAGAGGGGAAAATAAATCTACCAGGAATTGAGGAGAGGACCAGAACTAAAGAGTTGCACTAATCACTTGATGAGAGATACCGGGAAAATATATTCTCAGTGGTTTCCAAGTTGACTTCTTCAGAGGAGCAGAGCTGGAGGCTCAGCCCCCATCTCACCCAACCCCCACCCCAAAGTCACCAAGAGGGCACTAAACAGTGTTCAGTGTTTACTTTTCAGCACATTAAAACAGATGAACCAAGAAATCACAGCACAGGGGAGCAGATATCAAGTCGATAAGCTGAGGTTAAAAGACTCCAGCTGCAAAAAAAGCACTCAGGCTCCGAGGCAACCATTAGCAGAGAGAAACATGCTTCTTTCTTTGGGTGATGGGCCTGAAGTGTCCTCCAAGAGCCAGGCTTAATTATAACTCACATTGCGATGGCGTCTTAAGGGTGACAGAATGCTTTCATTATAACTTCTCAGCACATGTGGTGGATCTCCCAGCCAAGAAGTGGGGGGTAATAGAGAGAGGACTAGGGTTGGTGTCTGGAAGACTTTGGTTCAAACTCTGCCTCTGACATTCATCAGTTCTGGCTGAGCCATTTAACCTCTCCCGGTCTCCCTTTCCTTATCTATAATGGGGCTATGATGGCTCCTGGACTCATGAGGATCGAATGGGATGTTTTAGCTCATTGCCAGGCACAGAGTTCAGTGCTTAATATCTGTTTGTTGATTGATTGATTGACATAAAATACTTTACAAACCATATGGAAATGGCAGTTATTATGATCAAGAGGCAGATGGTCATGTACAGAGAAGAAAACAAACCACATATACAAAATTATGTCATGTTAGAATGGAAACTCCTTGAGGCCAGGAGCATTCCCAGTATTACACACAGAGTAGGTACTTACAAGGTGCTCAATAACTGAATTAAGAAGAGTGGGGATGCATTATTCCTACCTATGACCCAGAAAATTGACACTGACTGTCTCCAATGCCTGCAATGCTTTGCCTCCTCCCTTCTCCCCACTGGATCTCCTTGGCCTTTCTTCACTCCAAATCCTACTTTTTGTAGGGGACATATCTGGTGTAGTCCCTTGCCTCTGAGATTACCTTCTATCTGTCTTGTTTATATCTTGTATGAAGGAGACAGAGAGAGAGAGAGAGAGAGAGAGAGAAAGAGAGAGAGAGAGAGAGAGAGAGAGAGAGAGAGAGAGAGAGAGAGACAGAGAGAGAGACAGAGAGAGAGAGAAAGAGAGAGAGAGAACCTTGTACTCTGTATGTATCATATAGTACTGAGCTCCTTGACTCCCCTTCAGGCCATGAGCTACTTGATGACAGGGACCCTGCTTCTGCCTCCCTGTGGAACCTGGAACACAGTAAGTGCTTACTGATTGGCTGACTCATACTAGCTGTGTGCTATAGGCAAGTGATTAACTGCTCCATGTCCTAGGAAATATGTGAAGTCTATAACTGACAGACCAGCAGCCAGGCTCTATCAATGGATGGAATTTCCACATCCCTCTACTGAAGGAATCTCAGGTCCATACAACAAAAGTAAGTAAATATTTAACATTAGAATATAAGCTCCTCAAGGACAGGAGTATCCCCAGGGCCATATACATAATAGGTACTCACTATGGGCACATTAATTTGAAGGGGGCCATGAGGTAGAAAGTATAAGGCCCAGAAGAGGGAAACCTGCAGCCTTGAGGCCATATATGACTTGGGTGCAGCTTGTTGATGGAATCCAAGTTTTACAGATCAAGGGGATTTGTTCTGTGAAGTTTGGATTCAGCCAAAGGGCTGCACATGAGTATCCAGAGGGCCACATGTGGCCTCGAGGTCACAGGTTCCCTGCCCCAGTATAAGTGATATGCTCACTTCTGTGGTTATGTAAGGAAACTGGTCCAGAGAGTAGAAGTCACCAGTGCATTCTGGCACAATTAGGAGGAAGAGGAGATCCACCTTGACTCAAAGGCTGGCCCTCTCCCCACTTTGTGTGGCGCTGTCCAAGACAGCACAGGTATGTTTCTGAATGGGAGGTAATACAGAGTATACCACACTCCTAAGATCTTGAGCTGGTGGCTGCAGAACCCCTCTGCTCTATCCTGCCAGCAACTTTGGGATCTCCCAGATTTGAACATTCTCTTCACTGATCCAGATGCCACCCATTCACATCTGTCTGTTCTGGGTGACTCTAGTCCATGACTCCCAGAAGTCCACAGCAGGAGGTCCACTCAACATGCTGGAGCCTTTCTTGATTTTTACTGGGCACTGCAAAGGCCCCTGTGGAGAAGGCCCACACCCACCTGTCACCCTACCCCCACCACATGAGGGGCTATTGCTAAGGTAGCCCAGAACCTGGCACATAACACATACATGCTCTCTGACCCTTCTTCCTAGCACACATTTCTGTAGTGTCGTCTTTGACCAAGCTCCTCATTGACTTAAGAGTCTGCTCCAACGCACCATGTCCTAAGAGATTCTCATTGTTATTTAGCAGGTTCACAGGAGCTGGGCGGGAATTTAAGGGCAACTGAGCTCAATCTTCTTATTTTATAGATGAGGAAACTGAGTCACAGATGGGTTGTGATGTGTGCAGGATCACACATGATAAACGTAAGAATCAGAGAGGTTGGGTCATTTGTCGAGGGCCATGAAGCTAACACGTTTCTAAGGGATATTGGAACTCAGATATTTCTGTCTCCAAACTGGCACTCTGGCCACTTTTCCAGCTGATTTCCTCATTTCTTCAGAGACTATTGTGTCCCATGTCTCACAGTCACATATCAATTCAACCAACACTGATTAAACAATTACTGAATGACACAAATAACTACAAAACCAAGTAATCCCTGATATATGCTTAAGAGAAATTCAAGCTGTGTGATGAGCAAGAGGGCATTGAAGGGTTTTCTGGGATAGGGAGTGTGAGGCTATGGAGGAGGAGGATTCAGTTGGGAGAGTCCAATGGCAGGACATCAGAATCCTCAGTCTTCAGCCAAGGTCAAAAGGTGGTAATAGAGGCAATGCTTAGGCTCAGCCAAGCACCATGGTGTCAGCAAGATCCTATGGCTTTGGAGAGAGGGTCCTGAGCAGGATAGAAACCACAAAAGAAGGGCTGGGCTCCAGACTTTGTGAGAACCATGAACAGAAACTGAGCTCACCCAGCTGGGACAGGCTGAGGGATGTGAATTAATTAGGCCATTGAAACACAGGAGACCCCCAACTAAAGAGAAATGGGTTTACAGATAGAAGCCTTGGGTTCGTATCATAACTAATACATGATGACTGGACCACTGTAAGCAAAGCACTTAATCTATACAGCCATAGTTTCCTCCTCTATAAACAGGGGATAATGATATTTCTAAGAATCACCTCAAAAGGTCATGGTAAGGATCAAACCATGGGAGAGGATTCCCCTGTCACTGAGAATCAGTGAGTACAGAATGAATGTCAGGGATGGTAGAGAATGCTTTTCTTGATGTTAGAGGTGGACCAGGTGATTCTAAGGTGCTTTCCCAATTTCAAAATTCTGATTTCTGCCAAAGGGAAAAAGATAGAAGTTCCCAATAAAGATGGAATCGGTGGAGTTAACCAGGACAAAACTAGAGTAAGGGCAAAAATTCTCCTTCTAACATTTTCAGCCTTGAGATTCTCTGTTTGCAGCATAGCCATGGAAACGACCTGGATGATTAAGGTATATTTAATCCAGTTTCTCTCCCCATAACCTGTCGTCACAGCCTAATAGGCATAGCTACAATTCAGTCTTATCAAAGGCTGTTGGGTGCTGGCTGATGGAGCTATAACATGGACTCTCATTTTATTAGCAAGTTGTAAACTTTCCTGGCGCTATCCACAATCAAGCTACCGCTCATAATTTCAGCCCGCTTCCTGTACACCCATCTATCCATCACCACTCCCACCCAGCTTCCAAGGCCGTTAGCACGCATCACCACATCACTATTAATAAGGAGATGCAGCAATGATCATTTTCCCAATGATAGGGGTCCTGATCTTTTTTAGGATCCTATAATAAGAACATTTTTCATTGTTGGAGATAATTCCCTTTCCCGAGCACATTCGTCAAATGCAGTTTCCAACAGGCCCGTACATCATCCTGAATTACATGATAAGATGCAGGGCTGCTATTCATCATTTGGTGCAACTCTCTCCAATTGAAGAAGCAAGTTTATGAACTGGAGTCCAAGTCCTGCCACAGGGAACACTCACCACATCTCCCTCTGCCAACAGGGAGAAGCTGACAAACCCAAGTCATATCCCCCAAGATGAAGAAGGACAAATGGGGTCCTGTGTATTCTTTATGAAGTTCAATCACATGAATAACTGATTGGAGGTGAATGTATGTGTGTGCATATGTGATTGTGTGTGTATGTCTTTGTGTGTGTGTGAATCTTTGAGTGTTTGTGTGAATGTGTGTATTTGTATGTGTGTGTAAAAGTGAATAAGCCAATAGGATTAGAATGTAGAGTCCAAAGAGAAAAAAAAAAGTCTTCTAGAAAAGATTAGAAAGAAAAAATTTTCTATAGAAAAATTAGAAAATTAGAACCAGGTTAAAGGTTTTAAATGCTTAGAATGACTCTGTATTTGAGCCTGGAGATAAGAGGGCATCACTAGAATTCATTGAGCAGGGGTGAATGATATAATCAGATGGATACTTTAAGAAAAGTGTTTGTAGGTGTTTGTAGGATGGACAGAAATGAGGCAAGACTTGAGGAAGACAGGCCAATTAGGGTTATCACAATAATCCAAATGAGAGGTAATGAAGTCCTGAACTGGCATGGTGGTTACAGGAATGGCAAGTGGGAAACACATACAAGAGACATCATGGAGATGGAAGTGACAAGATTTGGAAACTGAGGGGATATGTTGGGTGAGAGAATAGAGGGTGTGAACCTGGGCAACTGAGTTCTCTTTTGAACATGCTGGATTCAAGGAGCCCACAAGACATTTAGAGGGCGATGTACAGTAGGCAGTCATTACTTTGGGGCTGAAGCTTGCAGAAGAGACTAGGGTTGGATAAATGGATCTGAACAACACTTGTGTGAGATGGTAATTGAATCTATGGGAGCTAATGAGATCATCAAGCAACATGGTACACAGCAGGGGCCGGCAAACTACAGCTTAAGGGCCAAATATAGTCTGCCCCCTGTTTTTATATAACCTGTATTTAAAAACGTAAAATACATTTTTAGCTTAGGGATAAACAAAAACAGGCAGCGGGCCTGACTGCTACCAAGCCCTGGAATAAAGTGAAAGCAGGGAAAGGTCCATGATAGACCCCTGAAGAACAGCCACACAAAGGGCCTAGGCTCAATAATGGATCAGCAAAGGAGACTGAGAAGGAGTGATGGTCAGGTGGAGAACCAGCAGCTAGCAGAGTCATGAAAAGACAGAAGGAAGAGGGTCTCCAGGATGAGAAGATGGTTAACACTGGCAAATGCTAGAGAGAGGTCAAGAAGGTTGAGTGCTAAGACAAGGCCATTAGAGTTGGCCATTAAGAGATCCTTGGCCAGACAAGAGAGCAGCTTTCTTTTCTCTCTCAGATCTGGAGAGTTTTTATTATTATAAACAATACAAATGACAATAATAAATACCATGTAAATAACACTTTAAGGTTTAGAAATCATTTTACAAACATCTCTTTGAGTATTACCACAACTGGAAAAGGGCTTCCAACTCTTTATTCCAGATTCAGAAACTTAGGGAGGGTAGGTGATGGCACCCATAGTCACCGAGCCAGCAACTGTCAGGAGAATGCCACAGAATAAGAGGGGCCCTGCACAGCCATTTAGCACAACCCACCCATCATAACTAACAAAAGGACATCTAAGCAGAGTTAAATGCAGGTTTTCCCAATGCTGAGGCCAAAGGGTTAATTAAATGCTTTTCCCAAGATAACGGGTAAATTTAGAGTTGGGGCTAGAACTCAGGAACTCAGCTTTCCTTCCACTAATCTGTCAAACAACTTGAAGTAGAAAACATCTGCTGTCATCCCAATAACCACACAATGTTGCTTCTTCTTCTGGGGTCCCTCTTCCTTCCTGTGTCGGGGCTCCCAATGCTCTGTCATTCATTTTCTTCTCTTTCCTCTCCTCCCTTTCTCCTTAGAGTCCACCCACCTTCCTGGCTTCCATAATCATTATTCTGGGACTTGCAGAACACCTTGTGTGGGGCTTTCTGGGATGCTCATCATATAATATCGAATACAGCAATAATTTGCATTTGTACCTAACCTACTCCTACGCTGTAAATTCTGGAAGGGCAAGGGCCACGGGTTACCATCTCTCCCAAGCACTGGGCTCTCAACACACTAGTGGGAGCTCAAAAACTATTTGTCAAATGAATGAAGGCGGGAAAATTCAACAAATGAATGAACAAAAGAATCTTTCCTCCAAAACTCTGGAATATTTTGATTGCATGTCTTCAATCAACAAGTATATAAGAGTCTAGTATGTGTCAGACAATGGCCCCACAATGCCCAAAGTAAAACGATCCCTGTCCTACAGGATTTTATGTTATTGCATAGGACACATCACCCTGTTCTACCCTGCACCATTCCCTACTAGATTATGTAAGCTTCATGATTTAGGACTTACATCCTATTCAATCTTATGCTAGGACCAGCATAGGGCCTTATACATGGTGAACACTTGCTAACTTTTTTTTAAACAAATGAATGCTCAACAATCTCTAATGATCTCCCATTTGGGGACCAAAAGATGGACTTGAGAATGAGTGAAAAACCAAAAGCAAAAATCAAAACCTAGGTTCAAATTCTAGTTCCAGAATCTCCTAGCTACATAATCCCAGGCAAGCCTAGTCACTTTTCTAACTGTTTCCTCATCTGTAAAATGTGAATTAAAAAAAGAAACACTTTTAATCTATACCTCATAGGTAAGTCACCCATGAGCTAATACACAGTAGAAACAGAAGCTACCATAAAGATAACAATTGCTGCCTCAGGCTGAAGTCTAACCTTCGTCCATCATTCGAGGCCTGTCCCAATCTGGGCACAATATTCCTCTCTCTTGTATCTCCTCTCATTCACAGATGTCCCGCTGCAGCATGGCACTTCATTGTTCTCTGGGCCCGATTCGGGCACTCCTTCTGCTCTCCCCCTCCTGATGAGTCTTTCCCTTCATTCTGTGCCCAGGCTGTGGCTCACCTCTCACCCAGGCCTCACAGAGCTCTCCTGCAGATCCTGAGACTTACATTTGACACTATTCATCTAGTCCTGAATATAGAGAATTACAAGAACAAAAACTTCATACGTTCTAGGTCCCAACCCTATCGAGGTATCACAGAGACTTCATACATTCTAGATCCCAACCATATCAAGGTAGCCACCATTCCCAGAACATGTCCTGCTCCTTCTGAATCCTCTGTTCTCCAGGACCCCAACATCAGCATGTTTTAACCCTTTCCTTACTTTCATATCTCTCCAGCTCTAATGCCCCCTGAGTATAAATGATTTCTTCCATCCCTGACCAGACTTCCCCTCTACCACACGTGTTAACAATGATCAAATAGACTCTGCCTGAAGACCTCTAGGAAGAAGGAGAAGCCTGGTATCTCCCAAGATGACCCATTCCACTCTGGGACAGCCCTGACCAGTAAATGTGAGTTCAGAAGATAAAACCAGATTTCTCCTAACTCTGTCTAGTGCATCTACCATTAGACAACATTGCCTCTCTGTGATAGGATGGTGGCACTGTCTTTAAAAGTCACTTTCCTTGACCATGAGACAAGCAGCAGACCACCCCTACACCATATGTACTGATGAAAGTCACAAAATATCTATGGATTTCTAGGAAAAACCTGTCCTCTGGATAATCTATAGGAAGAGAGAAATAGGAGTCCCAGAACCCTAGTGGGTTGTCAGAGGGAAGGCCCCCTGGTTATATCAGGGTACATCCAAGAACTAATCTCTCCTCATTCCACATTCCCTTTTCATCCACATTCCCTTTCTTCTTTTACCCTGACTTACCTATATGGTATTTTTTTTTAGAAAGTTTAGACATTTTAGGGAACATTTTCCTTCAATCATTAGAAATGATCCACTTGTGGGAAATGGATTTTTAGAAAGAAAATTCATAATTTGGGGAATGTTCAGAGGAGGGTAACCAGGAGAGTGAAGGGCCCTGAATTTATGCCATTGAGTAATCAAATAAAGGAATTAGGCATGTTTATCTTGGAGGAAAAAAAAATCAAGAATTACACACTGAAAGCAAGAAGATGGTACAATGGCTGTCTATCTCTACTTTAATTCTCCTAATACTTTATTTATTTGTGTACAGGTTGTATTCACCTTCTCCTCCTTCCCCCAGGAGAATACAAGATCCCTGAGGGCAGGGAATGGTTTCCATTTCATCTTTGAATCATCACAGCCTAGCAGAGTTCTGGTACACAGCAGGCGCTTAATAAATACTTGCCATATTGCAGCCAAATGAACGAAAGGAACCCCCATGGCAGTGAGATCTCAGATACATCCATCAAAGTGTCAAAACATGCCCTCTAGGATGGTAAATTACATCCCCAGATGTTCCCAGGCACACATCTGGAAAGGATAAGCAGCTTACTGAACAGCAGTTACAGAGGAGAAGGCAAAATCCTTCTTATAATTGCTGCTCTGAACATCTCAGAGTCCCCAGGCAGGGCTTATACGTGCAACTATCAAAAAAAAAAATCATGTGTATCATTTCCTCCCAGCATTTATGTCACCATTTAAACTTAAAATGAAAATTCTTCCTGAAAATGACCCTGCTGAGTGAGGTATTCTTTAATAAATTAAAGATCATATACTCACAGAAAGGGATGAGGTCTCTATTAGGCCTGCATAATAAAATCTGATGGTCAATTTTACCATAGATAACTGCCTTGTCTCCCCAAGAAGAGCCTCCCCTATCAACTAAGGGGAAATTTATGTATTAACGTAATTAAAATCCTTGATTTCGAAGTTTTCCAGCTTGCAAATCACAGTTCGAGACAGAAGAGGCCCATTAGCTGGGTGAGTTCTCTCCCCCAGCTGTGACAGAGACCGGGTATAAATCTGCCCCAAACAGTGTTGGCCTGCCTGTTTTCCCTAATAAATGTGACTCCTGAAGAAAGTAACCCCAAGATCTCTTTGCTTGAAGATTTACAGTTGGGCCTGTGAACCAAACTCCACTCTGCCTGAGACCGAGTAAGCCTGGCCCACTGACTTTAGAAGCATGGTGTCAGAATGCTGAGAATGTCAGCTTGGCCAAACTGCATGCAATGGATGGATCTCCCCAACAATATCCCTATACTAGTTGGCTCCTCTCGATTCTACCCAAACTCCCCCAGGAGCGATCAATGCTACCCTCCAAAAATAGTCATTTCCATTTGAGGATGACTCTTATTCTTATCTTGACATATAACCTTCCATTTACCCTTTACATACATTGGATACAAGAAGTTTTTTTCATGGTGTCCCTCCCAATAGAGTGTATGATCCTTGGGGGCAGGGACCTTGTTTTTGTCTTTCTTTACATACTCAGTGTTTGCCATAGTAAGTACATAATAAATAGCTTATTAATTGACTGTACGTATTCCTTCCTTCCAGTTAAATGTGAGCACCTTGAGGACAGGGATTACTTCTATTTTTATTTTTGCATTGGCATATGTGCTAATTAAATTATTTTTCATTCATTTATAAGTGCCTGATGAATTGAACTGAGCTGAATTCTTTAGAAGCTCTTTCTTATTCTAGATTGGCCTTCTTTTAAACTTTTCTACCCAAGGTCTCCCACTACATCCAGGTTCATCTCAAGTCGTCCTGATCTATATCTGGCCACTGGACCCAGATGGCTCTGGAGGAGAAAGTGAGGCTGGTGACTCAACATGTACATCTTTCACTCATATCCAATTCACTTGCATGTCTTGCCATCACCTCCCTGATGCCATGGTCCTCTTTGAGAAAGACAGACAAAAAAACACAATAATAAACAACAACAGCCCATGAGTTCTAATTGTCTTCTCTGGTACCAAAAGAAATAAGTCTAATAATTCTTTTTGTAGAGAAGGCAACCTTTTAAATATTCAAAGGTGGAACTTAAACACCAGAGCTGTTTGTTGAACTGAATTAAATCTCCCCTAAGTCTTCTTTTCTCCAGGTTAAATATTTCTCATTTGCAGTTTATAGAGTTGCAAAATATTAGAACTGGAAGAGATTCTAAGGGATTAGCCCGACTAACTCGGGCATTTTATTGATGAAAAACCCAAGCCAAGAGGAGGTAGTTGGTTTTCTCAAGGTCATTAATAAAGTTTAATTAATTTAAATTAAAGATTATTAATAAGGTTTGATTAATAAAGGCTAGAACTCAAATACAGATCCCCAGCACCCCTACAACTCATGACCTCAGGTAAGACATGTTGTCATAAATCACTCCATATGAGTCCTAAGGATATTCTGATTAGAATGCCCCATGCCCTGCCCTGGGAGTACAATGGCTTTTAAAAATTAAATAGACCCAAGGCTGATAGGTGGAGCAGTGAATAGAGCACTGGCCTGGAGCTGGGAGGACCTGAGTTCAAATCCAATCTCAAGACACTTAACACTTACTAGCCATGTGACCTTGAGCAAGTCACTTAACTCCAATTGCCCGGCCTTTCCCCCTCAAAAAAAAAAAAATAATCAGACCCTACCCTCAAGGGGCCTGCATTCCATCAAAATGTACCTAAGTAAATAAACACATAATAAATATAATAATACATTTACAAAGGGCTTTAAGCTTTCCCTGTTATCTCATTTGATCCTTTCAAAAGCCCTGAGATATGTGTTGTTATTACCCATGGAACGCAAAATCTTAGAAAAAGTGAATGCAGAAAACTCTCTTTATATGTAATTGGAAAAATAAAGTACTATTAAGTGGGAGGGGGAAAGTCAGATTATTTGAAGAAACTCATTTTCCCTTTCCCTCCAGAATCACAGAATGACAAGGCTGAAAAGAGCCTCACAATATAATAAAAAGAAGCATTTACATAGCACTTTGCAAAGCACTTTACATAGGCCATCTCATTTTTCTCTCACAATTCTGAGCTGCAGATGTTATTTTCATCCTCATTCTAAAGAAGAAGAAAGTGAAGCAGGCAAAGGTTAGGTGACTTGTCCAGGGTCACACACAATGAGTAAGTTTCAGATTCAGGATCTCCTGACTAAAAGTTCAGTGTTCACTCCACTGCACCTCTAAGCTGCTAAGGGCATTATTCTTCTTACTTTTAATAACAATAATAGAATAGGAATGGGAAAAATAATAATGGCTGAAGATATTCATTACTTGAAAGTTTGCGACATGCTTTATGCATGTTAGCTTGTTGGATTCTCATGAGCTTGAAAAGGAGGTATTAGTATTATTCCCTGTTTTTCAGATGAGGAAATTGAGGCTGAGAAGGGTTAAGTGACTGACTCAGGATCACGCATCTGGTGTCCTGACGCCAAGTTCAGACTTATATCCATTGCACCACTTAGGTGCCTCACAGTTGGAAGGGGCCTTGGAACATAATCAATCAGTCAATTAATACACCATAACTTATTAAGTGCCCATTTTTTTCTGAACTGTGCACTAGGGATACAAAAACAAATCTCTCTCTAATTACAAAGAGTTTTCATTCTAAGAGGAGAAATGTGGGATTGAAGAAGTTGAGGGGGCTGGGGCTGGATATAAAAACCTGGGAGTCATTGGCATAGAAATGATAATGAGATGCTGAAGGAGAGACAGAGAGAGGCAGAGATGAAGAGAGACCGAGGGGAGAGACACACAGAGAGATGAAGAGAGAGACAGAGAGGAGAGAGAGAGTCAGAGAGAAGAGAGAAAGAGGAGACAGGGAAAGAGATAGAGACAAGGAAAGAGAGACAGAGAGAGGCAGAGATGAAGAGAGAGAGATAGAGGGGAGAGACACATAGAGAGATGAAAAGAGAGAT
>NW_027185852.1:18896999-18899350 GCF_028583685.1 Petaurus breviceps papuanus | reverse complement strand
GAGATAGAGGGGAGAGACACATAGAGAGATGAAAAGAGAGATAGAGGTTACATAGAGGGAAGGAGACCGAGAGGGAGAGAGAGACAGAAAGACAGAAAGAAGACAGAAGAGAGACAGAGACAGACAGAGAGAGACAAAGATACAGAGAGAGAGACAGAGAGACAAAGAGGGGAGAGACACAGAGAGATGAAAAGAGAGATAGAAGGGAGAGAGAAGGAAGGGGAGAGGGACAGAGAGACACAGAGAGAGGAGAATCAAAAGAGAACAAAGTAGGGAAACAGTCTAGAATAGGATGAATAGAGAATCTGAGAATTTGGGAACTGAATGGGACCTTAGAATTCAGAATGCTAGAACACAATATTGGAGTTAGAGCCTTGGAGAGAATTTTGCAAAACTCCCATATTTTACATGTGAAAACAAAGAAGTAAATGTTTGTTGAACAAATGGACCAGCACAGGTGTCATTATTCACCTTCGTTCGCACTGCACTCCCCCCCCCCCCCCCCAAGGCCTGGTCCAGAGCAGGTAGATGCCTGATATTTCTGCTCATTGGATGGAATGTCGGTCTATTGGCCATATCCCACCTCCCCGCCCCCTGCCTCCCCGGCCCAGCATCTTTTTCCCTGGGATGCCCTTCTGAGGCATTCACTCCCTCTGACAAGCCATCTAGGAAGCACTTAGCAGGATTCACTACAGAGAGCATGGAGAATTTATTTATCAAGGACATCTTGGCTAAACTTTTTCAAAGAAGCAGGGAAGCCATGTCTTCCCCAATAATAAATGAGGCCGTTAGAAAAAATAGTTGACATTTATGCAAGTGGGTCCTTCACTTTCCTAAGTAGGTGAAGGCTTGAGGCATCAGAGCCTCTCAGGGTCAAGGTGGGAAAGCAAGGGACAGAGACCAAGTCAGTAAGAGATAACACATGTAGGATCCTATCAGGCAGCAGGGTCAAGAGAAAAACACTGCCTTGCACCCAAATGGTCATGTTCTAGGACCCTTTAAAACAAGCAAAGAAAATGCTATTGGAGCTGGACTTTGAATCAGGGAGACCTAAGTTTGAAAATTGCCTCTTAGATGCTCACTAGCTGTGGGATCTTGAGAAAGTCACTTAACCTCATTTTGCCTCAGTTTCCTCAGCTACAAAATGGGGAAATAGCACCTACCTCCCAGGGTTGTAAGGATCAAATGAAATCATATTTGCAGAGCACTTTGCCTGGCATGCAGTAGGCTTATTCACCCCCCTTCCCTTCTCTCCTCTCCTACTTACCACCTGTGTCACCTAAAGGGGCACTTAACCTCTCTGCGTCTTAGTTTCCCTCTTGGTAAAATGAGGACATTGACTTTTAAGGTTCCCTTTACCTCTAAATAAATGGCCCTCTGAGCAGTGAATAAAGTGTTGGGCCTGGAGTCAGGAAGACTCATTTTTCTGAGTTCAAATCTGACCTGGGACACTTATTAACTATGTGACCTTGGGCAACTCACTTAACCCCATTGACCTCAGTTTCCTCAGCTGTAAAATGTACTGAAGAAAGTAATGGCCAACCACTCCAATATCTCTAAAAGAAAACCTCACATGGGGTCATCGAAGAGTTTGGCGTGATTGAAACAATTGAATAACAAAAAAGAATATACTGTATTTACTCATTCCCCCACTGTATTTATTTACTATGAATAGATTGTTTCCCTCAGTATAATGTAAGCCTCTTTGAGGGTAAGGACTGTTTTTTTCTTTATGAACCTCTAGGACCTTGCTCGATGCCTGACACAGAATAGATGGTTAACAAATACGGGTTAAATTGAAATGTCCTGACCAGTCATAGTGAGGTTCAGATTAGAGGTTGTTTTTCCAGTTTTGCAGACAAGAAAACGGAGGCTTATGAAGTCTAGTGGCTTGCCCAAGGGTCCACAGCTAGACCCCAGGCCTCTTAGTGCTCAGGCCAGTGAACCTTGTTCCAACCTCCTCTTGCTGCTGCCCAGGAGTCACTGGCACAGATTTCCTCATGACAGGTAATGAACCTGAAAATACACGCTTGTTTCCAATCATCCATCAAATCCTACTTCTGGAATCAGCCCCATCTGGGGGAGATGCACATGTTGTGACACAATCCAATAAAAAATAAATGAAGGAAATGACTTTATTTCTGACTTCATCCATCTCTTTTTTGAACAGCGAATACACTAGTTAAAGTTTATACACAGCCTGTCGGAAAACTCATTCTCCTGTGAAATATGCTTATGGTTAGCTTTGATGTGAAGCATCCCTGTTTGTTTCAACAGGTTTGGAGAGGAGGAGGAAGAGAGAGGGAGAGAGAGTGAGAGAGAGAGAGAGTGGGAGAGAGAGAGAGAGTGGG
>NW_027185852.1:18895934-18896899 GCF_028583685.1 Petaurus breviceps papuanus | reverse complement strand
GGGGGGAGGGAGGAGAGAGAGGGAGTGGAGAGATGGGAGAGACAGAGACAGAGAGAGGGAGAGACAGAGAGATTAGCAGGGGAGGGAAGGAGGGAGGAAAGGAGACAGGGAAACAGAGAAAGGGGGTGAGAGAAAGGAAGGCATTCTCCAGGACTGTTTCACAGAATCCCAGAACGTCAGCCATGGAAAAGATCCCAGAGGCAATCAGGTCCAACTAACTGACCAAAATTATCCTCTCCCTTCCACATCCCCAGTCTCAGCTTGAAGCCCTGTAAGGAAGGAGGGGGAACTCCTCTCATCTCTCCAGGAAGCCTGTTTCACTTTCAGATAGTTCTAATCACTAGGAATTATTTCTTAACATGGACCCTACATTTTTCTCCTTGCAACTTCCACCCCCTGCTGCCAATTCTGCCCTCTGAGGCTAAGCAAAGCAAGGGAAATTCATAACATTCTTGTCAAATATCTCTTCTTTTGTGGATAGAGGGTCCCCAATATCGTATTGGGAACACTATTTTTAGTTAACAAGACCTAGGCCCTAAGGCTATTTAAAAGTTTAGAAAAGGAAAACGTCAATCTAGAAAAAGGCCCTGCAAGTTCAGTTTCAATTTGGGGTCATGTGGGTTCAGCCTCCAAGAGGACGGCTACAATTTCCAAGTCAGAAAGACGCCCAAAAACAGAATGGGGCCAATGCTTCATGAATATTCATTAACTGAATAGTCTTGGTATCAGTGAAGGGGCAGATGGATTCAAGAGAAGCCAACCCTAAATCCCCAACAGCTCCGTGTCTGTTTTCACTTTTCTTCTTTCTTTCTTTCTCTTTCTCTCTTTCCCTTCTTTCTCTCTCTCTCTTTCTTTCTCTTCTTTCCTTCCTTCCTTCCTTCCTTTCTCTGTCTCTCTCTCTCTCTCTGTCTCTCTGTCTCTCTCTGTCTCTCTCTCTGTCTCTTTCTCTCTGTCTCTGTCTCTCT
>NW_027185852.1:18886307-18895834 GCF_028583685.1 Petaurus breviceps papuanus | reverse complement strand
CTCTCTGTCTCTCTCTCTGTCTCTCTCTCTCTGCTCTCTGTCTCTCTCTCTCTGTCTCTCTCTCTCTTTCTCTCTGTCTCTCTGTCTCTCTCTCTCTTTCTCTCTGTCTCTCTGTCTCTCTCTCTGTCTCTGTCTCTGTCTCTGTCTCTCTGTCTCTGTCTCTCTGTCTCTCTCTCTCTCTCTCTCTCTCTCTCTCTGTCTCTCTCTCTGTCTCTCTCTCAACATTCATTAAGTGCTCATTGACTATGACATGCAGTGTGGACACAAAGAAAACCATAAGAGCAGTCCCTGCCCTCCAGAAAGTCACGGTCTCACTGGGGAGACAACAAGCACACAGCGACACCCAAAAAAGATTGGAAACAGAAAAAAGTGGAGATAATTATCAAAAGAAATACACCGACATTAAGGAAGGAAAAATAGGAAAAGGCTTCTTGTAGAGTGTGTTAAGTCGACTGGGACTTAGAGGAAGCCAGAAGAGAGAATGAGGAGGGAGGACATTGTGGGGAAGTGCCCGGAGACCAGAGATGGAGGCTTTGTGTAAAAAACACGCAGGAAATCAATGCCGCGGGGTCACCAGACAGCCTGATGCTTTCTCATCTTTCCAGTGTTTTCAGATTTACTCCCAGCTCTACCCTTGGCTATCTGTATCACCAGGGAAGGAGTGACTTAGCACCTTTGAACCATGGTAGACTAATCTGTAAAAGGAGAGGACTTGAAAAAAGGACCCACATTTACAAAAATATTTACATTTTGCAGTGGCCAAGAACTGAAAATCGAGGGGATGCCCATAAATTGGGGAATGGCTAAACAAGATGTGGTCTATGAATGCAATGGAATACTATTGTACTATAAGAAATGATGAACAGGCAGACTTCAGAGAAACATGGAAGACTTACATGAACTGATGCTGAATGAAGTGAGCAGAACCAAAACAGTTAACATAGTAACAGACACAGTGTGTGAGGACTGATTTTGATAGGCTTAGCTCCTCTCAGCAATGCAAGGACCTAAAACAATTCCAAAGAACACATGATGGGAAATGCAATTCACATCCAGAGAAAGAATCATGGAGTCAGAATCCAGAATGAAGCTCACTGTTTTCTTTTTTGTTTTGTTTTATTCTGTTACGTTTTTTTTTTCTTTCTCGTGGTTTTTCCCTTTCATAATAATTCAAACTAAAATAAGTATTGAACTTTGTGTGAGTCAGGAAGATTCAAGTTCCAATCCTGTCTCAGACACTAGGATGGATGTCGCTGGTGAGTCACCTCAGTATCCTCATCTCTAAAATGCAAAGATTGGGCTTGACGGCCTCTAAAGTCCCTTCGTCAGTCTATGATTCTGTCATCCTGGGTTAGCTGAACGACAGCATACCACCTTCCCTCCTACCCCATCCATGATTCCAGATACAATTTCACTGATACTGAGTCGGATCCATAATTTTAACTGATTAAAGGTTTTCTGGGGTTGGGCTTTGATTTAGATGAGCATTTTGTTGAGAGAAGCAAGTTAAGTTCCTCAAAGTCCCCATTCATATGGCCTTCATTTAGATAGCAGAAAAGCTTAAAAGCCCACCTGCCTGCAAATTCCTTCCCCATAGGATTCCAGTACATGACATTATTGGAATAAATTTAGTCTTCTTTTCTTGATTAAAAGGATTAAGCACGGGTCCCTGCAAAAGCACAGGAGGCCTAGATATGATGCCTATATTACTTCTGAGCAGAGCACCATTTGCAAATTCATGACAAATCTGTGATTTTGTGAGCCAAAGAACGTTCAGTACAGGTGCTCTGGTCCTCCCCCCAGGCACCAAGGTGGATCTCTGCCTATCTGTCTATGACTTCTTCTAGAAGATCAAATCTGAGGACTTGCTTGAGGTACAGAAAAGTTGAATAATTTGCCCAGAGTCGCGCAGTCAGTACGTGTAGAAGGAAAGCCTTTAATAAAAATATCCCTGACTCTGCACCCATCACTCTACTCACCACAGAAGTCTGTAATAATTATGTTTTAAATTGGTTACCTGGGCAAGACAGTTAACATCCCAGTGTTCTGGGCAACTCTCTAAGGTCATAAGTTTCAGAACAGTTACTGATTTTCATTGGTGGAAAGAGTTTTCACACTAGGAGTTCACTTTGCCAGTGAAATTAGGAGTTATTCCTCCTCACTGTATATATATTTATACACACACAATCACATAATTATTCTCTCAGGAAACTGAGATTTTGATGGAGAAATGACTTGAGAAAGATCATATAAAAAATATATATCCAAGGTGGCATCTAAAGCCAAGTTTTCCTGTCTTTAAGACCAGCTCTCTATCCAGTCTTCCATGTTGCCTCTGAGATATATGTGTGTGTGTGAAGATCAATATGTATTTCTAGGGCACACATTGTGAGGGTGCATGAGCCTTATGAGAGAGAACATTTTATCATGGTTTGGATTACAATTTGCATTAGTAGAAAGAGTAGCTGCATGTTTGTCACTGTGGCTACATTGAAACGATACAAATGTATAACCATCAGTGTGTACAGAAATGAAGGATGGGGGTAGAGGATAGGGAATAAAGGCATAGATGGAAGGGGGTGAAGAACAGAAATGGCATGGGGTGTGTGATTTCACTGATACAAGGCATGACCAGGTAAGGAAGCTCCCTCCACCAACACAGCTTGGGATTTTATCTGTCATCTATACTTTTAAAGAGCTCCCAAGGTACTAGTAGAAAGGTTGTGACTTGCTCAGGTTCACACAGTCAGTATATTATCAGAGGCAAGATTCAAAGCCTCATCTTTCTGGTGCTGATGCCTTTCATACATGTGTATTTATATGTGTGTATGTGTATGTGTGTGCATGTGTGTGACAAATTAACACGTCTACCCCCATCCATAGTCCCATTCTCCCATGACAGCTACCCTTTCCTTATTAGTTTCTTCCCTCAGTTTCTTCCCTCCCACTCACCAAGGCACACTGCCACAGTCTTCAACTACAATTTGGAAAGAGGAAAGCAGCAAAAAGAGAGAAGGGAAAGAAGACTCTAATAGGAAGACTCAGCATTTTAGCAGAGCCCATTAACAAATCAGAAATGATAGCCCACTCCATGAGAGGGATTCAGCCAGGCCACAGCCTTTGCTGGGGCAGAGGACTGAAGCCAGGCTCCCTCCCTTCCGCCCAACAGCCCAAATGACACCATACTGTGGGGCATTGCTGGAGACTCAACAACAGGCCCAAATGGAATGTTCCCTCCTCCAGCCTCATTTGGAAGTTTCTCTGTCATCTCCCAACCTGGCAACAATCATTAAGGCAGCAAGGGGATGGATGCAGATTCTCCCACCTTTCTTTCTGGAGTCTCTCTTGGTGCTGGATTTAACAGCCACTTGCAGGTCTGTCTCCGTTGACATCCTATTATATCCTTAGGCCTCTTCACACAGATCCAGTGTCTTGGGCAGGCTCATTGAGAATTCCTCTCCCAGAGAACGGCTTCTCCCTTCAGAACTATGCCCACTGACAGCACATCTCACTCACTCCGCTCGAGTGCTGAAACACAAACAAACATGGTGATGTTAATGGTCATGTAGTCCAAGCAAATCAGGGAGAAGAGAAAATAAGCCATTGGAAAGGGGAGCATCATTCTCTCCTATTATAATTCTTAAGATAATAGGTAGGGGTTATACAAGAGGTACAAGTATCTTTCAGTAAACTCAACATGGGAAAGGCCAGGGTGAGATCAAAGTCCTAGGTAGGAGGTTGGGCAAGATGGTGCTGGAAGTCTGATGGTTTCTTTTCCAGTTTGTTAATTCTAAGCTCCTTTGTTTACCTGATGATCACACCACATTATATGCCAAGAATGACTCTGGATCAGAATCATGAAGACCTTTTCTAAGGGGAGGGCATTCATCAGACGAACTAGAAAAGTGTTGTGGTAGTTAAGAAGGGCTGCTGAGAAGTGACCCGTGGCCTTTCCTTCACTGGTGGAGATCAGAGCGGCCAGGGAACTGACACACAATTGGGTTTTGAGGGGTGGGTGACAAATGTGAGCTATAGCAAACTTTCCAGAAAGCCAATTTGTGGTGTTCAGTTTTTGGAGGGGATATTGTGCTTCTAGCTAGATAGGAAGGCAGGAATAGAAAGTAGAGAGCAAGAGGGGGGCTAGGAAGAGAAAGAGGGAGAAGTAGGAAGGAATAACAATAAGAGAGGGAAGAAAAAAGAGAAGAAAAAGAGAAAGGAAAGAGACAGATATAGAGAAAAAGGAAGAGTAACCAAGATAGAAAAGATTAGAGAGCTGGAGGGAAGAAGAGACACAAAGATGGGGGAGGGGGCAGAATGGGGAGAGAAAGAGGGGGAGGAAAAGAAGACAGGAAGGGAGAGAAAGAAGAAAATTAAATGAGAGAGAGAAAAAAGAAAAAGCAAGAGAGAAGAGGAGAGGATTGAGGAATCAATACATATAAACACAGACTAGAACTTATTATTTGAATATGGCTGTATCCATATCAGTCCATGGAGAAAGTAAAAAAAAAAAATCACTGTCAGTTCTAGGTGCTCAGATGTAGGATCATAACAATAATTCAAAGTTAGGTAGGAGTACTTCCCCCACACCAGTTCAGAAGAAGTTAGTAAAAGTTATATGCCCATTTCACAGATGAAGCCACCAAGAAGTGACCTGTCCAAGAAGGCTGCATTCAAAACCAAGTCTCCAGATTCCAATTCCAGTGTTTACACCCCTAGCTGCCTCTGAATTGACCATGTCACCCAAAAGTCATAACTAACCCCAAGTCCTCTGTGACCATCTGTAATCCCTATAAACATAAGAGCTCCTGAATCCATATTGCTTGAAAAGAACAAATCTCATTCCAAGCAGATTCTTCACAATTACCCTCTGATGGATGTATGCCAGAAGAGAAAATGGAGGCTGAGAGAAATTCAATGCCTCATTCATGGTCACACAAGGAGGAACCATTTGGAGCCAGAATCCAAACCAATTTCCAGAATCACAGATGATAGATCCAGAGATTGAAATCCCTTTTTAGAGCAAGGAAATAGAGGTCTGAGGCTGCTTACTACATAGCCTAGTATCACAGGATGGCAAGTGGTGGAGCTGGGATTTGATCCAACTCCATTGCCCCAATGCCAGCATTTTTTGCCCTACCCCAGTCTGTCCCCCTCCCTCTCTCCACCCCAGTTCTAGTTTTCATTCCACCATATCAGGGCCTCTGGACTGCTAGGTTCCAGAGGTGATGGGCAGTCACAATAAGGCAATAGGGGTAGGTAAGGAAGAGAAGTGAGGGGGCTAGAGCATGCCAGAACAACATGGAGGCTGATGTTTATGCTACTGAAAGCTTAAATGAACCCAAACTTAAATTTAAAGGTAAACTTATTGAATATTGATAGCTTCCATGAATATGATTATGCTTTTACAGACCTGAGAACCTGGCAACAGGATTAAGGAGAGAAAGAAAGAAAGAATGAAAAGAAGGCACCTTCCCCCAACCTCTCTTAATTCTACTGCCTTCGCTCTGTTAATGACCACATTTCTTCTGTGTGTAGCTTGTTGTGTATATATGTGTTTCTGTGTTATGTCCCCCCATTAGATCATAAGCTCCTTGAGGGCAGGGACTGTCTTCTGCCTTTTTTAATAGTCTCAGAGCTTAGCACAGTGCCTGGCACAAATCAGGGGCTAAGTATTTCACTGATTGATTAAAATCAGGATAATATTAGCACCTACCTCCCTTTGTTACAGTGAGGATCAAATGAGATAAAGTTTGTTAAGGGTTTAGCATGGTGCCTGAAACATATTAGGCACTTAATATGACCAACCTTCCTTCCTCCTTTCCTTCCTTCTTTTGTTCGTTTGTTTGTTCATTCCTTTCTCCCTCCTTTCTTTCCTCCCTTCCTCACTCCCTTCTTCCCTTCCTTCCTCCCTCCCTTCTTCCCTTCCTTACTCACTATGCTGTCATTGATGAATTTAAGTCACCTCTATGAAATACCCCCCCATTCTACATAAAAGTATTTCTATTCAAGAGTCTCAAAAATGGCTTATGCATTTCAGGAGTAAGGAGCTAACATACATACACATATGTATATGTACATATCTATGTGTGTACAGTAAAGTCTCCCTGGCCCCTAATAAAGAGGGAAACAAGCCACGGGAGCTTGGAAAGATCATTCCATTACCTAGACTGCAGCCTCTTCTTGATTTCTTAAGAAGTCAAGATGTCTGGGCCAAGTCTGAGAAGGAACCTCAAATTATTTCAGAAAACATTTATCTGTAATTATGGAGAATCAAGTCCACCACAACCTAGAACAATGTGACAATTAAAATAATCTTTTCTCTCCCCACCCCTTGCAGGAGAAGCTGTGGAATTCTATCAGAAAATTTCAGACTCTTCCCGAATTTTGAAAAGCTTCAATAATGTTTCTTGGCGCCATGCGATCTCTGGTAATTTAATATTCCTGAAGTGTGTCAGGTTTTCTATAATGAGCTCTTCACATCGAGATGTACACTACAGACACAGGCTGTCTGGGATGAGGGCTGAGCAATGGGGAGGCCTTGGCTTGCAGAGAACCGAAGTCAACCCCCAATGATAAACAAGCCAGGAGGGAAGAGGAATAAAAAGCTCTGGAACGGAAACACAAACACACACACACACACACACACACACACACACACGCACGCACGCACACAATATCACAAAATGTTGCTAAAAGGAACCTCAGAAATCCTTTAGTGGGAAGGTTCTTCACCCCAAGGTCCCAAACTTGTTGTTTTTAATTTTGAAAACTTCTTTCCATATATAATCCCCCCTGTAATTAGATATATTTTATTTGATGCATTTAAAGACATGATTTTGAGAAGCAATCCCTGGGCTCCCTCAGACTGGCAAAAGAGAACAGGACACAGAAAAAAGGCTTAGAGTCTCCGCACTTAGTCCAATCCATTATTTTGGGAGGAAGAAATGGAGGAAAGAAAAGTGACTTGGACAGGGTCACTCAAAGGACAGAGCTGGGTCTTAAATAAAGTCTTTCCCCTCCAGATCCAGAATTCCTTCCACTAGGTTATTTCTTCTCTTGCTTTCCTTCCCCATTTTCTCTTCCCTCTCCTCTCCGCTCTTTCCCCCCTGTCTCTTTTTCCCTCTACCTCCCTCTGTTTCTGTCTTTTGTTTCTCTATTTCTGTTTCTCTCTCTTTTCCTTCTGTTTATCTCTGCTTTTGTCTCTGTTTTTATCTCTTTTTCCCTCTCTCTGTCTCCATTTTTCTATCCCGATATCTCTGCTTCTCTGTATCTCTCTCTGTCTCCTTGTCTCTGTGTTTTTGTTTTTATTTCTGTCTCTCTGTGCTCTGTCTCATAGTCTCAGCATCTCTTTCTTCATTACTCTGTCTCAGTCTCTCTCTCCTTTTCTCTATCTCTGAGTGTCTCTATTTGTCTGTCTCTGTTTTTCTCTATATCCCTGCCCCCCCACACACACACATGCAGATGACAAGAAGATGAGAAAGATAGTTAAAATACTAGATGAAAATATTGGGATCACAGATGACCTCAACAGGTTGGAATGTTGGACTGAATCTAATGAAATGGAATTATACAGGAATAAATGTCAAGTCCTACACTTGGGTTCAAATATTCAAGTTCATGAGTATAAAATGAAGGGAATGTGATTTTTTAAAAAAGGAAAAGAAAGTAAAGACATTCTCATGACAAAAGCACTGTGGGTTCTAGTGGATGGCAATGGTTTAACAAGGCACTGAAACACCTAGTCATCTTGGGCTAAAGTAACCAATGTCTAGGGACTGGGACAATGAAAGTTACTGCTCTCAAAGCCTCCCCTCAAAGCCTTTGTCCCAAAGATCAAATGAACAGGTATAATGGAAGTATTTTGCATATTCCTTTGAACAGATAGAGTGGAAAAACCTAAGAAAGCAGAGAAGAGGCAAAATAGAGGCTAAATGTACAGGGAGACAACAAGAAACATCTGAGCACAATCAAAAGGCAGGAAAGTTGAGGAAACACTTGAAAAATCTCCAAACCAAAGAGCTGAACTTGAAGACAGACCTCAGAAATTCCTGGCTTCTTAAAAACAAATCAACACGATAGAACCAAGAGCCAAAATGCCACAGGAAGAGATGACATTCATAGGCAATGCAGTGTGGTCATTTCTAGAGCTTCCAGCAACAGCTTACTTAAATACTAACACTCCATACATTGGAAAGGATGGTACAGTTATAGGAAAGGTAAAAATTATTCGATCATCTTTCTCTACTCAAAGTTCTCCTAGATTCACGAAAGCTCCCGGTCTGGAGAGCACTTCATGGTCGTCTCCTACACACTGTGAAAATCACTACCAGGTATATCCCAAGGCCCAGTGGCACACCATCCTCCCTGTGAGAGTCGAAGATCATGCAGTCTGGTCTACTCATTTGATAAATTAAAAAAAAAACAGAGGCCCACAGAATTGATATAACTGCCTCAAATTAACAAATGTAGTCAATGTCAAAGTCAGAACTTGAACTCAGATCTCAAGATTCCAAGTCAAGCACTATCACATCCCCAAACACCATCTCCAAGAAAGCCCTTTGAAAACTTTAAAGGGAGCTCCAGACAAATGTAGTCTTGTCATTATTCTCATATTCATCCAGTTCCAAGAAAACGGGGTGGGGATGAGATGGGTTACTTTAATCAAACCAAATACACCAAAAGTTGTAAGATGGGCTTAGTGATATTACATGGAATTATTAGATAGTGATTGGGTATCCTTACCAACATTCCATTTAGCTAATGGATCACACTGGTTCACTAAATGTTTATAGCTCTATGACATTTCATTACAGTGATACTTTTTGTCTCTGGACACAGCAGGGAAGATTAGCACAAACAAGAAAAGTAACATCTGAATCATCCCCATACTTTTTTGGGTCATCTTCTTTGTTTTACATCAAGGACCTGGTATTTCATTATAGGAAACTCATTCACCAATGTACATCACACCCTATATTTTTCTCCTCCTCTTCCTCATTCTCTCTCTCTCTCTCTCTCTCTCTCTCTCTCTCTCTCTCTGTCTCTGTCTCTCTGTCTCTTTCTGTCTGTCTCTCTCTCTCTCTCTCTCTCTCTCTCTCTCTCTGTCTCTCTCTCTCCCCCCCATAGAAGCAACCATACTGGAATACCCAGGATGGCTGCTAGCACAGGTTCTTAAATCTCCTTTACTAGGAAAGATATCTATTTAAAGGGTCAACAATCTTTTCAAATAACATTTACTAGTTCAGGGGAAAAGTCAGCACCATGAACTTTAGAGAAAATATAAACAGAGAAAATACAAGTAAATTCAAGCAGAGAAATAAAAGCCAACAGACAGGGCTCTGACTGTTTGAATCAACAATGCACTTTACATACATCCCTGGATCGAGAGAGCCTTTACATCCGAGCAGTCTGGGAGCCCTGAAAACACGGGTCACTCATAAGCAAGACCTGGGAATAACATGATCCTTCTCATAAGTGATCCCCCAAAGCAAAATACTAACTCGGGTTGTGTGTGTGTGTGTGTGTGT
>NW_027185852.1:18843889-18881307 GCF_028583685.1 Petaurus breviceps papuanus | reverse complement strand
GGGGGGGGGGGGGGGGGGGAGGGGGGGTGGGGGGGGGGGGGGGGGGGCAGAGTATAGAGGGCTTGGCAGAGAGCCAGAAGGACCTGAGTTCCAATCTGCACTCAGACGCTTACTGGGCTGTGTGACCTAGGGTGAGTCATTTAACCTTTGGAACTGAGTTTGCCTTATTTTATTTTTTGTAAAGTGGGGAAAATAATAGCAGCTACTCCCATGGTTGTTGTAAGGGTTAAATGGGATAATAATCATAAAGCATTTAATGTCATAAGAGCCATATGAAGTTACTGTTGTTGGGATTGTTATGTATCTATCCCCATCACCTGCTAGCCCCCTTTCCTCCCAACTCCCTGGCCTTCACTTCATGTAGTATGCATGTATACACTCAGTCGTACACGTGTGTATATTGTACAGTTAAGTACATATATACCTGTGCATACACATGATGACATGTCAATAGGTAGACTACATGTGCATGTGCACCCACATGCATGTGAATGCACAGGTATACATGCCTGTGTGTGGATATGTGTGTGCAGACACTGTTCAATTCCCATTGATACACATTTGTTTGGCCACAATTCTTCATTTCTATATGGATGAGTCTGAAGATAATGAAAAGTCAAAGAGTAAATAAGGGGTGTGTTTTGTCAGGGAAATCGGCAGGTGAAGCTGTCAAGGTATTTGTTTATTTGAAATTCCATTCACTGCAATACAGACACACACATGTACAGAGTTTAAGAGTGTGTGTGTGTGTGTTTGTATGTGATAAGCGGCAAGAGAAAGAAAGCTATAACAGTGGAGGGGACGAGCAGGAAGGTGAAAGGTGATGGGTCAACCTTATTCTCACTGAATTTGGCTCAACGAGGGAATAACATACACACTCAATTGGGTATCTTACCCTACAGGAAAGCAGGGGGGAAGGGTAAAAGGGATGGGGGGGATGGAAGGGATGGCAGACTATGGGGGGAGAGGGTAGTTAGAAGCAAACACTTTTTATAAAGGACAGGGTCAAAGAAGAAAATAGAACAAGTGAGGGGCGGGAAAGGATGGAGGGAAATAGAGTTAGTCTTCCACAATATGACTGCTATGGAAATGTTTTGCATAACTACATATGTATAACCTATACTGAATTGTTTATCTTCTCATGGAGGGGGGGGGTGAGGAGGGAAGAAGGGAGAGAATCTGGAACTCAAAGTTTTAAAAACAAATGTTAAAAAATTGTTATTACATGCAACCAGGAAATAAGATATACAGGCACTGGGGTACAGAAATCCATCTCGCCTTACAAGTAAACATAAATAAATAGATTCTGGGGCAAAAAGAGTGTGTGTGTCTGTGTGTGTATACATGTTGCCTCCCCCTTCCTCCTTAAAATTTTAGTTCTAATGGAGGAAACAACATGCAAACAATTACATACAAGGCAGATATATGGGGAGGATAAACTGGGAATAATCTCAGAGGGAAGTCTGCTAGTATTGGCTAATTGATTGATGTGTAACGTCAGTAACCACAACATCGCACAGCCAGAATCCCCAAGTCCCAGCAGAAAGAGGTCAAGACTTGCAAGAAGAAGATGTGAGTCAAAATCCAAGCTTTCCTTACTCCCTGTGTAATTTTGGTAAGGTTCCTTCCTTCTAGGTACCAATTGCCTTATCTGTAAGCTGTAGACCCAGAGAATTTCTAGCTGATGTTATTTTCTCCTTGTCTTTAAAATGAGGCTGTGGACCTGGAAACATCTCTAGCTGGTGTCCTTTCTACCTTCCAATCCTATCATCCAAATTCTCCCCTGACTCAGGTTCCGAGATCATTTACAGCCCCACACATGGCCGCTCATTTGATGTATCAGCAAGCACCCCAGTGTCGCCAGGGTGGCTGCCAACACAGATTCTTAGATCTGCTTTGTTAAAGGAAAGCAACTCAAAATGGGTTAACAAGCTTACTTTAATCAGTCAAATATGTATTGTTTACCTAGTTCAGGGGGAAAAGTCCAGCACCCCGAACTTCAGAGCACACAAACAGAATTATCAAGACAGAGAAAAACAGATCAAGTAGACAGGTTTCCAGACTGTCCAACCATTACATCCATACCAAATCAACATCTGGGTTTTTC
This sequence comes from Petaurus breviceps papuanus, assembly GCF_028583685.1. Lineage (NCBI taxonomy): Eukaryota > Metazoa > Chordata > Mammalia > Diprotodontia > Petauridae > Petaurus > Petaurus breviceps. The sequence goes on along the minus strand of NW_027185852.1, from coordinate 18,879,200 downwards.
AAAGCCAGGGGGCTCTCAACAATGGCTTCCCAGAGTCTCATCTGATCAAATCACAGAACACTTCTCAAAGTGAGCCCCAAAGCAAAGCCTCACATCAGGGATTATATAGCCTTCTCCTGGGTCAGAGAATGTAACCACCCTCTTGACCCACTGCCCAATCACACAGCATCAAGGTGTGGGAATTCCTGAAAACCAAGCCTCCTGCCACAGGCTCCATGTGACCACATTCAGCCTATTAGGAAGCAGAGTATATTTTCAAATCAAGGAAGTTTCTCAGAGTCTCTTAAGCCTGTCAAAGGGCCTAAGGGCAGGGAAGATCTTTAAATTTGCATTTCCATTAGATTTGATCCTTTCAATCATTTTAATCATGCAAATTAGAATATGCCATTCTACAGATGAGCCTCAGAGAGGAGAAGCAATTTGGCTGTGGTCTTAGATCAGAGCCAGCCCAAAGAGCTGAGCCTTGTGTCTCCTGAGTTGGATCTCTTCTCACCTAGTTAGATCTCTTCTTACCCAGCTGGATCTCTTCTCACCTAGCTGGATCTCTTCTCACCTAGCTGGATCTCTTCTCACCAAGCTGGATCTCTTCTCACCTAGCTGGCTCCTTCTGACTTCCTTTAATCCTGCCTCCATGGAAGGACATCAACCACTTAGAGCTTTGTTAGGCAGCTTTCCCAAAGACTCAGACAAGCAGTCAGGCTTTTGCTTCCCACCATGGCTTCTCTGGTCTCTTCTAATCTTGGGCACAATTAAGAAGTCCACATTCTCCCGACTCAGGAAGGGCCTCCAGCAAGAATCTTATTGGTTTCCCATTTCCTCTGAGCAGCCCTAACTCAAACCAGTCTCATTCCCAATGTAGAATTTTATCACCCATATGTTTTTTTTAAAGGCAACCCCACCTTATCCTCCTTTATGTCGGCCATAATTTGATAGTGCAAAGGGAGCCCCATCTCAATTACCGCAGTATGTGAGGCATACATACTTCTGATTTCCTTCATAAAAAGAAGCATGCTACCCCCCATGAACCTGTCCAACTTCCACAATTATGACCCTGATGGAGCATCTCTGCACCAGGGATGATGATAACACCCTCAGGCAGCTTACATTCTAATAGGTGCAGGTACTAGGGCAGGTAAGTGAAGGGTGTGGTCAGTCTGTCTCCAGGTTCCCCAGGACAGAGGGCACCCTAGAGAAGGAGGGCCCTGAGTCTTTCATAGGAACAACTTATTTGAAATGACATGTGTTTAATACAGTCTAATAGTCATTAACATGTATATAATGCAAACCTCTTCACATGTTACCATATTTGATCCTGTCGATGACCCCAGGACAAAGGTGTTGCCATTGTCCTCATTTGGGGACATCAACACTGAGAAGGTGTTGTGCTCTGCCCAAGATCAGCCAGGCAGCAAGTGTCTGAGGCAGGCTTCAAACCCAGGACTTCCTGACGCCCAGTCCTGGGACCCATTAGGAGTCTAGGGGTCTCCTAATGTCTAGCACAGAGCCTGTGACCTCTGAGTAGGTTGTTGCTTAACCAGGTCCGTTCTCACAACCATCGCATTAGGAAGAGGGTTTGAGTCTTACTATCTTTTTTTGTTAAGCCATACACTGGTCATTATAGTCTTGCCTCCCAAGCACCTTAGAATCTAATTGGAGAGACAACACTACAACATGAAGACTTAAATACAAATTTGAATGTAGAATTCAAGAAAACGCAATTCCAAAGAGAACTCAAGGAAAAAAAAAAGATCATCCTAACTGATTTAAGAACTTAATTGAGGGACTACTTGAGGTGAGATGTGGGAAAGTTTCACAGAAAAGGAGCTATTTAACCCTAACATTGAAAGATTTGCTAGGAAGGGCAGAGGGGAAGAGGTGGACCCAACTAGCAAAAGGTCAGAGGTGAGACATCGACTTCTAATTAGAAAGCCAAGGGAGTATTAGCCTGGCAGGAATAGAAGATTTCTATCAGAGTAGCATGGGTTCTGAGCCAGCATGGAACTTTGAGCCTATAGTCTAATTTCCTAATTTCAGAGGCAAGCAAACTGAGAGAAAGAGGGTTAAGTGATTTTTTCCAGAATAATACAGTTAGTATGTAATTGGGGCTGAATTCAAACCAAAGTTATTCTGACTTCAAATCCAATCCCTGTTCATAATACCACACTATCTTGAGAGAGAATCAGGAATGGATTGTGTGAGGTCTAATATCTTGAGTTGGACCTTCCTGCCTGATGATCCCACAATGACCTTTTATGCTGAGGACAGTATATTTCATATGGTGAGGTGGATTGCAAAGCTATTATCTTCATTTCACAGATGAGGAAACTAAGGCTCAGAAAGTGCAAATAGCTTCCCCAAAAGACAGTTAAAAAAAAAGCAACCATAACAGTTGGCATTTGGTTGTGTAAGTCTTGTGAAGAGGCAGTGTAGCATATTTTAAACACTGAATTAGAAATCAAAGGACTTGCAAAGGATATGAACAGTTTTCAGAGGGAAAATTAAAGCTCTCTATAGTCATGTGAAAAAATGGTCTAAATCACTATTGATTAGAGAGATGCAAATCAAAATAACTCTGAGTTACCACACAACATCTATTAAATTGGCTAACATGTCAATACAGGAAAATGATATATGTTGGAGATGATGTGGGAAACTTGGAACTCTAATTCATTGTTAGTGGAGTTGTGAGCTGATACAACCATTCTGGAGAGCAATTTGGAACTATGCCCAAATGGTTATAAAAATGTGTATACCCTTTGACTCAGCAATATCACTTCTAGGGCTATATCTCAAAGAGATCATAAACATGGGGAAAGTATTCACATGAGTTGGGGTACTAGAGAAGACTTTTGAGAATCCCTTGGGCAGAAAGGAGATCAAATTAGTCAACAACTAAAGATATTTATTTAGACAATTAACTGGAAGGTCAAATACTGAGGCTGAAGTTTAAATGCTTTGGTCACATAATAAGAAAATGGGACTCATTGGAAAAGACTCTGATATTGGGAAAGATTGAAGGGAAAAGGAAAAGGAAAAGGCAGAGGATGAGATGGATAAACAGTGCCATAGAAAGAATGCACATAAGCTTGGACACACTTTGAGTGTGGAGATAGTGGAGGATACAAGGACCTGATGTGCTATGGTCCATAAGATCCCAAAGAGTTGGACACAAATGAACAATTAAATAGCAATCAAATAGTTTATAAACACCTTAAAGGCTCCTAGGTCTTTAGGTCACCTAAAGGCTGACGTAATTGTCAGCTCTTCGTATTATCAATTAAATTGTTTATTGTTCAATTTAGGCATTGTTTAATAAATTATTTTTAAACAAATATATTTTTTAAATTATTGCTGTGGTTTTTTCAAGTTTTCTTGATGTCTAAACCACGTCTGCCATGGTTAAGTACACATAATTTCTTGCCTGGGGATTGCAACAGTCTCTTCATTGCCCTACCTGCTTCTAGGCTTTTCCCACAATAAGTGGCTTTCCACATAACTGACACAGTGATTTTTCCAAAGAACACTTCTGGCCAAGTCACTCCTTTTCTCCAGAAGCTCCACTGACCCCCTATATCTTTGGAGAGAAAGAACAATGGATGTCCTCCACTTGCAGAGAGAGAACTGACAAACTCTGAGGGCAGCACAAGTATGTTTTCACTTGCTTTGTTTTTCTTGCTTTTTTTGTTTGCAACACAGCTAATATGGAAATATGCTTTGCATGACTTCATACATATAATTGATATCACATTGCTTGCCTTCTCAAAAGGCTGGAGTGAAGGAGAGAATTTGGAACTCGATTTTTTTAAATCAATGTTAAAACATAAATAATAATTTTTACCTTCTTGGTCCTTAGAGTCTTTCACAACCTGACTCCAATACAGTAAGCTTTCCCAAGCTTATGGAACACTACTTCAAGTATGCATTGTTTCAAGCAAACTAGCCTGATTTCTCTTTTTCTTATCATTCCATCTCTCCTCTCCTGTCTTTGTCTAAGCTATCCTCCTTCTCTGAAATGAATTCCCTCCTCACTAGCCCTTCTTAAAATCCCCAGCATTCATCAAGGTTCAGCTATGCAAAGCCATCCAATATTAGTACATATTTTATATTTCCATTTCTAGGTATATATTGTCTTCCCCATTAGAAGACTATAAATTCTTTGAGGGTAAAGTTCATTTATTTTCTGGTCTCTGTATCCCTAGCATCTAAAACATAGAAGATACTCAAGAAATAGTCAGTGAATTAATGAATGACCAGGTGCTCAATAATTATGTGTCTTACAGAAAAACCTGGAAAGATTTACATGAACTGATGCAAAGTGAAATGAGCAGAATCAGGAGAACATCTCAGCAATACAATGATCTAAGACAACTCCAAGGGACTAATGATAAAGCATATATACTATCTGCCTCCAGTGAGAGAACTGATGTTGTTGGAATAGAGACTGAATCAGGCTATTTTTCATTTTCTTTCTTTTGAGTCTTCTTGAACAGAATCAATAACATGGGAATATTTTATGTAATTGCACATGTATAACCTTTACCTAATTGCTTACCATTTCAGGAAGGGGGGAAGGGAAAGGAAGGTTAGAATTGGGAATTTAAAACTTAAATTAAATAAAAATGTATAGAAAAAGAAAATAAGAATGTGTCTGACAAATGAAGACAGAAACTTTTTTAGAAACACACTTTCCCATCTTTCAGCTTAAAAGAATCTGCATTGCAGAGGGCGGCTAGGTGGTGCAGTGAATAGAGCACTGGCCCTAGGGTCAGGAGGACCTGAGTTCAAATCTAACCTCAGACACTTAACACAAAAACTAGCCATGTGACTTGGGGAAGTCACTTAACCCCAATTGCCCCCCCCCCCCCCCAAAAAGGGGAAAAAAGTATTTTCTTTAAAAAAATCTGCTTTGCACATCACAAGTATTTCTCCTCCATTTTAAAAGGTACCAAGTGTTTTTTCCTACTGACTTGTTCAAAGAATTCACAACTTGTCACTCTCACAAAAAATAACAACAATAAATTCCAAATTCACAAAAGCTGCTTCTTTCACTTAGGTGTAAGAAAATATTTGTGAAATATTCAGCATCTCTCAGCTTGATTCCTAATGGGCAAGTTTCAAACGATTTGGTCACTTCTTTTTACCCAAAGTCTCACCAGAGGGTTAAATAGAACACAATTGGCCTAATTGATTTGAGTGAACTCAATCCCCATTTAAAAATAGACTCTGTAGGTCAGCAAGGGCCTGACTAATAACCAGTAACATCAATTCTCAGCATGTGAGTGTGGAGGGTGTTCCATTGTGACTGTCTTTCTCAAAAGCCTCCAAGTCCTTTCTAGACACTTCCTCATTAATCCCTTCACCTCTCTAGTTAGACAGAGAGAGGTTACTTGGTGTCAGCACCATAAGGGACCTGAAGCCTACGGCCTAAACAACCTCACCTTTCTTTCACCACATACCTGGGATTTTCTTTCAGGGCTGGAGGCCAGTTGGCCTTGTCAGAATGCTAGACCTGGGAGAGGACAAGAGCCCAAAGAGTCCCTTAACAAGTTCCAGCACTGACATTCTCATTCTCTTGACTTCAATTGTCTGTGATTACAAGCTGAGCAAGTCAATGGTGAGATATGGCAGTCACAAATGTGGGAGCAATCAAACTACATTAAGAGAGGGAAAGTTAAAAGACTAGGGAGGGGATAGTCACTCAGTCCTCTGCCCTGCTCAGACCTCATCTGAAGAATTGTGTTCAGCTCTAGGCATCACATATTAGGAAGGATATTGATTAATCTGCAGAGTGTGCTGAGGAAGCCAACGAGGTTCATGCAATACGGTATCCGATAAAGGAAAGGGTGCTATTTTCTCTGAAGAGAAGACTCAAGAAGCATGTGATAGTTCTCTCTGAGGGCACGAAAGGTTGTTTCATACACAGATGTTCTGTTTGGTCCCAGGGGATAAAATTAGGAGCAATAAGTAAACTTGGCAAAGGGGCAGACTTAAGTTTGATGCCAAGTTCCTGGTAGTAGAAGCACTCAACAAAAATTTGTCATTGGATTGAAGAAAAAAATTTCTGCCAATTAGAGTTATCTCAACATAGTATAGACCCTTGGGAATCAGTAGGCTCCCCAATACTAGAGGTTTTCCAAGACTGGATAATCACGTGTCAGGTATGATCTGGAAGAATTTTTATATTTATATGGGCTACACCCGATGATTTCTGTAGTTCCTTCTAACTGAAATTCTGACATATTCATTGTAAAACTATTACACCTGCTTCGTATTGTGACTGAACTGGGCCACAGATCCGATTCATCTTACCAAATAAACTAAAGTTCTGATGAATGAATTAGTAAGTGACTAAAATATATAAAGGAGTAATCTATACCTGAAAATGGCAGAACTGATTTGAGGCACAGAAGGGAGGATATGCAGAGGGGTCACCAGCTCTAGAGACTTCATAGAAAAAATGACCTAGGCTGAAGTAAGTTCAAAAATTAAAAGGCCGGGGGCAGGGGGGAGGGGGGGGGTCCTGGATCTCTCTCTCTGTTCCATTTTGAGGAAAATACCCAGGCTATCCCTGTGTTGATTCCTCTCTGGGCTCCACTCTCAATCCACTGGACTTTCTCCACCAACGTGCCTAGCAAAGAATTGTTGTGATTGTGTGTTCTTCGTTCTCAAAGAGGACCATGGCATCAGGAAGGTGATGCCATGACTTGCAAGTGAATTGGAGTTAAGTGGTGCAAAGTCAGCAGTCTTACTTTCTCCTCTGGAGCCATCTGGGACATTCAGCACAGAGTAGGTCCTTAATGAAGGCTTGCTGTCTCTGGATGTCCAAAAAATATGCCAACTCTGGTATCAGAGAACTGAGGTTCACATCTAGACTTGGTCACTCAACTTCTATGACCTTTGAGAACCTGAAATTTCCTTAAAATGAAGGGTTTGGCCTAGTAGATCATGCAATGCATATAGCATCTAGAACTGTAAGATTAGAACTGTGCATTACCTTCCTGTTTTAAATCTGAAATCCTGGACAAGATGCCTGAAATGCCATGGTCAAAGAAATACAAATGTCACCGGGCCTGTTAGGGGGGCACAGCATTGGTCCCTCCATGGAGTAGATTTCTAGGGGGCAGGCAGAAAGGTAGCAGATATAGGGATATGCCTCATGAAGCTCTCATGGACAGGTTATTTACCATTGATTCAGTTTATGGAGGTCAAACAGAATATGTCGATCTCAGGAGGTAAGGTCTGTTGCCAAAGACAAAAACTAGTATCTATAGCAACCAGGATGAGAAAAGAAAGAGCTCTCAGTCTATGGAAGATTATCCAGTAGCAGGATGAGGTTGTTGAGAGACCAAGATAAGGCAATGCAAGGATCAGATGAAAGAAGTGGAGATATTTAGCCCAGAGGAAGGAAAACCCAATGATGCAATGCCCACCATCTTTAAGGTTTGGAATGGGCTATGGAATGGAAGAAGGATTGAGAATACAAACAGAAACGATGGATATAACTTGCAAAGGGCCAGATTCAGATTTGATTAGGGGAAGAACAGAAACAAAAATAAAACCCTCCTGACAACTTGAAGTTTCCAAAGGGGTTACCTCAGCCCAGGATGGGACTGACGGTCTTCAAGTGGAGATTGAAAGACTGCCAATAAAGAATTTTCTTACAAGCTCTTTACAAGACAATGTTTTTCCCGTGTCATAGTTGAGAAAATTGTAGTCCAGAGGTCAAGGAAATGGCTCAAGGGCCACAGCTGGGAAGTGGCAAGAGATGGGATGTGAACTCAGTCAACTCTGAGGCCTGTTCTTGGATCATGACACCCCATCACTGGCAGTAAATATCACCATGCTCAACATCCATTATAGCTTTAAAAGGCAGAAGGAACCGTCAAAAGTGAGGGACCCAGCAAAAGAAGAGTGAACAGAATGGAGAACAGGATCATTACCTTCATAGGGCAGCTTATGGGTCAGTCAGTCCACAAGCATTTGTTAAAGGCCTACTATGTGCCAGGCAAAGCTACAGCAACAGCAAGAACAACCAGTTCCTGCCAGTCAAGGAGATTGTAAGACAAGAGAGAGAATATGCAAACCCCTGGGTATACACGAGCTACACACAGGGTAAATCTGAGATAGCTTCAGAGGGAAGGCACCAAGATTAGGGAGGGTTACTAGAGGGCTCTTGCCTAGTGTGGGATTTTATCTGGGACTTGAAGGAAACCAGAGAAACCAGCAGGAGAGGATGAGGAGGGAGAAAGTTCCAAACTCAGAAGACTGCCCAGAATCAGGAGAGGGAGTGTCAGGTTCAAGAAACAACAAGGAAGCCTGGGTGGCTGGAATCATAGCATACATGTGTGTGTGTGTGGGGGGGGAAGGGGAGAGAGCAGTGTAGGAAGGCATGTGAAATGTAAGAAAGCTGGAAAAGTAGGTAGAGGGCTATGTAAGGAAGGGCTCTGAATGCTGAAATGTTGTATCTGATTCTGGAGACAGTAGGAAGCCACTGGAGTGTATTAAATACAGGGAGACATTGATGTTGTCAGACTTCCCTTAAGGAAGTTCAGTTTAACAGCTAAGTGAAGGATGGATCACAGTGGAGAGAGACCTGACGCAGGGAGGCCAAGCAGAAGCTCAGTGTAGGTGTGAAGGGCTGAGGGCTCCCACCAAGGTCACAGCCCTGTCACAGGTCATGTTGGAAATACTCTTTCAGTGTTTAACTTTCTGTGTCCCATCTCCTGACGTTCTGTTTCTAAACTCCCTTCCAGGTCAGATGACCTACATTCCATGGCCCCACCTGTCTCCGTTAGAAGCTATGTTAAAATAACTGAGGAGCCCAGTCACACAGTCCAAAGCATCCTTTTACAATGAAAATCAAATGCCAACTTTAAGCCCTGAATGCCATTTAATTTTAAATGGTCAATATGAGGCATCATCTCCAGTTCTCCTTACTTCTCCTTCATTATTTGCTCTTCATATCAGGAATAACAACAAAAAAACCAGCAGGAAAGAAACATGTTACTTCTAATAGTGACAAAAGAAATAGATTCCCCATACCAGAAAGCCCTCGGTATTATTCCTCTGGGCGAGTCACGCCTCTGTCAAAGCTTGCAAAAAGCACTTTCACATGCTTTCCAACTGGGCTACAATTCCTCCAAGGCCCAATTTTCTTGCTTATTGAAATGCCACCCCCTCCTCTCTTGCCTCCAATAGAAACCAAACTTTCTTAGAAGGAGCATGCAATATGCATGCTAAAGAACACGGCATTTCTGAAGTCTTTTACACACTGGAAAAGAAGGGCACAGTCCAGATCCAATTCCACAAAACTTGGGATAGCAGAGTGACATTTCTGGCAAGCACTTCCCCAGGGATATAAAGGCAGACCTCTAGGAAAAGAAACCGAGGGAAAGCCGTGGCTCTTTCTCTGGCCCTCATCTCCCCCCCCCCCCCCCCCCAACTGAGGTAGCTAGGGGAGGTATTCTCCAATGGAGAGGTCCCGTGCGGCTTTAAAATTCAATTCAATAACATTCTAGGTTCTGAGACGTTCCCTCCTCTGTTCCAGCATTTTATATTTGAATATTCTCTGTCCTAAGGTCCCTCCCAGATCTGACATTCTATATTTTAAGTTCCTTTCCAAAGCTAATACTCAATGTTCTGGGGTCCCTCCCAGATCTGATATTCTATTGTCTATTAAAAGACTGCATGACCTAGGTAGACTTGATGCCTGCTTCTGAAAAGGGTGACAATGGTACAGTGTATAGAGTGCGGGGCCTGAAGTCAGGATGGCTCATCCTCCCAAGTTCAAATCTGGTCTCAGACATTTACTGGCTAGTGTGACCCTGGGCAAGTCACTTCAGTCTGTTTGCCTCAGTGTCCTCATCTGTAAAATGAGCTGGAGAAGAAAATGTAAACCACTGCAGTATCTTTGCCAAGAACAGCCCCAAATGGGGTCACAAAAAGTTGGACACAATTAAAACAATGATTAAACAATGCCAATGGTATCCAATTCACAGAGTTTTTAGGAAACAAAGGGTAATCCCTAAGACCTAAGTCTTGGTGTGACTTTAAACCTTATAAACTGTATGATAAGCACTTATATCCCTGACACAGAAGAGATACCTATGCCTGGTGAACTGAATTAATGTCTACTGGTTTTTATGCCCTTCTAATAGTCGATGTTTTAAGATCGCTCTTAAGATGTAAGAATCCTTCACAAACCCTGACATCCGAAGTTCAATGCTCTAATATTCTCTGTTCTAAGGTTCTTTCCAATCTATGCTTCCTTTCTACCATTCTATGTTCCAAGACATCTCTCAGGTCTGATAACCTATGTTTTAAGGGCCCTTTTGAGCTCACATTCAATGTCTGCAGGCTCCTTCTGGCTGTTCTGAGGTGCCTCCAAGCTCTTAAAATCTCCTGTGAAATTTACCTCAAAAAAAGGCTGACTTTCTCAGAGGAAAACCCTCCAAATTCAACCTCTAAAATCAAACAAAACCCAACAACCCAAGGAAATTGATTTCAAGCATTCTCTTAGTAGACAATGATAAGAAACAAAGTTATGTTACCCACCTAGGGAAGATGACAGTCTTTGACAGCCAACAAAGCCCGGGGAACCTCTCCAGAGTGCGGAGAGAAAGGCCTTACAAAGAGGAAGGACAAAGTACACAGCTGGGATCATAAATATGTCTGCAATGTGTGCCCTCCTGACCATCAGCTTCTCAGAATCATCAGCTGGCTTCAGAGAACAACTCAGGTGCTCCCTCCTGCATGAGGCCTTTCCTTAATCTTTGCTGTTGCCTGTGTGTGCTTTTTCCCCCTCCCCTCTGCTCCACTCCCCTCTGTTCTCTTCCCCTTCCCCCTTTCCCCCTTTCATTCTCTCCCCCCATCTCCCTCTCCCCCGCTCTCTCTCTCTTCTCCCTCTCCCTCTCTCTCTCTCATCTTCTCTCACTTTCTTCTTCTACCTCCCACAGTCTCTTCCCTCCCCATCTTTCCTCAATTTCCAATAGAACATAGGATAGCTTGTCCAACTACCACTTTAAAGTCATCAATTTACATCCCCTCAGGTCAGCAAGGGAGAGGCACAATTCAAGGCATTCTTTAGGCACCCACTCTCTGCCCTAGGACATGGCAGTGAATAGATAGCTGGGTCACTATCAGGAAGCCCTGAGTTCAAATCCAGTCTCACACACTTATTAGCTGTGTGACTCTGGGCAAGTCACTTAGTCTGTTTGCCTCAATTTCTTCAACTGTAAAATGAGAATAATAACAGCACCCACCCCCCAGGGTTATTGTAAGGATCAAATGAGACAGTAATTGCAAAGTGCTTAGCACAGTAACCCACGCATAGTAGGTACCACACACATGCTGGCTGTTCTTGTTGATCAAGCTATCAGCAATAGGAGTGAAATCCCCCAAATCTTCTAAGGAACCAACTTGTTCTCAAGGGAAGGCAGTGACCATCCTGGTACAACGGAAAGAAGGCTGAATTTTGAGTTATAAGATCTTAAGTCGGGTGTTGACTTTGCCACTTGAGCTGACTGCAACCTTGCCCATGTCACTTCCCTTGACAGTTCCTCAGTCTTCTCGTGTCACAAGATATTTGTATCTATTGTCGACTTAGAGCGAGAAGATTCGGTAGAGAGCATCTCATCAAATCCACTCAATTTATAGCTGAGGAAACTGGAAAATCAAAGCACCATCTTCTCCAAGAAACCTTTCCCAATTCCCCCAGCTGCAAGTGCCTTTCTCCCAAAATTACTTGGAATTCACATTGTATGTATGGTGCACACGGTATGCGTATTATTTCCTCTGATAGAATGTAAGCTTGCCGAGGGTACGGATTTTCATTGTGATCTTCATATTCTCAGCACCAAGAATTGTGCTGGGCATGGCAAAAGAATAAACAAACAAATGAACAGCAAAACAACAACCAAAATTGATTTGGGGTAACAATGACCAAAAAGCCTTGGAAGTCTACATGAAATACTCCAATGCATCTGATCTCTTTGCTTCAGACATACGACCCAAAGTTGCAGAGTCCAACCCATAGACTTGCATAGTTCTTGTCCCTAGAAATTTACCACATTGGGTCAATCCAACGTGCTACAGAAATCCCTTCCTTTCTCTGTCAGTGTGATGGTACCAGCATAGCCCCATAGCCCATGAGCATTCCTCATTCTTGCCATATGAGGGTCAAATGAGATAATGCCCACCGAGCATTCCTCATTCTTGCCATATGAGGGTCAAATGAGATAATGCCCACCGAGCATTCCTCATTCTTGCCATGAGACCAGCCTATCTTCTCTTTCTTGATGGCTTTCTTTATTTCTGTCCTTTAGACACCCTGTTTTGGTTGCAGGCTGCTCACCCTACATGTGCCTCTCCATTTCCATTTCTGTCATTAAAACTGCTTAGAGCAGTTTGTGGCATATAGCAGATCCTTAATAAACCTTGTTGATACCTGTTGTGAAGGTTCATTGAGGTGCAGTGGAGTGGGAGCTAGATTTGGAGTCAGAACTCATTGGTTCCAATCCTGCCTCTGTTACTTACTATCTCTTGTGATCTTGGACAAGTCACATAATTTCTATAAGCCTCAGTTTCCTCCTCTGTAAAATGAGAGGTCTGGGCTAGATGACCTCAAAGGCCCCTTCCAGATCTAGTTCTATGGTCTCTGCAAAACGTCTGCAAACATTTGGTGCACCTTAAATCACTATACCGTAATAATGTGCACTACATACAAGTCATCATTATATTAAAAGGACTCAAGGCCCCTAAGTCACCCCCCCTCCCAAGCTGGGACTGGAAGGGCAGCTGACCAAAGTAGTCTCTTCTCCATTTAATCACCCTTGCTTAAGTGTCTAAGGTGTGTATTAGGTTGGTGCTGGCACACACACAAGGAAAAAGACCTAACTCTTCTCTTTGAGGAACAAAATCGGAATGGACTCAGTGTCTCTCAGCCAAGATATCTGACACACCTACTGCACGTGATGTGATACACAAAGCACTGGGAACGCATCTTCCTCAGCAGGTCTGTGAACAGGGAGCAGACACTGTAATGGCAGGCCAGCCCAGGCTGGTTTACAGTTCCTGTACCTTGCTCCCAGTAAAGCAGATGCAGTTTCGCTAATGAGGGGACTTTCAGCCTTTGGGTATGCTTGGCCCCTGGCTAGAACAGCACGCATCTGACTCTGCCAAGAGAAATCCTCTCCAGGCAAAGTTCACTGCCTGCTCCAGGCCTTTGGATGCCCTCTGATCTTCAGGAATCACATGATCCCCAGGACTGGGAAAGGACCTCAGAGACCATTGTGTGATATGAACATGAACAAGAATCACGTGATTAAGCAGTCCAAGTGACTGGCCAGCCTCTGCTGGAATACTTCTAGGGATGGGGGACTTCCCCTCCAGGCAGCCCATTCCACTACAGGCCAACACTCCTTGGGAGGAAGGTTCTTGTTTTTATTTTTGTTCTTCCTTACAAGCCCATGACACTGATTGTAATCAGGAAGACTGAGCCTCTAATCCCACTTCTAACACCAGCGATGTTACCATAACCAAATCATTTAACCTTTCCAAGAGCCTCAGTCACTTATCTAGAAACATATAATATCTACAAGTAATACCTATTATCCGCACCTCCCCCCAGGGTCATTCAGCTCCAATCAGATAATATCAACAAAATTATCTGCAAACATTTGGGAGGGGGTGGCAAGGGAAGTCCAGCGCCATGATTTCCTTGGCATGAAAAGGAATTATTTCACTTTTGTCTTTGCCAGCCCCTAACAAATTGTCTAGTACCTGGTAGGCATTTAATAAATACTTGGTAATTGATAGGGAACTCCTGGTTTGCAACTTCCTTTCCCTCATGTGAAGTTCACAACTGCTCTGTAATTTACAGACCTGGCCCATTGTTGAAGCAATGGGAGATTAGGTGAGTTATGCATTGGCATAGTTACTGTGCATAAGCCAGAACTTATAAACCCAGGCCTTCTTGACTCAAGGCTGGTACTACCTTTCTTGAGCAAGATATAAATGTAAGGTGTTGTTAATGCACTTATAATATATTATTGTGGTATTTAAATTGTCTGTATATGACTGTATGCCCCAAGAGGCTGGACCTACCTCTCTATTGTTTAACCTGTGATGATTCCCCAGCACCAACCACATAATAAATGCATAACCGATGTGGTCAAATTACTCCCATCCCATGTCACAGGTCCTCCTTTATGATGTAGGGAGCTCTCTCTCCCAATGGCTTTGCAACTTTAACTTAAGTGACTAGATCACAGTCACACAGCCAGTATGTGCCAGGGATGGGTTTTCAGTCTCCTCTGCCTCCTGGCTTCCCTGAATTCCTTCAAATCCCAATCCAGGTCCCTCCTTCTATAACAGTCATCCAACAAGCATTGTTTAAATACTTCATTTGCCAGGTGCTGGGCAAAGACGACAGATGAAAAAATGCATTCCTTAGGGAGCTTATAAGTCTGCTTCTATCACTACCTAACATTTACAAATTGCACAGCTATTCAGAATTGACATTATCTCATGTGAGCCTTAAAACAACCTTGAAGGTAGGTGCTGTAATTTTCTCATCTTACAGATGGGGAAACTGAGTAACGGGTTAAGTGACTTATCCACAGTCACACAGCTAGAAAGCATCAATGGTGCTTTGTTACATCATGCTAGCTCTCGCAATGAGTTATCTAAATATTATCAATCTGCATGTTTGCAAAGGGCCGAGCAAGGTATCCAGCACAGAGTAGGCAGTATGTAAATACCAGCGGCTATTGCTATTACCATTCTCAGTTTTTAGATTTCAGTTTTGACAAGGGGTTTCTTCAAGACCCAACTCCTGTAGATTGTGGGTCATAGCACCTCATGCCCTGAATATAAAACATCAGTGAATCACCACGCAGAGTCTCCAGCCCAATTTCCCCAAGTTTCGCATTTGCTGGACTAGATGGTGGCCGGCCGATCAAAGCCAGAGTGCTGGCCCCCTCTCACTTGCTCATTAGCTGGCACTTCCTGGAGACTGCTTTGCCATCTACATTCTAACGGAAGCAGAAGGCTTCTGCTGAGCTGCCCTATGCTATTTAACAAGGCCAGAACCAGACCACTTGAGCTCCATTGCGCTCACTGCTTGGGAGGCCAGCACCAGCATTACGTGTCTGTTCCATGTTTGCAAGGGGCACCTCAGCCTAAAGCTGGCTCTGGGCACTCCAGGCCTCATTATCGCAGAGCAGATGGAGCATTCAAACGAAAGCTGGCCTCCTCGAGTTGGGGGGGACTGGCTGTTTATAAGAATGGAATGATTAAGCTCAGAGCTGTTTTACTTGTTATCAGGCTAGGGGCCTTTGGAGACAAGAAAGGGCAGGACTTATGGGATTTCAATGGGAGAGTCTTACTCTTAAACACCCGTACAAGAATTATTGGGGTAGGAATCCTCTACAGAGATAAAGACTCCACTATCACAGCTTAATAAAGTGACTCAGAGGAGAGAGTTGGGCACCTGAAATCACACCATGGATGCTTTCTAGATGTGTGATCCTATACAAGTCATTTAACCTGTGACTCAATTTTCTGATCTGAGATGGGAAAATAATAGCACCTCACTACAAGGTTGTTTTAAGACTTGTATGAGATGATGTAAATTCTAAAAAGCTATGCAATTTGTAAATGTTAGGTAGTGATAGAAGCAGACTTATAAGCTCCCTAAGGAATGCATTGTTTCATCTGTGGTCTTTGCCCAGCACCTGGCAAATTAAGTATTTAAACAATGTTTGTTAGCTGACATTGTTGTAGAAGGAGGGATCTGAATTGGGATTTGAAGAAATTCAGGGAGGCCAGGAGGCAGAAATGAGGAGGGAAAAGTTCCAGTTCACAGGGAAAGGCAGGCAGAAGGATGTCTTGCTGGAGAAACAGAATTACTAGTATTACACGGTAGAGACTGTGATAAAGAACTTTTTTTTTTTTTGGAGGGTGGGAAGGCAGGGCAATTGGGGTTAAATGACTTGACCAAGGTCACACAGCTAGTGGTAAGTGTCTGAGGCCACTTTTGACCTCAGGTCCTCCTGATTCCATGACCAGTACACTATTCACTGTGCCACCTAGCTGGCCCTAGAAGACATCTTCTTGAGTTCCTATGGCCAAACCAGCAAGTCAATCAATGAGCATTTATTAAGTGCCTATTATGTACCTGGTGCCTACTATGTGCTTGGTACTGTGGAAAGTGCTAAAGACCCAGAGACATGCATGAAGTAGTCCTCATTCTTAAGGATGGGATGAGCTCATCAGTTGGAATCATGGTCTTCTCACATAGAATGTAAGCTACCGGAGGACAGGGGCTGTTCTGTCTTTGTTCTTGTATCCTTTGCATCTATCAGAGCCAGTATCAAAGTAAGTGCCTCATAAATACTTGTTGAGTGACAGATAGCATTCATTGAGGCTAAGCAATGGACCCCAGATATTACCAAAGCTATCTATCAAATACTTATACTTTCATAAGGTCTGCCTGAATTTGTTTCATGGGCAAAGTCTCCAAGAACTCTAGGTCATACCCATACTCTGATAAGGTATCAAAGCAGAATTTTAATTGATCTATTAAACAAAGTTTATTAAGCAACTCTGAGTTGGTAGGCACTGTGCCAGGTGTTTGGGGGTACAAAGACAAAAACCAAAGTTGTTTCTACCCTCAAGGAGCTAACAGCTCCTTGTGACATGTGACTGATGAAGAAACTTGAGTCTCAGGTTGTGACATTATTTACTAGTGGAGGAATGATGCTAGCTATGAAAACAAAAATATCCATGATTTTATAAAGATGAGTATTTCCTTCACTGAGCCCTACCTCACCCCCTCCATAGTTTATTTTTTTTTAATGATTTGCTATTGATAAAAAAAAATCTGTCGTCTGGCAGTCAGTCTCCAATTAGTTAGGCCAGTCATTGGGTAAAATACACTGGATTGATTACTAGGATCGCACAATATATTTCCAGATTGGAAAGACTCACCAGAGTTCATGCTTTCCTTGAAGCATGAAGCCGTAAAGAACTAGGGTCACCTCCTCACCTCAAATAACAGAATCGCAGTGATGACAGAATCTCAGAACTTCCCAATTAGAAAAGACCTCAGGGCTTACCCAGTCCAACTCATAACTAAATAAGACTATCTCATAAAACATCTCCAACAAGTGGCTAGAGAGCTTGCTGGACAAATACTAGCTTAGGTACTTATTCAACGCTACTTTCCTTGAAGACCTCCAGTGATATGGGACTCACTACCAATCCCCCCTTTTTTGGGGGGGTAGCTCTAAACTTTAGGGAGATGGTGGTGATGACAAACAGGATGTGTGACATGATGACATGACATGATATAAAAGGAAGGGCCCTGGACTGGGAGTGTCACTAATTTTCCATGTGATTTTGGGCCAGTAATTTCATCCTACTAGACTTTATAACATAAAAATGTTGGATTAGATGACCCCAAAGGTCCCTCCAGGTACAGATCTATGATCCTTTACAGCTCTGATGAGCCTAAAAACTTTTGTCATTTAGTCAAAAATTTTATCAATGGGCTTTTATTAAGTATCTACTATATGCAGACTGGGGTTGTTACAAAGAAAGAGAAAAAATAATTCCTGCTCTCAAGGAGTGCACAGTCTAATGAGACAACATGCAAATGACTGCATGCAAATAAGAAAAATACAAATTAAACTGGAAATAATCAGGCACGAGTATTAAAAAGCGCAAGAAAGGCCTCTAGGAGAAGGAGGGATCTGAGTCAGGGGAAGGAAGCCAGAGAAGCCAGGAGGGAGAGAATTTCAGTTGACAGAGGCAGCGGGTGAAAATGCTTGGACTGAGATGGAATAACGTCCTGCTGCAGGAACTGCAAGAAGGCCAGTGTCTTTGGACTGAAGACTAGATGGGGGTAAGGGAGGAAGCAGCCCTTCGAATGCATTACATATAGTTTTGCTGTTGCTGTTCTTCAATCCTTACTGTTATTCTGTGAGATATATCAGCTGCGAAGCAGTTAGCTCAGCCCTGGGCCCTTTAAAGGTGAGGTAACCTGGGAGCAGAGATTGCTTTTCCAATCTCACAGAGTTCATTAGCCTCAGAAGGGGGATTCAAACTCAGGTCTTCTCACTCCAAATCTAGAAACAGGATTCCCCCCCCCCTTCTTTTCACATGTTCTATGACTGGATGTTTTCCCCTTTTCCCATTTTTCAAAACTTTCCCAAGCTCTGACAGCCCAGGCTGTTCGATAAATGCATATTGCTAATAATAACAATTACTTCAAAGCAAACATTTTCTCACCAGATTTTTTCCTCTATGTCAAAATGGCCCTTATTTGTTATTCAGGATAATGGGAATGGGCCACTTTTATTGACTTCCCAGGCTATGAGCCGGCAGTTAAGGGGCTGAATGATGGGGTTACTAAATGGGACTTTCCATAGATGGATATCGAGATGTGAAACAGCAGCTCCAGCCATTGTGCAAGAAACACGATTATTTACCCGTAAATTCCAAGGCATGGGGTGTATTTTGCCCATTTTGTGATACTAAGACAGGGTTTGATTTATTGCGCTCCCTCCCTCCCGAGACCACTCATAGCCATGTCTGTGCCTCCCCTAGCTCTCGCTGTCTACAATGTATTTCATTGCTTTGTAATAAAAACAGCTGATGTTTGTACACTCTCCAAAAAAACCCAGGAGAGGAAACAGGCAGGAGGGCATTCTGATCCCCATCTTATAACAAGATCTGGTCTCACTCTGTCTTGTTACTAATGAGGAAACTGAGGCTCTAGGAGAACAAATAATTGCTGCCAAGGCCCTTTCTGGGTCTCAGGTTTCTGAGTGGTAAAAAGAAGTCAGGCCAGGGGCAGCTAGGTGGCACAGTGAATAGAGCACTGGCCCTCAAGTCAGGAGGATCTGAGTTCAAATGCGGCCTCAGACACTTAGCACTTACTAGCCAGGTGACCTTTGGCAAGTCACTTAACCCCAATTGCCCCTCCCCCCCAAAAAAAGCAAAAAAAAAAAAAAGTCAGACCAGATTTTAACTCCCTTCTAATTTCATCACATATAACCCTAAAAGTGATACCTGTTCCATACTGCATTGGTCTGTTGCCAATTTGAATTCAGACAATAAGAGAGTCCAAGCAAACATTTAAGTGCCTCCTGTTTGCCAGACCCTGTTAGACACAAGGAGGACAGAGTCAATAAATGAAACATAGTCCCTGCCCTTGAGAAGCTTACAACCTAAGCATGAGAGACAACACATCCATATAAAGTTATATGAAAATAGATATAAAAGGTTTGCAAAAGATGGAATTGAGAACAGGGATATGTCCTTGGGGTAGGGGGAGGCTGAGAAGTGCTTTAGTAGAAGAGAGCACTAGAGCTAAGCTTTGAAGAAGATGGGAGATTCTTAGAGGAGGGGGTGAGAAAGGAGTCCATTCCAGGTACTTGGGACATCCAGTCCTAAGGCACTCAAACCCATGTCTCTGACCCCATTCACCAGGATGCTTCTCCTTCAAATATCTGGATTTCTCCTCCCTACCCTGTATGCACCTTGAGGATAGGGGACCATGGTTTAACAGACATCATGCCTACCTCAACGCTTATCACAGGGACTTGACAAAGGGAATGTCAGATCCTTAAAGGCAAGGACCATTTCAGTTTTATCTTTATATCTCAAATGACTAGTATGGTGTCCATAATACAGTAATCATTTAATAAATGCTTATTATCTGTGTGAGATTAGCAGCTTAGTGATATAGAAGCCACGTGGTATGGTAGAAGAATCAATTGTCCAATAAGACTTTTTTTGCCTTTTTTTTTGAGGGGGGAAGGCAGGGTAATTGGGGTTAATTGACTTGCCCAAGGTGACATGGCTAGTTTTGTGTTAAGTGTCTGAGGCCTGATTTGAACTCAGGTCCTCCTGACTCCAGGGCCAGTGCTCCATTTGCTGTGCCACCTAGCCACCCCTAAACAGACATTTATTAAGTGCCTACTATATCTTAGACACTGTTCAATGCACTGGTTCTTGAGCTATGTATACATGGTCTTAGCATCTGAAGATCTGAGTTCAAGTCCTGACTCTGTCATTTTGTGGCACTTAACCATTCCAAGCCTTATTTTCCTCACATATAAAGTGGGATGAATAATCTCTGTGCATGTGGAGAAATTACTCTGTAAACCTTAGGACAAAATAGAAACGGTAACTTATAGGAAAGGTTATTTGAGTTTGCTGAAAGTAGCATTACATTATGCCTTGAAAACAAGACAAATCCTCAGATAGGGACCAGATTTGAAAGGGGACAAATAGAGCTTGCTTTTGATAGATTCTCTTTTACCTTCCCAATCCCTGACTTTGGATTTCTTGGGATGATTTAAGTTCCTTCTCAGATTCAGCAGTTCAGAACCATTCATTTCCCTCACACCTCCAAGGTGCAACTCTGCTTATTCTCTCCCAGAGATCAGGGACAGGACAAGTGCCAAGCTACAGAAGGTATTTTTCCAGCAGCAGCATCTGGCTCCTTGGCGATTCCTCAGAAAACTGCCTTGGCAGCTTTCCAATGGCCAGGGGTCAGACATAGCTCTACTGCCCGGGAGCTAGCTGGCTCCTGTTCCACCCTCCCCATCCTATCCCGTACTGACCTGACTGCCCATTATGCTTGTCAGTTTTCAAGCCTCTGATTTACTTTGTAAAAAGCCACTGGGCTAAGGCCACTTCGGAAATATTAACTGGCAAAAGCCACTAAGCTCGCTAACAAACAATGGTTCCAAAACTCACAAGCCAATCCTAGGTCCTGTGTGGAAGCCTAAAAACATCCCAGCATTCCTTCTGCTCAAACTAGCAGCAGGAGCAGCAGCCTAAGATGTAAGAGAGGGATACTAGTCAATGCCACAAATATAAATGAACAAGTCATTCATTCAATCTTTCATTGATTCTACTCATGCATTTGTCAGGCACTCGCTGTTTACAGGGCATTGAACTAGAATCTAGGGAAGATAAGTTCAGACAAGTTTTGACTGTGCCCTCATGGAGCTGACAGTCTAGCTGAGGTAGGAGATACACACAGATGATATGACAATACACAGTATTATATAACTATGAGAAAAGTAATATTGGGGTCTGAAATAATAGGTCCTTACCAATCGTTGGAAGGTGACTTGCAAGTGCCTCATGTTTTCTCAACACCAACCTACACTAAGATCCAGCTGGTATTAGTTCTGCTTCTAATGCTCCCAAATATAATGATGCTTCTTCAAAAGCTCCAATGGCACTGGTATAGACGGCCGCCCCTCCACAAAGAGAAAGGACAGCCCTCTTAAGCTTTAAGACCACTGTCATGAACTGCCATGACCCTAAACATTCACTGGCTGGTGACCCACTTTCTTACAATAAACCTTTAATACTGTAGGTAGGCAGAACCCAATAGTGTGTCCTATTTGGCGAGAAAGCAGAGTTCAGGAACGGGAAAGTTTAACAAAGGCTGAAAAAGTCGGTTGGAGCCAGACGACAGAGGGCCTTAAATGCCTTGTCAAAGATCTTATATTGGAACCTAGAGGCAATTAGGAGCCATTGAAGATTTCTGAGCAGGGGAGCTGCATGGTGAGACGTGAAATTTAAGGCTATTACTTTGGCATTGTGTAGAGGATGGCTTGCAGAGGGAAAGAATGAAAGAAGGGAGACCAATTAGGAGGCTGATGAAATATTCTAGGCAAGTGGTGATGAAACACAGTTGGGAGTCATGTGAGTGGAGGGAAGGTGACAAATGTAAGCGATGCTTTGGAGGTAGAATTGGCAAGATGGAAGCTGACTGGCCTTGGAATGTAATGGAAAGGAAGAGTTTGGGATGGCACTTGGACAATGAAACTTGTAGGGCAGTGTTACCCATGCCATAAAAAGAAAAGTTTGGAGCAAGGATGAACTAGGAGAAACTCGACGGAATTCCATTTTAGTCAACTTGAGTGCAAGATGTTGATGTAGTTGCCACAGTGCATACAACACTGGGATTGGAATCAAGAAGACTCATCTTCCTGAGTTCAGATCTAGCCTCAGACACTTACTAGCTGTATGACCCTAGGCAAGTCACTTGTCCCTGTCTTCCTTAGTTTCCTCATCGGTACAATGAGCTGAAGAAGGACATGGCAAAACCATTCCAGCATCTTTGCCAAGAAAACCCCAAAACTGGGTCATAAAGAGTCAGATGCAAGAGAAATAATGGAATAAAAGGACAGTTTCTATCATGCTGAGCATAAGACAGAAAGAAGGCAGGCTTTGAGCTGGGAGGGAGGTGGGGGTGTGATCGAGGTCAGACCCTTCCTTTTTCAGATGATGCTACTGAGGCCCATGACAGTGAACTCACTTAGCCAAGCTCATCTAACCCCAGGGGCTCATTTCATAGGGCCAGTTACCAGGCACAGTGAACGAACTGTTGGACTTCGAATTGGGAAGACCCAGATTCAAACCTTCATTCGGACACTTAGTAGCTGTGGGATGGCAGACAAGTCACTTCACCTCTTTTTAACTATCAGTCAATGAAAAAAAAAATTTATTAAGCACCTACTATGTGCCAGGCACTGAGCTAAGCACTAGGGCTACAAAAAGAGGCAAAAGACAGTCCCTGCCCTCAAAGAGCTTACTGTCTAAAGGGGGAGACAACAAGCAAAGAAATGTAAGCAAAGCAAATACATAGGCAAGAAGTGCTTTATAATTATTATCTCATCTGATCAACATAACAACCCTGCAATGTAAGATCCCTTATTTACAGATGAGGAAACTGAGGTAAACTGAGGTGAAATTACTTCCCCTGGGTTACACAGCTAGTGTCTGAGGCAGGATTTGAACTCAGGGATAATTGACTTCAGATCCAGTACTCTAACCACTGTGCCATCTAGCTGCCAAGGGCTCCTCCTGTCTTCTGAAGAAGAAAATAAATACTTATTGATTCAACTTAACTGTCTTTTTTATGCCCTTCCCAATCCTTTTCCTTATGGAGCATACAATCTAATTGCCAGGGTAAGACAGGAGTACAAATATTACAATCCAAGGGAATGAGAGGCCAGAAAAATCTTGAGAATGAAAAGAGGCATGGGAATCTTAGGTGCGGCTAGACAGAATGAAGAAAATAGTGACAATATTTATACAATTAATCAATCAATAAGCATTTATTCAAAGGCGATGACAAGCCAGGCAATGGGCTACCTCCATGGAAATAATTTGGGACATGAGGCACTAGGCTATTGTAATAATCACAGTGGCAGCCTGCAGTGGTGGCAGCTTTCCAAGTCTGCTATGGACTGCCTGTGTGACCTAGGAACATCTCAGCTGTTGTTCATTCCTTTCAGTCCTGTCCAACTCTTTGTGACCCCATTTGAGGTTCTCTTGACAAAGATAATAGAGTGGTTTGCCATTTCCTTCTCAGGCTTATTTTAGCTAGGTGAGGAAACTGAGGCTAACAGGGTGAGGTGACTTGCCCAGGGTCACACAGCTAATGTCTAAGGCTCGATTTGAACTCAGGTCTTCCTAACTTCTGGGGCTCTATCCCCTGTGCTACCTAGCTGGCCAATCTCTCAGTACTCCAAACAACTCTCTAAGACTCTACATTGCAGAGAAGGGGCTTAATCTGAATTTGTAGATGCTGTCTCTTTACTGGGAGCTTTCCCTACACTAATGAAATCAAAAGTCCAACAAAAATTATGGCAACAAATCTAGAAAAATGTAGAAAAAAAGAGGGGTTCAGAAGAGACAGAGGAGCAAACGAGGCAGTTTTGTTTTGAATTTGTGAACTGAATATTCCATAATATACAATTGCTTCATGTGTAGCTCTTTTTTGTCCATTACTGTATTTGGATATCTATCTCTACAGACTATTATTTACTTAATAAGATTAAGAAGTGTTATGAGAAAACTGAATTGATCAGTTGTATTTGTATCCCCAGAGCTTAGGAGAGCTCCTGAAGCAGCAGGCAATTAATAAATCCTTGTTGATTGATGGATTGAAGATGGAAATATCCCTTTTGTGTAGAAGGTGGTGTGGTTAGAGAAAGCTTCCTGAATGAGGTAGCCCTGTGTGGGCCCTTGAAGGAGAGGAATTTCAACAGGTGGGTGTTTGTGGGGGAGAAGAATCTGTTTTCTTAGCCAACAGAAAATATACACAAACTCTCATGCACACACAATTTGGCTGTATCATCCCAAACTTGGTCCTAAAAAGACATCTGGACCATTGCTTCTGTTGGACCAAAGCACTTGTAAATTAGACAACCATTTTGTCAAGAAATTCCACATGAGCAGGCATTCCATTAGCACCACCCAGCAGTCCTGTGGCTTCCCCTCTCCACCTGTTTGGTATCCTTGCCCAGTTCTTCCATTATCTACCTTTTGACTCCTGCTGGCAAAGACAGGCCCTTTGGTTAGTGCTAGAATTCCCCTTCCCCTCCCCTGTTTCTCTTGCCTGGAAAGCTGAGGGCAGCAACCAGTTATTAGCTCCCCTAGTCTTTTTAGAGATTTCACAAGGCCCCAGGGCTGTTGATAATTATGGGACAAAGGTGTTAGTCTTGTATTCACTGCTCCTTCCCTCCCAGAGAACAGTTTGTTTTTCAAGAGAAGAGATGTACGGAGATGGACATCCTTATGTCTGTGGCTCATATAGCCTCCAGGCCTTTTCCCAGGGCACTCCCTTCTTGCCTCTTAGAATTCCTGGCTTCCCTCAAAGTACATCTTTGGGTACCACTACATACATAAGGCTTTCTTGAGCCTACCAGTCATTAGTGGACTTTCCCACTTGAAATATCTTCAAGTATCTTCTGCATAATTGTGTCTAGCTAAACTCCTCATAAGTAAATGTGTCCAAACATGGGATGGGTTGCACTAGAGATATGGGAAAATACTGCATAAACTCATTGGAGATGGTGTGAAGGGGATTCCCTAAAGGAATGAGGTGGAATGCATGGGCTTGAGGGTCTGTCCATTTTCTGAAGAGCAATCATTTCCCAGAAACCTTTGGGTGTAGCCAGAGGCCCTCTAGGGCCCCCAGTCTGTGGTGGCTGAACATGCCCAGTTGGGAGAATGGCCCCTGAGCATTCCACCAATTATTATTATTCACATCTCTTCCAGATGAGGAGTTCAGAAGAGTGAGTGACTTACAAGGTCACAAAGCCAGTGAGTGTTGCAAGTGGAGCCGGAGCTCAGGTTAGCTGATTCCAAATCTTGCCCTCTGCTTATGTCCTGGGCTTGCTAACACACTATTCAGAGAAAAGTGTCTGAGGCAGGGAGTGGCAGACCTTGGCACCCTTGAGCAACACACTTGAGCACCAGACCAGTACTTATCATTGCTCCTTGAGCTTAAAGGCAGATAACAAAAAGTTGGGAGGGACAGTTAACATATGTGAACCTAGATCCACCATGATCTAGACAGGATAGAATATAGGTTGAATGAAATAGGTTGAATTTAAATAAGGATATATTTAGGGTATTACGTTCAGCTATGAAACATCAACTTCACAAATACCAGATTGGGAGGCATGCATGGACAGCCAACAATTTACAAGAAAAAGATATCCGGAGTTCCTGGGAGACATCAAGCTCAATAGGCTTCAACAGTGTAAAGCAGTTACTACAAAAGGTTAATATGATCTTGGGCTGTGTTTAGAAGCATAACTTTCTTTCTTATTCTTTTTTTTGGAGGAGGAAGGTAGGGCAGTTGGGGTTAAGTGACTTGCCCAAGGTCACACAGTTAGTAAATGTTAAGTGTCTGAGGCCACATTTGAACTCGGGTCCTCCTGACTCCAGGGCTGGTGCTTTATTCACCGCACCAGCCAGCCTAGAAGCATAGATTTCAAGGAGCATAGCTTTCAAGGATCCTATAGTGTCTGGATAAGGATCACGCAGAAGTCAATGGTAGGGGGAGTAAGCTGGGAGAACATATAAGAAATAAGTATCTATGAAAAAGAATGGCAGAGATTTTTTTTAAAGATAGGCTGATCACAAAAGAGGTGATGTTCAGACACATCAGTCTGATCAGGCACAGACACACTGTGACCTGACTATAGCACAGTGATGTCACTTTGGTCATCTAAGAATGAAGGACAACTGTTGAGCACAACCCCACCTTCCATTCCCTTAACTGATCTATAAGCAACAACTCCACCTTCCCTTCCCTTCCATTGATCTGTAAGCAGCCATTTTAGCATAACTTTTACCTTTCCCTCTCCTAATGGATCCATGGGTGGGGGGGTTTCAGTCTAGGGTAAAATCCCTGCTCCATTCTTCCCTGCACCCCCCCTTACTGGGTGTTCCCCATCTCCATCCATTCTGGGTTCCCTGTACCTCAGCCTAGGAAAAATGCATGGGAAAATTCAAATATACACTGACCAATCACTGATTGCAGTTTCAGCTTACATAATCTGTTGTAATCTCTTTAAAAACCGGCATACCGTTCAAGCCAATTTACTGTCTGATTTGGGTATGTGACCCCGGCAGTCTCACGGTATTAAAATCCACTTCCAATTTTAATCTCAGGGATCTTCTGTCTCACTCCATTATGCCCAATACAACAATCAACGGAAGGCAGGAGGTAACCAATGCAACGATGGTGTTCTCCACTGGTATTGTCTTGATAGGAGGAACTGGTGAGGAAATCCCTCAGTTCCCTGGATGGACCTCCTTGTAGCAATGACATGGATGCAATCACACTTGAAGGGCTGACTCAGAAGAGGTGTAATCTGTGTGTTTAGCCCACCATAATACAGTAAGGGGGGGGGGAGATTCATCTTCAGGTATGGGCTAGACCACATGGGCCAAAGAGTTCCTTCCTATTCTGAAATTCCTTCACTCTGTGATTCTGTTCCCCTTTCTTCTGACCAACATAAAGGCACTGTCAAATAACAGAAGTTAAAAGGTAACAGAACTCAAAGGTAAAAATCCTTCAGGAATGATTTATTTGGAGGCAAAATGGTAGATATCATGCAAAGGGGATTTCGGTTTGGAATCAGAGAACTTTCCAGTTACTACTGGTTCAACCAGTAGGTGAGTCCCATTGGCTCTGTGAGTCTCAGTTTCCTCTTTTGTAAAAGGAGGAATCAATCATACTAGATCATATCTAAAGCCTCTTCTAAAGCCCCAAATCCCCTCTTCCAGAATACAAAGATTTACAATTGGCCTCATCCTCTGAGGACACAGTGTACAGATGATTGACATGGAGGGAAAATAGATACACGTGTTGGGGTCAAATCAAACACAGAGGGCTAAGATCAGGAAAATACAGCTTAATTCAGCCCGACATCCTCGTCAGCCCTCATTAATGTGAGACAATTAATACATTCCATTTTTCATGCAGATGAAAACATTTCCAGGGAGGTCAATAGCACTCATACGTTTTGGATTTGGGCTCTGCTGGTGCCAGGTGACCCTATCAGTGAATATAACTCAAATTCATTATACAAAGGGCTTCCCTTACTTCCTCAGGAGTTCACATGGAACTCAATTTGGAGCTAATCGCTCAAATATTTTTTTCCCCTTCTCATCTCTCCAACCTCCTCATTGAAAGGGAGATCTGCAGCGCTGTCTTTTCTGACAAAAGGCAAAGTGAGCATGCATTATTCATCGGCATGAAAGGTATCATTTCATCTGTTTATTTTCTAATTAAGCAAAGGCAGATAAAGAAGCAGTCAATAAACCTAAGTGATTTTTTTTCCCCCTCCATAGCTAGAAATTAAAAGTAGAACAGTATTAATATGCATTTGGGAGTCAATCAAAAAGGGCTTGATTATCAAGGCATCTTGCAAGAGAAATAAAAGCACAGCAGGGGGATTAGGAACTTGGTGCAGGGGGCCCCAGGACCGTACTTGGACTGGGAGGCAAGAGATTGAAGTTTTAGTTCCTAACTTGGCATCCTTCAGAATTACATGAACTTGGGCAATTCTTTACCCTCTCTGGACCTTACTTTTCTCATATGTAAAGTGTGAATAATAAAACTTACCCTATGAGGTTATTCTAAGACATGGATTTTGTGAACCATATATTATAGAAATGTGGGCACTTCTTTCCTCCCCTCCACTTAATAGTATTTTTTCCAGTTAATTGTCAAGATACTTTTCAACATTTGCTTTTATAAGATTTTTGAGTTTCAAATTTTTTTCTCCCTCCCCTCAAGACAGTAAGCAATCCGATATATGCTATACATGTACAGTCATATTAACATATTTCCACATCAATCACATTGTGCAATAAGACTCAGAACAAAAGAGAAAGACCATGAGAAAGAAAAGAGGGGGAGAGAGAGAGAGAGAGAGAGAGAGAGAGAGAGAGAGAGAGAGAGAGAGGTCGGGTGCGATCTGCATTCAGACTCCATAGTTCTTTCTCTGGATGTGGATAGCATTTTCCATGATGAGACTTTGTAATTGCCCTGAATCATTATATTGCCGAGAAGAGCTAAGTCTATCAAAGTTGATCATCCCACAATGTTGCTGTTACTGCACACAATGTTTTTCTGGTTCTGCTCACTTCACTCAGCATTAATTCATGTAAGTCTTTCCAGGTTTTTTTGAAATCTACCTGCTCATCATTTCTTATAGCACAATAACATTCCATCACACTCATATACCACAAACCCTTCAGCCATTCCCTAGTTGAAGGGTGTCCCCTCAAATTGCAATTCTTTGCCACCACAAAAAGAGTTACTATCAATATTTTTGAATTTGTGGTTTGGGTCCTCGTCTCTTTTTTATGATCTCTCTGGGATACAGACCTAGCAGGGGTATTGCTGGATCAAATGGTATGCACAGTTTTATAGTCCCTATGGGCATAGTTCCAAATTGCTCTCCAGAAAGGTCAGATCAGTTCACAACTCCACCAACACTGTATTCATGTTCCATTTTTTCCAGTGTGGTGACTTCTAAAAGTACTCACTGAATGAGTGATGGAGTCAGGAACTGACTTAGAGGAACTCTTAACTCTTCCTATTACCTGACAGTCAACATCTCCTAGTTTCCTCTCTACCTCTTGCCTAAGAAGTGATTCTTGGAAAACAAAGGTACAAATCCCTCCAAAAACTAGTATCTTAGAGATAAACGCCTTCCTTGACTGTAGTCATTAATCTGAGTCCATTTCTTTTTCTTTTGTATTCCTCTCTCCCACCCTCTCCAAACTACAAAGAAACAAATTTAAAAGATGTTTATAATGAGAGGCAGGTGGACAGAGTACCAGGTCTGGAGTCAGGAAGACTCAACTTCCTGAGTTCAAATCTGGCCTCAGACATTTACTAGCTATGTGACCCTGGGCAAACTACCCTGTTTGCCTCAGTTTCCTCATCTGGAAAAGAAGCTGGAGAAGAAGATGGCAAACCTCATCCAGTATCCAAGAAAATCCCAAATATCAAGATGCATTTGGAATGACTGAATAAACAACCACTTGATGAGAAGGCTGGACTAGATGGTTTCTTTGCTGTGGTATGAGATCATTCTTCTCACTTCCTTTTAGAGAGATCTTTGGATGGCCAGTGGGTAAGAGGAGGGAGAATCATACATTACCAATGTCAAGGCTGAGAAAGACCTTGGCACAAGGAGCATCAGATGGACCTTCGGACAAAGAGGAGAGTGTTAGTGCTGAGAAGAAGTGCACAGTGTAGACTACAAGAGCTACTTAAGACCTGAGAGCATATTTGGGGCAGCTCTAAAAGGGGATTTATAATAAAGAATGTCAGAGTTGTGAAATTTGAAACTGCAGAATGCTGGTGCTGGAAGGAACCTTAGAATATAGAAATTTAGCACTAGCAGGGATGTTAGAACAGAGAGTGTCAGAGCTGGGAGGGTCATTAGAGGACACTTTAAGGTGCAAGGTATAACAGTGATATATAGAAGCTATAACAGAAGGTAGAAGGTGAAGGTGGAGCTTTGAATGTTACACATGGGAAGGGCCTTCAAAAGATTCAGAGCTTTACAGAACCTAAAATCTATCCAATGTAAGAGGATGTATAAGCCAAGACATCAAGGAGGTCATCTACCTTAATGCTCTGGTTTTATGGTAATTGGAGAAATGGAAAATCACCTAAAAATAAAAGATCATCCAAAAGAGCAATGATGACCAATAATAGTAGCCATTATAATATCTGACATGTACTGTTTGCCACTTAAAAAGCACATTCATACGCATTATTTCATTAATTAGGTCAGGCAGGGATTATTGTACCCATTTTATGTATGAAGAATCTAAGACTAGATGAGGTTAAGTAATGTTTTCAAAGGTGTATGTTCAAGGGGCACCTAATTGTTGAGAACTGCAACGTGCGTGCTGTCCCACTAATGCATCCTTGGAAGACATTTAACTGAGAGAATTAAATTATATCAGAGCTATGAGTTGAAAACAGATGGCTGTTAATAAAATCACAGTTTCTCTGACACTCTATATTTTAGCTGGCTTAGAAAAGGTTGGTGAAATATTAAGAGTAAACAGGCAATTTAGTTAATTAGTATTATTGATTGCTATAATAGTAACAACAACAACAAAGGAGACGGAGATAAGTATGCTCAGAAGACAAGATAAATGGGTCAAAAACTACAGGGGTGGGGGCAGCTAGGTGGAGCATTGCATAAAGCACCAGCCCTGGAGTCAGGAGGACCTGCGTTCAAATTCGGGCTCAGACACTTAACACAAAAACTAGTTGTGTGATCTTGGGCAAGTCACTTAATCCCAATTGCCCTCCAAAAAAATCTACAGGGGGGAAAACTTTTGGGATAAGCAGACATCCCTGAGTGATGACTATATTTAGTAAGATGTACATATGTCATTGGATTTATCTTGATGGGACCTACAAAATATTTAAGATCCAAAAAAGAATCAAAAGATTTTGAACAATGTCTATATAAACTGAATTATATGTTTTCAAAGAAACTTCAAAGAAATGGATGAATCATATAATAGAAACAGAGTGGTTTATGACAGCATTTTGGGACCAGGGAATCACCACCAGTAATTTAAAAAAATGGTCATCCGTAGGTACTCCAACTGAGTGATCAATAAAGATTATGCAAGGAAATCTTAGAAAAATATTCAACATATGACTTTAGAATGTAAAAATTAAAAACCTACCAAATATCTATTGATATTTAACAAGGTGGTAAGAATCACACTATTAGAAGCTTGTTATCTTTCATGGATTGACAGATGATAAATTCGTATACTGCACATATAGACCTCAAAATATCCTTTAGAACTCAACCACTAAACTATATTGGAATCCAAACATTGTCACATATAGAACGGTTGTTCACAATTGCCACGACATAACGCATAAAAACTTATGAAGAGTTTATTTCATAAATATCCCCAAAATTCTAAAGAATGTGGAACAAAAAGCTTCCAAAATACAAAAACATTCCCACAGGAAAAAATACAGGAGCTGTGAGTTATCCACTTCACCATATGTGCTCTAAATTTAAGCCCATGTTCCCCCTGGACTATGTATATACTTTAGGGAGACTATGCCTGAGGCATCTGAGAGAAATGTTTTGTATCAACTATCTGTACTATATCATCTTAGTATGTAAGTGTTTCTAAAAGCTAAGTAAGTCTCTTGTAGCTAATGGATATGAAATTATAACCAGTAGGGGAAACCCACCAGTGGGGGCTCATGAGAGATGTTCTACTAGATAATCATCTGCTAGCCCTTCAGGGCTCCCTAGAATCCTGAGTGGAGAAATAACAGTTGTGTTCTGGGAATCCACATTGCCAGCATGAGTGAGGTTTGCTATGGTAGTGTTAGAAGTTTTCTAGATGTAGCAAAGGTTATTTAAAGAGGGAACTCTGTTCAAAATATCTCATTTCTGACCTGGTTACAACTTTGGGGTACAACAACTTTTCCACTATATACCTGCAGCAAGTATATTCCTTGGCGCCTCCTCCCTTTTACCTACTTTTTGTGTTATACTTCCCCATTGGACTCAAGTTCCTTGACAGTAGGGACTCACTTTCCTTTTTGTATTTGGATCCCTGATGCTTAGCACAGTGCTCAGCACATAGCAGTTACGTGTACATGTGCATGTGTGTCTATGTATGTGTTCAGTTGTTACAGTCATGTCTGACTCATTGTCATCCCATTTGTTTTTTTTTTTTTTTGGCAAAGACATTGGAGTGACTTGCCATTTCCTTCTCTAGATCATTTTACAGATGAGGAAACTGAGGCAAACAGGGTTAAGTGACCTGCACAGAGTCACACAGGTAGGCGATGTCTGAGATGAAATTGATGAATTTTCTTGACTCCTTCAGAGCTACTGTTCTACCCAGCTGCCCCACAGTAGGTACTTTTTAAATATTTATTAACTGAAAGAATATTTAAAAAGTGGGAATTGGATCATGTTATCCACGTTGTTTGGTTTTCTGTTTGTGTTGTACTGAGGATTTTCCCAGTGACCTTTCTGAGGATGACTTAACACTAAAAATACATCATTCAATAACTACACAAAAAGAAAAAAAGTTTTTTATTCATTTATACAATCATTTCTTGAGCCTATGAAAACAACCTGTGCCTCAGTTGTTTTTTGTCTACCTGAATCCCAACAAATAATAAAAACAATGATAATAATTATGACAATAATATTAAAACAACACATTTCTAAAGCTCTTTAAAATGTATTAAGCATTTTCTTCACGACAACCCTGTGAGGTATGTAGCTAAGTGACTCAGTAGAGAGCACTGAATCCAGCCTCAGACACACTTACTTAGTGTGTGACTTTTGGCAAGTTACTTACTTTCTATTTGCCTCAGTTTCTTCAACTGTAAAATGAAGATTATAATAGCCCCTATGTCCAGAATTGTTTTGAAGGATAAATGAGATGATATTTGCAAAGTTCTTAGGAAAGTGTCTGGCTCATAGTAGGGACTACATGAATATCATCACCATCATCATCATCATTATCATCCCAGTTTACAAGTAAGGAAACTGAGGGTCAAAGTATTCATCTGTGCCAAAAAGCTAGTGAGACTTGTGTCCAGGATTCAAACCCAACTGATCTGACTCGATATCTAGTATCCCTTCTACATGATTTGGTCATTCATGTTGATAATATGTCAGGACAGTGATGACATTTTCACCAGGTAATTGAATGCGTCTGTGTTGATCTATAGCCTCTGTGGCCAACAGCCATAAAACACACAGAGAACACATCTAGATAACCACAGGATAGATATTGAGGCATGGTCTCTGACTGTGAATCAGAATGAAGCCAAATGGCTCTCAACATGATCAAACTTAAGAACCTGAATTCCAATCACTGTAATTCAACCTAGTGCAAGGCATTGAATCACTATTAGCAAGCCTTCCCTAACTCAACCAAGCAGTCCCATAGAGAAGGGAAGAAAAAGAATCCACACATCACATAGGCCATGCCTGACATTGATCCTTGGGTCCTTTCCATTCCGAGATCTGCTAATTCTAATAACGACATGAACTGTCATCACTATAGTACATCAGAGACTTTCATATACACAGAGATGTTGCATATATGTGCCGTCATTTGTTCCTCACTACAACCTTTGAGGTTAAGTACCTCAGGGAACTTCAGCTCTTTTGGAAAAAATATGAAAATGGAGTCTCCGAGAGGGACCACACAGTGTATTGAAAAGCATTTCCATCACTTTCTTTTGCTTGGTTAAAAGATCTAAGATAGGTTTGTTTGGGGGGAATCATAATTCATTTTTACATTAGCCCACTCAGTCTCACAGTTCTGCAGGCTTGCACTTGCATATTTAAACAGTCACTCTAATTACCCTGGCTTGATTACTCTCCTCTTTGAAACCCTTCCCTGGGTGTCATCAACAGTTCACTGCTTTGTTATGTTTCCATTCAGAAAAGCTAATGTGTTCCATATTCACTCATTCTAGAATTATGGGCACTTTTTTCTCTTAAAAAATATAGATAGCTATAAATGTGGATTGGACCTGAAGTTCTGAATAGGCTTCTGGAATAAGAAGTAGAAAGGGAGGGAGGGACAAGAGGGTGTAGACTGGATCCTTCAAACAGTAAAACAGCTGGAATTGTGAAATCGCTGGCATTAGGCAATATAGGAGAGGTCGATCAATAAAAAGAACTCAATGATTTATGGCCCTACATTAGGTTAAAAGATAACCTATGATATTCATTATCTCATCAAGAAATAGTGCTTGGCCAAGTCACCTCTCACATGTGAGGCTTTCTGGTATTCATCTAGAATGCAATAGTAGTTTCCTTTCATAAGAGAAATTTTCAAGAGGGAGTGAACATTAATTTGGGGGAATCTAGAGAAGCCCCACCGGAAGAGATGATGTGGCCCAATTGAAAGAAGACTGGAAGAATAGTAAGTAGTCCTGTCCCTCTGGACACATGAGGAGAAGCACAAAATAAGAAGGGTTGGACAGATTGTGGATGACCTTTGGTGATAGACTGAGTAGTTTATATTAAGAGATAATAGGGAGTTTGGATGTTTTTGAGTAGATGAATGATTGGGTATGATTAGTGCAATATTTTGGCAATTATGTGAATGATAAAGTGGAAAGGGGAGAAATTGCAGTCAGGGAGGTAGGGAGGCCAGGTAGAAAAACTGTTAGGTTATTATAGTAGTCCAAGCCAGAGGCTTGAGGTACTAAGTAGGGAAGAAACAGTGGTGGCTGAAAAAAAGGTGATGAATGCTTGAGTTAGTAGAGGAAGTAAGCAGGTCAGGATGCAGTCATTGTGTGTGGGAGAGGAGGAGAAAAAAGGAAAATCTACATAGATCTAAGGTTTGGGATCTGTGTGAATGAATGTGAGGATAGGGAGTGATGGAACCCTGGAATTCTAGTGGTAGAAGGGACTTGTTACCTACTGTCACAGAGGTAGTAAGTATCAAAACAAGGATTCTAATTCAAATCTCAGGAGTCTGAGTCCCAAATCAGATACTCATCCATTGTTACCAATTGTCAACCATTGTTACGCAACAGCAAGTAGTGTGGTTGGAGTTATAGTTGGAAAGGCATATTGGGGCCAAACTGTGGTGAGCTTTGAATGGCAGACTCAGTAGGGAACAGGAAGTCACTGAAGGTATTTAATTTGGGAAGAAATGTGATCAGTTCTGGGCTCTATTGCTGAGACAGGATGTATAGCAATAAACTGGAAGAGGAGAAACTAAACAGGAAAACATGAGAAGGAGAGAATGATTAAGAACCTGTTATAATCATCCAAGTATGATGATAAAAAAATATAGAAACAAAAATGGATAATATATAAATGTAAAGGAAGGAAGGAATGAAAGGAGGAAGGAATGAAGGGAGCAAGGAAAGAAAGAAAGAAAGAAAGAAAGAAAGAAAGAAAGAAAGAAAGAA
>NW_027185852.1:18774927-18843879 GCF_028583685.1 Petaurus breviceps papuanus | reverse complement strand
GAAAGAAAGAAAGAAAGAAAGAAAGAAAGAAAGAAAGAAAGAAAGAAAGAAAGAAAGAAAGAGAAAGAGAGAAAGAAAGAAAGATAAAAAGAGAAAGGAAGGAAACAGAGAAAGGAAGAGAGAGAAAGAAAGAAGGAAGGAAAGAGAGAAAGAGAGAAAGAGGAAGGAAGGAAGGAGGAAGGAAGGAAGGAAGGAAGGGAGGAAAGAAGGAAAGAGGGTTGATTCTGAAGTCGAAGAATCTTGGAATCATACCTTACCTCTGGTACTTAACATCTGTGGGAACTTGGGGGTAACTCATTTTTGTTCTCTGGGCCTGAATTTCCTGCAATGTAAAACTAGGAGGCTGGTTTAGAAGTCCTCTTAGGTCCCTTCCAGCTATAAAGATGCAGTTGTCAGGCAATCACAGAATGACTGTATCTCATAATTGGGAGAAGTCTTGGAGGCTGGGTAGTCCAACCTGCTATGGAAGGAGAATTCTCTGGACATCAAACCCAACAAGCAGTCATACAGCTTGGATCAAAGAGATCCTAAAGCAACATATTCATATTTTGGACAGCTCCAATTGGTAAGAAGGTTTTCCTCCCAGAGCCTGAAACTTCCTCTGCATCTTCCACCCGTTCTTTCTAGTGCTGCCCTCTGGGACCAGCAGAAAACATCTGATCCTAACTCCACAGCCCTACAAATATTGCAAAGTAGCTCTCCTAAATCTTTTCTTTTATACACTAAACATTCCCACTTCCTTCATCTACTTCTCAGCGTGGAATCGAGGCCTTTGCCATCCTCCACAATTGGTGACGTTATCCAATATATCCATTTTTTTGGTTCAGTGATTTCCGTCATGTCCAACTCTTTGTGATCCTATTTGGGGTTTTCTTAGCAAAGATACCAGAGCCTTCTCAGCCTCATTTTACAGATGATGAAACTGAGGCAAACAGGGTGAAGTGACTTGCCCAGGGTCTTACAGCTAGTAAGTGTCTGAAGCCAGATTTGAATTCAAACTTTCTTGACTCCAGGCCTGGTACTCTATCCACTGAGCCATCTAGATGCCTGATTTATCAGTGACCTTCCTAACACTGATCCAGTATTCCTGATTTCATTTAAGTGAGGAGGAAGTGAACAAGATGATCATCTCTTTATTCCCGGAAGCTATCAACTGTGCTTTTTCCCATTAGCCTGGGAGTGCTAGGAAAGCGATGACTGTCTTCTGCCTTTCTTTGTTTTCGTGAGGCTTAGCACAGTAGTTGGTAAATAGGAGCCTCTTAATAACTGTTTATTGACTGACTGACTTTTAATAACAAGAACCCAACACTACATTAGCCATGTGGTTTGAGCAGAACATCAAGTTTGGGCTACACGTATCCATTCTTTTATATAATTCTTACCTCATGATCAAAACCACAGAGTTGAGAGCAACTTCAGAACCTGCCTAGACAGACTCATAAAGACAGATCTCTTTGTACACAATAGGTATCCCTTCAGTCTCTGCTTACTGACCTCTGCTGAGAGAGAACCCATTATCTTCTGAGGAACTTAGAAAGTCAAAGCTGGGAGGACCTTAGAACAGGAAATGCCAGAGCTGGGTGGGACCTCAAAACAGGGAATGTCAGAGCTGGGAGGGTTCTTAGACTAGAAAAATTCAGATAGTAAGGGTGGGGGGGGGGCATAGAACAGAGGGTATGACAGCTGAGGACTCCAGAAAATAGAATGTTCAGGCACTGAATGTAAAAGGCCATGGCCAGAAGTGGGCTCACCTTCCCCCGACTGCTCACAGCACTTTTTTCATCCCCCCTCCCCTCCACTTTTCATATTCTATTTTGTGCTCTAATTATTTTTGTTCATGTCTTATCTCCCCTGCTAAGTTGTCACCTACTTCAGAGAAAGGACTATATCATATTCATCACTGTAACATAAACCCCTACCTTCCCACTTCCAATCCTTCAATGGCTCCATATCCAAGGCTATCACAAGAATCAAAAATGGTGGATGGATGCATTAACCCCATAACCTTCAAATGGAAAATGCTATCATGGACACATGTGAAAGGAACAAAAATGAGACAGTAGGCCAAGCAGGTAGCTGAAGGGGATCCTAATCCATTAGCAAACAGAGGATTGCTCTGGAATTCAGAGAATATTAAGAGATACAAAGGGATGTCTCCAGCATGTTGACGAGATCTTCTAGGGAGGATGTGTAGGGAGAAAGCTCACTGAAATAAGGCACACTGTATAATAATGAGAACTTACATGGACAGTCATCCCTTCCACATCACAACTTTCCCCACTGTGGTTTTAATATCTCACAGGTCAGCAGGAAAAATGAAATGGGAATTTTGGGGGGAGCTTCACAGAAGTCATAGATAACACATGAAAGCCAGCAGATGACACAGAAACAGTTTAGAAACTCAGAAATGCATTATGTATACACATATGTACATATGTGTATATACCTACATATATACACATATATGTACGGATAGTATTTTTAATATCATAATAATTCAGACTCCTCTGGCATGAAGAGAGGGTCAACAGTTTTTATGCAGGTTTTCCAGATCACTAAGACACTGCACTCCTAAGCCCAACTCTGTGGAAGGCATAACTGCTTTATTTCACTTACAGCAACTAAGATATACACTGTGACTATCCGTCTTTCACAGATGAAAAAAAGTGATGCTGAGATTGGTTAAGTGCCTTCCTCAGGGTCACACACAGCTACTAAATATCTGAAACCGACTCAAACTCTGGCACTCTGTCAACTGTGCATGCCGCCTCTCAGGATGAGAAGATCTCTTAGAACAATGACCAGTCAGCTATGGAACGGTGATTTTGAAACATCTTTTCCCCTTCCCAGTAGAAAAGTAGAGTACTAAAGGGGACTAAGTTTGGAAACACTGCTCTATTAAATTTTGCCTCTGGGTTTTCTTAGCTTTCTTTCTTCCTTATAAGGGAGGCTTCTGGGGGAGGCGTGGGATGAGGAATGGTTTCTTTGGGGAAATAGCAGGTATAAAAAACACATACTTTTTTAAAGGAAGTTTCATGAAGGGTTGTGATCCTCCCCATATAAGGAGAACCCACACACACATATGAGCTCCCAGCTGAAAGGGCCTCGTCTATAAGAGGAATGAGTGGACTGACTCTAGAGCCAAGAAGACCTGAGAACACATCCCACCTCTGATGCTTCCTAGCTGGGCAGCCCTAGACAAGTCACTTCAGCTAGCTGGGACTCAGTTTCTTCATCTGTAAAATGAGTGGGTACAAATTCTTGACCCACTCCAGCTCTAATCTATGATCCAATGAGCTTTACAAAGAGATAGTTTGATATAGTCAAAGGACCCAGGTTCAAATCTTAGCTTTGTCATTACTACCTATGTGACTTTGTCAACTCACTGCAATTTCATACCTAATTAATTACCTTTTTGGTAAAATCAGGGGGTTGGGCTAGATGATCTCCAAGGTCCCTTCCAGGACTATATCTAAAACCCAAAAGAATTGAATTGACTTCTTGGCTTGATTCTTCCTGTTAGGAAGGCTTAAGAGGACTTTTCTGAATTTTAAAGAAAACCCAAAAGGCATGTGCAAAAGTCACAATTCGCACCCTAACCATCCACGTGAACAAGCTCATGTCAACCAACATGGTTTCAGTTTGCAAGGGGGAAGAGAGGTGGAAAAGGGAGGGGGCTATGAATTTAAGGACATGGGAAGGCTAACGAGCCTCCCGCCTGATTAAACACAATTTGTATTGTCAATAAGAAATGCAAATGACTATTTTACTGGCAAATATTTCATTATATATCAGGATTAAATTGCATCTCTAGCATAAGTGGTGAGGTCAAATTCAAGATGAACACCCCGCCCCCCCACAAAGGCCCTGGGACTCTGAAGAGCTAGCAGGACATATGAGAGAGGGCATAATAATAACATGCCATCAGATGCCATTTAAACTAAAATAGAAACCAGGCTGGCTTCTCTTAGTGGAGAGCTACTTGTAATCCCTGAAATAGGAAGGGAGGACAAATGAAACCTGTAATCCCTTGCTACTTACATGGAATATACTCACTAATCTGAATGAATTGAGGAATTCCATTCCATTTGTATTAAAACATGCTTAAACACGAATGTAGATTAAGAGGTCAAGAGGACACAGTTGCTCTCAACTCCTTGGCTATTTTGAGAGTTTTGCCATTTTGACGTAAGACTGTCTACCACAAAGAAATTCTGGAGTCAGAGCTAGAAGAGATCTTGGCACGGTAGTTCTCAGTGGGTGTGCCAAGGCTCACCCATGAGTTTCCATAGGCTTGCCAAGAAATTCAGAATGGTATGTTACTCTAGATAAAGAAAATTTATAAATATGTTATTTAATATGAATTTTGCTTACCCAGTGAATGTAGTATTGACAAATAAGCAAACACAGTAACCTCAAAATATATCCGACTTTGAATTGGCAAAGGTGTCTAAGAAAAGTGTTTGTTCTAAGAGATTAGGGAAACTGCAAGTGTGGGAGTCTTCTATCCTGTTGCAAATGGAAACATTCAGTGTGCCCTGATTCCTCACAGCAAAGAAAAAACTGTGCCCGGAGATTAAAAAAAAAAAAAATCAATGAATCACTGCTTTAGAACAGAGAAAAAAAGCATGTGAGAGCTGGAAAGGGTCTTCAGATGCAGAATGTTAGATGTCAAAGGGACCATTTTAACATATGGAATGTTAGAGCTCATTGTTTACAATGTCAACTGAAAGAAACCTTAGAACAGAGAGTGTTTATACTGCAAGAAACTTTACAGCAGAGCACATTAGAGCTGGGAGAGACTTTAGAACGTGGAATGTTAGACATGAGAATACTCTGATAGTATGGAATGTCAGAGCTGAAAGCAATCTTTGAACCTCAATTGTCAGAGCAAAGAATTTAGAATATCAAAACTGGGAGAGGCTTTAGAAAAGAGAATGTTAGATCTGTAGGAGAGCTCAGTATAAAGATTATTAAAGTGGGACGAGACTTCAGAACATTGACTGTTAGAACTAGAAGGGGCCTTAGACATTATTAAGAAGAGGAGTCTTACCTGAGGGGACCCTTTTATTTTACATGTGAGGAAATTGAGAACCAGATTGAAGAAGGGGCTTTCTCCAAATCACCCAGTCAGTTAGTGGGAGAGCTGGGATTTGAACCCAGGCCTCTCAATTTCCCATCCCCTGCTTTTGCCCAAACTGTACTCTCTTACCACCCCACTTGGCAATACCAGCTCACAAACATCTCCCCCTTTGAAACTATAGCATGGCTCTCACAGAAAAATACAGCTTCACAGCTGTTGAAGCTGAGCATCCTGATTTCTAAAATTGTGAATAATCATCGCTGGCATCTGCAAGTGGAAAAGCTGAAACTAAAGAAATAGCTCATCACTGCATTATGCTGTGATCAAACCTCAGGCAGGCAGGCAGGCAGGCAGAAGCCCACATGCTAGCACAGTTGTGCATTTACATTCAAAGATACACATGTGACAATGTTTAAATAGGACTGCTCAATTCCCTCAATTTCCCCCCTTTTAATTCTTCTCCCCCCTCTCATTTTTTCAGATTAGCTCCAAGAGAGGCAAGTCTAAATACCTTGTTACAACTATTGTCATTTTCTTTCTGAAGGTTGGAAAGGATTTCAAGAGTTGTTGGTAAACATGATTAATTCAAGGAGAAACCAAAAAGACTTTTTGACTGCCTGGGATCCTGTAAACAGTCCTCAGATTCAAAGGATTTCATTAATTCAAAGATGGTGGTGATTTTGCTAGAACTTAACACAAAGCAGATAAAATTCTCAATAACTCTAGGGACACTCTTAGCAGTTTCTCTGACATTTCTGGCCAGCAAGGGAATTAGATGACCCAGACTGAGCATGACCTAAAGGATTCCACCCCTTAATATACCCCACTTATTTTGCAAAATAATACTAATATCAACCACATATTGCTCTTACAGCACATTATAATTTTAGAGCTAAAAGGTACTTTGGATTCTGTCTAGACCAGGGGATCTTAACCTGGAGTCTATGATCTCGTTTAATATCTTAAAATACTTTGATAATTATATTTCAATATAGTTGGCTTCTATCAGTGGGGGATTTCAAGTCCCTCCTCTGACTCTAGAGACAATAGTATTTCCAACTGTACCACACAGCTGGATTCTATTCCAAAACTAATCTGAGGTGTGTGGAGAAATGAGTATTATCATCTCTATATTAGAGGTGAACTGAGACGCCCCTGTACCATGGACAGTGCTTAGAATAGTACCCAGCACACAGTATAAGCAAAATACATGTTGATTAGATTGAAAGGGGCATACTGTTAGACTGGGAGTCAGTGGCTGTGGCTGTGGGTAAATCCTTCCATGTCTCTGAGTTTTCATTTCTTTGGAAGTCAGATGGCAATGGCAGTAATTGGTCTATCAAATGAGATAATGTATATAATCTTCCCTATAAAACCAATAACGTTTTGTGAACTTTCCTTGGATCACAAAACTAGTCAGTCAATAAACAACAGTTAAGAGCCATTATATGCTGGGCACCGTAAAGTACTGAAGTTAGAAAAAAGATAGACCTTGACCTCGACAAGCTCACAATCTAATAGAGGAGACAACAAGTAAACAAACATGCAACAGACAAGATATAAGCAGGAGAGATAGGAATAATTAAAGAAAGGAAGTCACCAGAATGAAGAGGCTGGGAAAGGCTTCCACTAGATGATGGGATTTGACTTGGGATTCACCTCATAATACTTCTGGAATTTCAGAGGATCACAGATCGCCTGCTGGCAGTACCAGAACATCATCTGTCCAACTCTGTCATTTTACAGTAAAAGAAATGGTGACCCAGAGAGAGTGCATTTCTTTCTCAAGATCACATAGATCATGAGTAACAAAGTCAAGGTTTTGAGTCCAGGTTCCCTGAAACCAGCTCTGGGCCCACTCCACTGAACCACTAGACTCCTTCATTGGACTATTTCCTCTTGTTCCTCTTCTAATACTATGTCCCATAAAATGAATGACTTAAGTAAAGGGAACCATTATTAAAGGGGATAGGAAGGGAATACACATTTGTATAGCACTTAATATGCAACATGCACTGTGCTAAGCAACTTTTGCAAATATCGCATTTGATCCTCACAAAAATGCTGTGGTAAAAGGTTATTGTTATCCCCATTTTACAGCTGAGGAACCTGAGGAGAGGATTTGCTCAGGCTGGTACCGCTAGTAAGGATCTGAGGTTGGATTTGACTCGAGGACCCGAG
This sequence comes from Petaurus breviceps papuanus, assembly GCF_028583685.1. NCBI lineage: Eukaryota > Metazoa > Chordata > Mammalia > Diprotodontia > Petauridae > Petaurus > Petaurus breviceps. Next base: position 18,836,615 of record NW_027185852.1, on the reverse strand, counting down.
TCCTATCCCCTGAAACACCAGCTACCTTGATGTTCAAAGTGCTACACCCAGTGCTGAAGATACACTTAGAAAAATAAGAGTCCCTGCCTTTAAGGCGCTGGATATTCTCAAGGGGGAGACGAGAACGAAATAAGCCAGGAGCTGAAATGTGTAGCATACTTTCAATTTCCTACATTTATTCACACTAATTATGTCACTGGAGTGTCCAAAGAACCCTGAGTATGTAGTAGGTGCAGCTGACATACAGAGCTTCTGATGCTTGGCTAAGGTGAATTAGGGACTTGGCCTGAGTGCCTCCTCATTTTTCTTGATTGCACTTAACTCCTCCATCCACTATTAATGTGTACTCGTTTAGCGGTGGAAATTGCAGACTCAATCTAAGATGAAGAAAGCATTGAAAAATGTCTCGCTGCTTTATCACCTGAACCCTGACTCTGTTAAAGCAGCAAACTTGCTTTTATATTGTCTGTTCAACCAAACTGCTAGTTAGAATACAGCCCAAAGTTATCTGAATGGAAAGTGAAACAGGAAACAGCAGTGATAAAAAGCCTCAAGCACCCTCTGTGAAACTGGGCAGTCACTTTAGCTCTTCAGTCCTTTTTCAAGTCATCAGTGTTGTGCAAATTATTTGAGGCAAGCAAGTCTTTTGATGTATTTTCATTTTTGTGACAATGGTTATGGCCATGTGCTTCTTCTAACACTAAGTCGACTCAGAACATCTGGACTTTGATTAGATGTGGTTCCCCAATCTTCACTTGGTCGTTTGTTTATTCTGGCATTTGAGTGGGGGATTTGTGCCAAACAAAATATTTAACTGGTCTCTTGTTATGTTTTTAATTCTGTAGTTAAGGCTGGGAGTTCTCTTAGCAGTACCTTCTGAAGTAGTCAGGAACTGAAAACAAAGTAAATTCCTATTGATTGGAGGATATTAAAACAAATTGTGGTACTTGACTGTAATGAAATATTGCTGTCATGTGAGAAATGATGAATGTGATGAGTATAGAAAAGATGGGAAGACTTTTCAAAACTGATAATTAAGTAAGCAAAACAAGGGGAAACAAAACAGTAATGGTAATGTAAAGAATTACAAAATAAATTGATTATTGAAATTTTTTTCAAAGTAAACTTGCTTCCCCCAAAATAATATAAGAAGGCACCTTCTTCCACTCTATTGCAGAGGCTGTGTCCATGGGTATTTAACATTGTACACAAAACCAAATTTTTCTGGATGTATTGATTGGTTTTGCTCATTCTTTTTCATGTTCTTTTTTTTAATGCAAAACTTCTATTATAAGAGATGTGAGGTTGACTAGGTATCAGGATGGGATAGAGCACCAGACCTGCAGTTAGGGAGACTCATTTTTCTGAGTTCAAATAGCATAAGACACTTACTAGGTATGTGACCCTGGGAAAGTCACTTTGCCCTGTTTTCCTCAGTTTCACATCTGCAAAGTGAGCTGGAAGAGGCATGGCAAACTATTTAAGTATCTTTTCCAAGAAAACCCCAAATGGGATCAAGAAAAGTCAGACAGGACTAAAAAACAACAACACATTATAAGACATAGCTCTGTGGGAGAGGGAGCAAAAAGAGAGAAAAAAATCCTAGAGGGAATCTAGGTTTTATAAAAACAAAGAATAGAAATAAAAGTCTATTTTTTAAGGAATAGATGTTACTCCCAAGAAATATGCAGAAGCAACAGCTCAATGATGTTTTTTTAAATAGTACAATAGATGTTTGTATGGGAAATCAACTTAATTTTTAAAATCAACTTTTTAAGGACCAACCAAGTTTACAACAAAATAAGATAAATTTCTTACACTAAAGGAAAAAAAAGTCAATTTTTTTAAAATAAGAAACTGATAAATTATTGTTTGCTTGACCATAACACATCTTTAGAATATAAGCAAATACCTTCAGAATGACCTGATCTGGAAGATCTGATCTATGTGGCATAGGATTTTTTTTTAATAGAAGAACATTAAGAAGATAAAAAAAAATAGTTGATTGGTATGAGGGATAGAATTTTGAATTTGGAGTTTAAAAGGACATGAATTTAAATCCAGTCTCTGGCATTTACTAGCTGTGTGACTCTGGGCAAATCACTTAACCTTTCTCATATGTAAAGTGAGCATAATAATAACATTATTATATAATAATATAATATTATTATATATTATGAGATAATAATGTAATTATAGTATTATATAATAATTATAAGGACAAAATACACTTAGGAAGCACTCTAAAAACCTTAAGGAACTATATGAATGTTTGCTTCATAATGGTAATGATAATAAAACTAAACATAGCAGGTTTTAACCATTGCTATGCTTGTTACATGCAAGACAACAATAACAAAAAAAAGACTGGAATATTTTAGATTGAGAAGAAGTATTTTTTAACATGACACTCATTTTCTCTACATTCAAAGTCATACCAAATTCAGGGTCCTAAGAAGTCCAGAAGAGCAATCTGGGTAAGATCTGAATTTCTTCATCAGATTATAAAACATTCAACCCCAAAAGTGTCTGGGGGACTTTTTTAAACTTCCAGTAGACCTGGAAGTCTTATCTCAACTGAATGAAAGATGAACTCTCCTAAATCTATCAGTTTATTGAGAAACAGAATTCTTATGGAATTAGATAAATTCCCAAAAGTAGATAGACTACTATAACATAGTACCACAACACACATCATGAATGGTTAAGGAATTTATGCAAGGGAGGAAGATAGGGATTTTTCAATGATCTGGTATTTGTCTAATTTTAAAGCCTGCAATACAATGGGCTATAATTTGGAAAGACTGGATTTGGAAAAATGAACTCTTCAGTAAAGGTATGTTTATAACATCCAAAATGATAGGGTGAGGTCTCCCAATGAAACATTATAGAGTATGTTTGAAAATGTAGTAAACTCAATGCCAAAACATGTAAAATAAATTATTAAAGCCCATGAATATTGCATATTAAAAGCATTTGAATATATAAAAATGTAGGGTTTATTTTATATGTCAATAAATGAATTTAATTATTTTACTTGGCTTTGGTTAATTTGCATTTCATCTACTAGGTCTATTTCAGCCACATCAAGACCGAGCCTACCTCATCCTTAATTCCTTTGCAGGACACATCCTCATGGTCAAATATGAAAAAAAGAACAGGAACTCAGGAACCCTAAAGACACATGGAAATTGCCATCTGTCCTGCCGCTGTACCCTTAGGATTCCTAGACCTCGCTCTCCACCCTGATGTTACACCATCCAGCACATGTTGTCTCAAGCACTTAGAGTGTGAGCTCCTAGACAAGAGGATTGTATTGCTTTGCTGTTTGTATTTTCCAGAATTAATCATACTACTTGGCAGACAGTAGGTACTAAAAAATTTGTTTCTTTTTATTAGAAAAAGTTCTAGACTGTGATTCAGGAGACCTAGGTTTTATTGCTGGCTCTGCCATAAAGCAGATGTGTGACCAGACTCAAGCTACTCAAATGTAAAGTGGAGGAGGTAGACTAAGGCATTTGTGAGGTCCCATCTAGAGTTCCATGTATAAAGGTCTCTTTTAGGGTTCCTATATTCTAGAGTTCTTTATAATTCTCATGTTGTATAAGTCAACTCACCCCACCTTCCTTAAATAATTCCTTTGTAGAATAAATGAGTTAGTGGATGTCAAGACACCTTCATACAACTGTCACAGACCTGTTTTATCTTAGTACATAGGACATCTTTAAATGTTTTAACTTCAGCTTCAAAGCCAAGCTTCTCCTTCTGCCTGAGGTCTTTCCTATCTAATACTACCTAGCAGTATTACCTACTAATAGAGTGTGTACTCTATTAGTACCCACAAATTGGCTTACATTCACTTTGAAAATATGTTAAATGTATTTATATGTGAACACATTGTTTTCCTATATACCATGAGTGCCTTCAATTGAGAGATTGATTTTTGTGCCTAGAATATAATAGTTGCTTAGCAAATGCTTGCGAAATGTATGTTTGCAAGCACCAAAAAAATTAATATAAAAGTTGTTCCAATCTTCCCATTAGACCACGAGTTCCTTGAAACCTGGAACAGGTACTGTCAGGGTTTGATTCTATTGGTATATGGACCTCCCAGGTAAAAAATCCCCTATGTCAATGCAGACTGTGACGTTTTCTACAAATGAAACTCTTAGAGAGCTGACTAGAGCACTAAGAAGAGAAGCGAGTTAGCCAGCATCACACAACAATGATGAATCAGGAGCAGAACTGGAACTTGGGCCTTTTGTGCTTTCAAACTGGCTCTCTATCCACTATATAGGACAATCCTAATTATACAATTATGAAAGGCAAAGAATTAAACCAAGAATCATCTACTCAGAAAAACTGAATATAACCTTTCAGGGGAAAATGACCATTTAATGAAATAGAGCACTTTCAAGCATTCATAATTAAAAGACCAGAGATAAAAAAAAAATGACTCTCAAATACAAGACTCAAGGAAAACATAAAAAGGTAAAAAAAAAAAGAAAGAGAAAATATAGGAAATTCAATAAGGTTAAACTGTGTATAATTCTATGCAGCAAGATTATTTTTCTAACTCAACAACTTTATTACTTAAAAAACAATTAGAAAGAGCACATATAAACACAAGTTATGGATATAAGTTGACATTGATGGAATGATATCCCCAAAATAAAATAAAGGTAGGAGAAAGAAAATTGCACTGGAAGAAGAAGGGGGGAATTGAATGGGGGTAAATCATCCCACATCAAAGTTGCATAAAAGAGATGTTAAAATGGAGGGGAAGATGGGGGTGATGGTGGTGAACAAACCTTAAACCTTACTCTCACCAAAATTAGTTCAAAGAGTGAATGAAATGCACAGTCAGTTGGATACAGAAGTCTATCTTACCCTATATGGAAGTAAAAAAAAAAAACTTATGGAGACAATAAAAGGGGGAAGAGGAAATGATAAAAGGGAAGGGATATAAGAGAAGGCAGTGATCAGAAGTAAAATACTTGTGAGAAGGGAAAGGGTGGTGGTAAGAGAGAGGGGGATAAAGAAAGGGAAAATAGAATGGGGAAATACACAGTTATCATAACTACAAATGTGAATGGGATGAACTCACCCATTGAATGGAAGTAGATAGCAGAATGGATCAAAAAACAGAATCCTACAATATGTTGTTTACAAGAAACACATATGAAGCAGAGAGAAACACACAGAGTAAAAGTAATGGGCTGGAGCAGAATGTATTATGCTTCAATTGAAGCAAAGAAATCAGGTGTAGCAATCATGATCTCAGACAAAGCAAAAGCAAAATTAGATCTAAAATAAAAGAGATAAGGAAAGAAGCTATATCTTGCTGAAAGATACCATGGACAATGAATTCATATCAATGCTAAACATATATGTACTAAATGGTATAGCATCTAAATTTTTGAAAGAGAAGTTGAATAAGTTACAGAAAAAAATAGATAATAAAACTACACTAATGGGGGACCTTACCTTTCCCCTTTCTGAACTAAAAAAATCCAACCAAAAAATAAGCAGGAAAGAAGTTAAGGAGGTGAAAAAAAATATGGAAAAGTTAAACATCATTGTTCTTTGGAGAAAATTGAATGGGAATAGAAAGGAATATATCATTTCTCAACAGTACATTGCACCAGCAGAAAAACTTACCATGTATAAGGATATAAAAACCCTCACAACCAAATGCAGTAAAGCAGAAATAGTAAGCACATCCTTTTCAGGTTATAATGCAATAAAAATTACATTCAATAATGGACAATGGTTCACAGAACAAATCATAGAAACAATCAAAAATTTTATTTAAAAAATTATAATGAAATAACATATCAAAATTTATGAGATTTGACCAAATAGGTACATATGGAAATTGTATATCTCTAATTGCTTACATCAATAAAATAAAGAAAAATAATATTGATGAATTAAGCATGCGACTAAAAAAAAAAAACTAAGACAAAAAAATAAAAATCCCTAATTAAACACCAAATTGGAAATCCTGAAAAATCAAAGGAAAAATTAATAAAATGGAAAGTAATAAAACTATTGAACTAATAAATAATACTAGAAGATGGTTTTATGAAAAAAGCAATAAAATATATGAACCATTGGTTAATTTGATTTAATAAAGGAAAGTAAACCAAATTACTAGTATCAAAAATGAAAGGGGTGAATTCAACATCAACAAAGAGGAAATTAAGACAATTGCTAGGAGCTATGTTGCCCAATTATATGCCAATTAATCTAACAATCTAAATGAAATGAATGAATATCTACAAAGATATAAATAACCCAGATTAAGAGAAGAAATAAAATGCTTAAATAACTCAATCTTAGAAAAAGAAATCAAACAAGCCATCAATGAACTTCCTAAGAAAAATATCCTGAAGACCAGATGGATTCACAAGCAAATTAGGCCAAACATTTAAAAAAACAATTAATCCCAATACTATATAAACTATTGAAAAAAAATTAGTGAAGTTCTACTAAATTTCTTTTATGATGCAAATATGGTGCTGATACCTAAACCAGGAAGAGGCAAAACAGAGAAAGAAAATTACAGACGAATTTCACTGATGAATATTGATGCAAAAATGTTAAATAAAATGCTGGCAAAGAGATTACAGCAATATATCATAAGTATCACATACTATGACCAGGTGGGATTTATACCAGGAATTCAAGTTTGGTTCAGTATTATGAAAACTATCAGCATAATTGAACATATCAATAACAAAACCAATATAAGTCATACAATTATCTCAATAGATGCAGAAAAAGCCTTTGACAAAATACAGCACCAATTAAAAAGCACTAGCTAACACAGGAATAAATGGAGCTTTCTGTAAAATGATAGGTAATCTTTATCTAAAACAATCAGCAAGCATTATCTATAATGGAGATAAGTAGAAGCCTTTCCAATACAATTAGGGGGAAGGAAATATGTCCTTTATCACCTGTATTATTTAATATCATAAAAGAAATATTAGCTATAGCAAAAAGAGAAGGAAAAGAAATTAAAGGATTTAGAATAGGCAATGAGGAAACAAAACTATCACTCTTTGCAGATGATATATTACATTTAGAGATCCCTAGAGAATCAACTAAAACTACTTGAATTAACAACTTTAGCAAAGTTACAGGATACAAAATAAACCCACATAAATCATCAGCATTTCTATATATCAGGAACAAAGCAGAAGATAGAGAAATCCCATGTAAATAATTGTAGACAATGTAAAATACAGTAAGATACTTCAGAGTGTATCCGCCAAGATAAAACTAGGAACTCTATAAACACAACTATAAAACACTTCTCACGCAAAGTCGAATGTAAACAATTAGAAAAAAAAATATTAATTGCTCATGGGTAGGCCGAGCCAATACAATAAAAACAGCAATTCAATCTAAATTAATTTACTCATTCAATACTAGATCAAACTATCAAAATTATTTTATAGAGCTAGAAAATATAATAACAAAATTCATCTAGAACAAAAGCTCAAGGACATCAAGGGAATCAATAACAAAAAAATGCAAAAGAAAGTATAATCTAGTCATACCAGATCTCAAACTGCATTATAAAGTGGTAATTATGAAAAAAAAATCTGGTACAAGCTGAAGAATAGAGTGATGGATCAGTGGAATAGATTAGGTACAAATTTTGTTCATTGTAAATGCACATAAGAATCTAGTATATGATAAATCAAAAGACTCAAGCTTTTGGAACAAAACCCCATTATCTGACAAAAATTTCTGGAAAAACTGAAAAATTATTGGACAAAAACTAGGTATAGACTAACATCTCGCACTGTTACAAAGATAAAGTCAAAATGGGTACATGATTTACATCACCTAAAGGGTGATACTATTAGCAAATTAAATGAGAATAGAATAGTTTATTTGTCACATTTATGAGTAAGGGAAGAATCTTTAGGACCAAAGAAGATATAGAGGGCATTACAAAATGCAAAATTGATCATTTTGGCTATATGCCATTAAAAATTTCTTGCACAAACAAAACCACTGCAAACAAAACTATAAGGAAAGCAGAAAACTGTGGAAAATTTCACAACAAATATCTCTGATAAAGATCTCATTTCTCAACTATATAGAGAACTGAGCCAAATTTATAACAATAAAATGTCATTCCACAATTGGTAATGGTCAAAGGCTGTGAACAGGGAGCTTTCAGACAAAGAAATCTAAGCTATCTATACCCACACGAAAAAAATGCTCTAAATCACTATTGATTAGAGAAATGCAAATTAAAACAGCTCTGTGATAACCCCTCCTCCCCCTGCACCTGTCAGATTTGCTAATATGACAAAAAAGAAAATGGATGTTGGAGGGAATGTAGGAAAACTGGGACATGGATGCACTGTTGGTTGAGTTGTGAATTGGTCCAATCATTCTGGAGGGCAATTTGGAACTATGCCCCAAAGTATGTAAAACTGTATATAACCTTTGACCCAGAAATACCATTGCTAGGTCTATATCCCAAAGATATCCCCACCCAAAAGGAAAAGGGCTTATTTCTACAAAAAATAAATATTTATAGCAGCTATTTTTGTGGCGGCTAAGAATTGTAAATCAAAGGGATGTTTATCAATTGGGGAATGGATAAACAAGTTGTGGTATATGATTGTGATAAAATATCATTGTGCTATAAGAAATGATAAGTAGGATGCTTTCATAAAAAGAAAAAAAAACTAGAAAGACTTACATGAACTGATGCATAGTAAAGTTTACAGAACCAGGAGAATGTTGTACATAGAAACATTGTTTGATAGAAAATATTTTTTGATGAAGAATTGTGGATGACTTAGCTATTCTCAGCAATATAATGATCCAAGGCAATCCCAAAGGACTAATGATGAAACATGCTAGAAACTTCCAGAGAAAGAACTGATATTGTTTGAATATAGACTGAAGCATGCTATTTTTCACTTTCTTTCCTTTTTCTTTTGTTCAAGTCTTCCTGTATAAAATTACTAATATGGAAATGTTTTACATAATTGCACATGTATAACCTATATCTGATCACTTACTGGGAAAGGTGAGGAAATGAGGGACAGAATCTGGTACTCAAAACTTAAAAGAAAAAAATAATTATATGTAATTGTAATATATGCCATAATCGAATGTGGAACTAGCCTAGAAATATAGAAATTATATTTAATAGGCAAAATCTTGTATTTTCTTTATCTCCTTGGAGAAGCAGAGGGATAGGCGCTGCCTAGATCCATCAAAAGTAGCTTTTCCTTCCAAATGTCATTGACTGCTAGGCATTAATCAGTCATCAGTAAGTGAAGAGAAGGCAAATAACTTATGGGAGCACCTCATTAATTTCCAAGCAGTCAGACTGCCTTCTGAGAGTAGAGAGCGGGAAAAGTCAACCCCTCTGTCTCATACAGGGTCATGCAGTGACACAACGGCATTAGACAACTTTCTTCCCAAATAGAACATAGAATGTTTAACCCATCGAAGAGCATCCTTTAATAAAAACAATGTCCTTCAATATGAATGTGCTTTGTACTTGGACGTGGATGGAAGGCTGAAGGGTGGAGGGAGAGACACACATGCAAATGTCAATGATTCTCTCTTGCTCTGAATGGATCTAAATCTCCTTCTGAATCTCTATGCAGTTTCCTGACTTTATTTACATACCTCATCTTTTGACCTCTCCTTGAGCACCAGAAGCCTATTCCCCAGACTCAGCAACACATAACTTTTAGCTGTTTCTTCCCAGTCATCAATAACCCCTGCTGCCTCCTCTCTGACCATCCTTTAGATCTTCCTTTTCCCCCTCCCACCTGAACCTTAGATTCTAAATCTGGGGACCTGGCCAAGGTCTGACAGGGGACTGCTGCCTCATCTTGCTCAGAACAAGACCTCCAGACCCCTTGATTCTGGGTCATTCCCAAATCATCCTTCATCCTCTTTCTAAGCCCAATTTTTAGAGTATATTCCCACACTGGAATGTACCTTTATATATGCTTGTTTGTTTATGTTTGTATCTTTAGGTTTGGCACATAGTAAGTCTGGAACATGGCAAGCCTTAATAAATGTTTGTGCTTATTCATTACTGAAAGTAGCTCTGCCTTCAGTAACCTGAGATTTGTCACAACTGCAGAGGTTTTAAAAAAAGTGCAAACCATCTTAAGGTGATATACAAAGAGGAATCAAGGAAAAGGTCCAAACATTGGACAGATGGTTAGGATACATGAGCAGCCCCATCAACAGACAGCCTTTAGAAAGACCATGGGATTCAGTTGGAGAGATGACCAATTCTACTACATTTGTTAAGAAATGAATCCCTTTTCTGTTAAAGTACCCTTTGCAATAAGTTTATATTTTCTAGTATGGGAAATCTGATCAGGGGCTCATAGAAGGTGAGAACTGAGAGAGGACTAAGAACAGTGAGTGTCAGAGCTGGGAGGGACTTTAGAACAGAGAATGTCAGAGTTAGGAGGAGCCTTAGAACATAGAATGTTCTAGCTTAAAGATACCACAGAAGTAATTTAATCCTATCTATTCTACAATATGGGAAACTGAGTCCCAGAAAAAAGAATCCCTCAGGCTGTCCATGTAGCTAGTGGCAGAGGGACAAATAAATGTGAAAGCCTTCCCAAACTACCCCATTGCGATAAAATAACGAGAGACAGAATTGACCACTTTAAGTTAGCAGGTTCTATCAACTGACTGACCTCTAGGCGAGGACAGCAAAGGAATCCTGGCAGAAGCTTCATCAACCATAAGGAGGCACAAATAATCATCATCATTGATAGATCTAAGGAAAAAGACCTGGTAAAAATGTACCTACAGGAATGATCCTTAGCATAGATCATAGCAGGAACAACAGCCCCAGTAACCCTCAAAGGACCCTTCTTTTTGTCTTCTCTGTTTTCCTCCCTTTTTCTTTTTGTCTCCTCCATCCCATCAGTTTGGGGGGGTTTACTTGGTAGACCTGGGGAAAAAAAAGGAATAGAAATCCCACCCTACCCTTCATCATTTAATAATGATGAAGAGCTCCAAGAAGGATCCATGTGGGAAAGGAGTAACTTCAATCATTCAATAACAAAAGGATGGTTTCCTGGCAGGATTCACAAATTCCATGAGAACTTTTCATTGCTGAGGAACCAAATGCCCAGTGTTCTCAAATCAACTGAGAGGGCCTTGAAGCCAAAGGGAGAAGCCCAACAAGAGAGGGACTAGATAGGGCTAATCCTAGGACTAGATCTAAAAATAGGATTTCAAATCAGAGGATTCCTGAAAGTATATTTTAACCAAATCCTGTCATTTTCCAGAAAAGGAAAGTATCACTATGACTATTTTATGATTAGGAAATGGAGTCTCAGGGAGTTTAAGCAATTTCCTCTTGGTCACACAGAAAGTAAGTATAAGAGACAAGTCAAAGTTTGGATATTGTCTACTGTCTCTATTTGTACTCACACACAACACACACACACACACACACAATATCTGTGGCTACCATCCTTGACACTGATACTCCACATTCATAGGTCCTATCTGTACTGGGAATCAAAATTTCAAAATAATCTGTTGTTGTTTTTTTTTATCACACAATGCTTAGAGCAAGAAGACCTGGACCATGGACCATGGCAGCTTTAGTCCCTGTCTTGAATAGAGAATGAAGCTTTATGGAAAGTGGGTCAGGAGACCTGGGCTGGAGTCAGGACTTTGCCACTAACTGTGCCAATCCGAGCAAGTCATTCAGCTTCTCTGCTGGGCTTCAAGGGTAACTAGAACTAAGAACTAAACTAAACTAAGAACTCGAAATTCCAAGTCAAATTTCAGCACAAGCCACAGAAAAGCTTCCTAACCAAAGGAGCTGTCTACTTCTCTTCTCTACCCACCCCTTTTTCCCAATTGCTTATGGAAGGGGTGAGTTTCCTGTTAAGCCAAGATCAAGTAGAAGCTAACTAACCAATTGGAAGGGCTATGTTTATGATCTCTTTGGGTTGGGATTAGAGGAGGAAGGTCCCATCCAGAACTATGATTCTACATTATACTGTGTGGACTCTTTTTTTTAAGTTACTTTTAAGATTTCCCTCTTAAAAGGAAATAATTCCTTTATTTAGCCCCTTGAAATAATTTTGCATACGCATATGCAGATAGCAATTTGTGTGCCAAATGCAGAACATCTGTTTGTCTTTTTAGAGAACATCAAACTTTTCTTTGGTAAATCCTGTTCACTGGTCCTGAAGTCTTAGCCTTTCTGCTCTGGCCTTGGCTTCCTGAGACAACCCATAATGAACTTTAAGGATTTAAGAGACCCAAGGATATAGAGTGTTCGTGCTAGAGGGGAGCTTAGAACTTTAGAGTGTTGGGACAGGATAGAAAGTCAGGGCCAGACGACCCTTAGAACAAAGAATAATTGAGCTGGGAGGAACCTTAAAACAACGAGCATCCAAACTAGGAGTGAGTATAGAATGTGAACACAGAATAGACAGAGTCTTAGAAGGAGGATGTCAGTGCTGGGTAGAGCCTTAGAACAGGGAATGTCGGAGGTAGCTGGGGCCTTAGGACAGGGATATTAGATGTGGGGGGAGCCTTCGAACTAGGAATATCAGAGCTGGGAGGAGCCTGCCTGAGAACAGAAAACACCAGACCTGGGAGGGACCTAAGAACAGTGAATATCCAGACTGGGAGGGAGTTCAGAATGGAGTATGTCAGACTGATGCTGAGTGAGGGGAGCAGAACCAGGAAACGTTCACAGTTACAGACACACTGCATCTCTGATGACTAACTAGGATAGACTGGGCTTCTCTCAGCAATGCCAGGCTATAAGATGGTTCCAAGGGACTCATGATGCAAGGGGCTATCCACGTCCAGAGAAAGAACTACAGAGTCTGAATGCAGATTGAAGGAAATCACTTGCTCTCTCTTTTGTTTTATTTTGTTTCTTCTTTCTCATGGTTAATTCCATTGTTTAGAATTCTTTTTTACAACATGACTAATGTTTAATGTGATGGTATATGTAGAACCTATATCAGATTGCATGCCGCCATGGTGGGGGGAGGGAGGGAGGAAAGGGAGCAGGAGAAAATTTGGAACTCAAAAGCCTGTGGAACTGAATGTTGTCAACTAAAAACAGACACATTTAGAAGGAAAAAAAGAAAAGGGTATGTCAGGATTGGGAGGAGCCTCGGAACAGGGAATGTCTGAGTTGGAAAGGACCATAAAAGGTGAATCTATAAGCGTACCCAACCTCTGCATCCAGGCAACAAGTTTGGGTATGTCCTGGTCACTCTCCAGTGAGCAACTGTAACATCTGGGGGCAAGGATGAGAAGCCCTGACAGATGCTAAATCTGTTTGACACAATTTTCAGGCCCCTGTGAAATGTAGCATTTTCCATGTAATATCTACATGGACAAAGAGAACATTCTAAGGGAGCAAAAGCTGACCTAGATTGGGAGAATGAGACTGTCAGTGTTAGTCTGAGAATAAGGTCCTTTCCATCAGTAAATGCCAGGCACCTATGGGCCTCAGTTGGCCCCAACTGCAAGAAGAGGCTAATTATACTTGTCTTACCTAGCCATGACTCTAGCGAACACAACATTAGATAATGGATGGCAGGTGGTGACAAAACATTAACCTTTATCATCGATAAAAGATCATAGGATTTTGACCTGGAAGGGATCATGTGATCCCTTAGTTCAATCTCCTTGTTTAACAGATGGGGAAACTGAGGCTCAAAAGAAAGGAAGAGTTTTGTTGTTGGTAAATGGCAGACTGAGAATATCAATACAGTTCCCTGTTACTGTAAATTTGGTGCTGTTTCTGCCTCCCATGCAAACATGTGACCCAACATTATTATAACCTGAGCATTGATGGGGAGGGGAGGCATGGTGCATTGACAAGACTGCCCATCAGGGGACTTAGGATGAAATCCTAGATTTGTTACTTAGAGGATACTCAGTTATTCGGCTCCTCCTGGGCACTTAGCACAATGCCTGGTGCAGAGTAGGTCTTAATGAATGTAGCTGCATGACTGCTGGGCCCTGCACTGAATACTGGGGATGAAACAATCTATATGTCCCTTCTCTAGGTCTCTGTTCCTTCACCTGTAGGAATGGGAGGGAAGAACGGGAGGGCCCAGGCTCAGCCTCTGGATCTTCCACCCCTCCCTGACTCACTCTCTCTCTCTCCCAGCCTGTTTCCTCTTCTGGGAAATGAAGGGGTCGGACCGGCTGGCCATCAAGGATCCTGGCAGCGACCCTGCTCTGATCCCATGATCCTGATTGTGATCTTTAGTGAGCCCGTATCTGTATCTCCCTGGAACGTGGCCCAGCCTCTGAATTTTCCTTCCTAGTTAAGGAAAATGAACTCCAATCGCCTTTGGGCGATGCTGGAGCGGCAGAGCCCGCGGTAGGGAAAAAATTAATCCGGTGCCTCTTTGCATTTGCTGCCTGTGAATCAAACTGTGAAAGCTAATTTAAAAACTTTCACACTTGGCTTGAAGGAGGCCTGGCAGTGCTGGGAGAATGCTAAATTGCACACAATTAGCCCCAGACGGAGCCGGCTTGGGTGTGTCCGTCAGACCTCGCTGCAGCACCAAGGCCTGAAGGAGCATGCTGATGAAGTAAGGGGAAAGTTCCTGGGAGCGCCCCTGAGCAAGGAAGCTGAGGAGGATGGTAGGCGGAGCAGGGGAAGAGGGGTGTGGGCAGGAGAGGAGGGGTGCAGGCAGGGGAGGAGGGGCTGGCCAAGAGCTTCTGTCCTGGGCTCTCCCAGCAAGCTGTCTCCCTGGGCATCAGTCAACCTTGATCATCTCCTCCTGTAGATCTGGGCCCAGCGCCAGCTGTTCTTGAGCAGAGAAACAGGGGCCTTCACCTTGGACGGAGCACAGGGCTGGGAACAAGGAGGCCTGGCTTGTTGACTGGACTGGCCCCTTAGCCAAAAGTGCAAGTCTGGACGTGGGGCCCCACCCCCGAGCCTCAGTTTCTGCATCTGTCAAATAAGGGATTGGCAGTGGAAGGGTTCTGGGACACACAATGTGAAAGGTGAAGTCGGAGGCTCAAAGCTCTTGCGATGGATGAGCCCCTCTCTAGGTCACGCGGGAGAGGCTGACTAACTCTCCCCTTCCAAGCCAAGTGTGAAGGAATTTTTAAATTAGCTTTCAGAATTTAATTAATAATAGTAATAGCTAATATTTGTGTAACCCTTGCTATGTGCAAGGCACCGTGCTAAGCACTTTACAAATATTATTGTGAGTTTTTTGTGAGGATCAGACGAGACAAGGATTTTAAAGGGCCCAGCACACAGAGGCTGCTTAATAAACGTTAGTCACCATCATCATCATCATCATTTTTGCTATCATTTGAACCTCACAACAGCCCGGAGAGGGAAATGTTATCATTCCCATTTTACAGAAGAAGAAACTAAAGTAAACAAAGGTAAAGTGAAAAAGATATCATTAGCATTGGCTTTTAAAGTTCACAATGCATTTATAAATGCGACCCTCACAACAACCATGCCAGAGGGGTGCTATTATTATCCTACTTTACAGGTAAGGAGGAGCAGCTAAGTGACTTGTCCAGGGTCACACATTCAGTATCAGAGGCAGGATTTGAACCTAGCTCTTCCTGATGCCAAATCCAGATCTCTGGCCACTGTACCATCTAGCTGCCATATTCATGAGGTCCAGATGAATCATGTGACTACCCCAGGCTGTGTCAGAGGCAAAGCTGGAAGACTTCAGAATCCAGGCTGGCAAGGACATCCCAGGAAGATGGGAAATAGATCTGGGTACTTTTCAGAAAACTGGACCCAGTCTAGCCCTTTCCAGTGAGAAAAAGGCTCTGTCCCCTTCTAAAAAGAGTGGCCAGTGGCTTCTGATTGGTCCCTTGGTCCCCATGTCAGAGGACAAAGGGCACAAGGATAGAGAAGTGGGCCCAGCCTCTTGTCAGGTGGCTCCTTCTTTGTTGGAACACCACCAGCACAAGCCCTCCTTTGAATTCCCATTGATGGGAGGGTCACAGAGGGCATTTTCCTCTGCTTTTCCCATCCCGTTATTCACACAGACAATGACACTCACACTACCAGAAGCCTATGTGTTTGTCCAGGTGAGCAGCAAACTGGTCTTGGCTGACTCCTCCTTTTTTTTTTTTTCTTTTCCTAATCGGAGCTGATTGAAGAGTGATCCTGACAGGTGGTTATTTCCAGCCAGGCTCTGGCTCCTCCTTCTAATCATAAGCCCCTCTTAGGACTTGGAGGAAGTCCTTCCTTTTAGAACCTTAAGGCACCTGATTTAAGGATTCCATGCTTCTCAACCTTAAGGGTTGGCCACCAGTGCTGGGAACATCCATCTCCCAAGAACATATGATAACATTGAACCCAGTGGTGGAAAGGAAATAAAACAACAATCCTGCATTTGTACAGAAGTTTAAGGTGCACAAAATATTACACAAATACTATCTCGCTTTATCCTCACAATGTCCCTGGAAGGTAGGGGCTATTATTATCCCCATTCTACAGATGAGGAAACTGAGACAAATAGAGTTGAAGTGGCTAGCCCAAGATAACCCGGCTAGTAGGTGTCTGGGGTTGGAGTTGAAGTCAGGTCTGCCTGACTCCAGTTTCAGGGCTCTGTCCACTGAACCACCCAGCTGCCTTACAATAATAGAGAATGTTAGAATATAGCATGTTAAAAAAAAAGAACATATAATGTTGGGACTATAAGGGACATCTAAACATAGTGTGTTTGACATAGAGTGCTAGAACATTGGACATAGTAGAACCAGAAGAGACTTCAGAATACAGAATATCTGAACAGAAGGAATTCCTCACCTTCATGTAACACTTTTATGATCTAGAAGGTGTTTTGCTCACACCAATCTGTGAGGTATTATCCCCATTTTACCATTTACCAACCCCATTTAGAGGAGAAAATCAAGCCTCAAAGAGGGGTGGCCAGTATGTGACAGACCGTTACCCTGTGAGCTCCTGGAGAGTAAAGACTATCTTTTGCCTTTTTTATATCCCCAGTAATTGGCAAATGATAGGTATTTCGTAAATGCGTATTGAGTGACTGAGAGAAACAGGTCTGTTGAATTCATGTTAGTCCATGTTGGCCCATATTCTACTGCACCACATTGTCTCTCACAGAACATAAGACAGTAGGGACCTTCGAACATAGAACCTATGGAACATGGAATATCAGTGGTGGCCACCCCTTAGGATGAAAACAAAGAACACGGAAAGGCAGAGCATGAGGGTTTCCCAGGATCTCCTTGTTCAGTCCTTCAGTCTGTACTAGAAGAAATCTCACTGCCTTTAAGGTCACTTCTTGCGTTGACATTCTTTAATTTTTCCCATGTAGAAAAGAGATTAGATGTATGGGGAAATTGACATCAGTTCAGTTTAAGGAACAAATAACTGTGTAATTACACGGCAACATCATAATATTTACAATCTGATTACAGCATACAATCATTTATGAGCTGAGCAGATTAGATGGTTATCGCAGCTCTCCAATTACAATCTGCGACTCCGAAACCAGCTCAGACTTCCAATGTCTTCATTGTGCATGGAACGCTCTGTGGAGGCCACCATTTCCTCCTTATTTCGCTCCACTTTGGTGCTGCCCTCCACTTTGAGAGAACTCGCCCCTTGCAGAGCAGCAGCATGAGAAAGAGAGAGAGACAGCTGGCTTCAAAGTCAGGGAGACCGGGGCTTCAGTCCCACTGCTGACCCATGCTGGTGGGCTGGGCTAAGCAAGTTGCTTAACTTATCAGTGCTCTAGGCAACTCTGTAAGACAAGGAACTCTACTGTGCCAATAAGGGGAAGTTTTTGCACCTGTGCATACTCTATACCAAGGACATCACCGATCACTATCCGACCCCACACAACCTTATCTCCAAGTCCTATGTGATTCTGTACAACCAATGGATGCAAAACTATCAAACACATATGAATATGTTAAATGAATAAATGCCTTTGGAGCCAACCTGCTTCCATATGGTCATAAGTGATATTAAAAACTGCAATTAGGCAGAGAAAGAAAATTGGGTGGCAACTCAGAGTTAACCTCTGCTCAGTCTCCAGATTAAAATGTATATCACTGATCAAATAAAATCAAATCATTGAATTTCTGGGCTGGAAATGGCTTTTAGTTATCATCTGTTAAAGAAGCACAGTATTTTGGAATAGGATTCAGGCATGGAAGTCATTCCAGCCTATCCTAGAAGAAAGCGTGGATGGCTTTTATAAGAATTATGGCCCAGCAAGCATGTAGTATTGTCTCTTCAAGGACAATTCAAGTCACAACTATTAATCAATCAGTAATCATTTTTGAGTACCTAATATGTGCTAAGACACTGTACTAAGCACTAGGAAAACAAAGACAAAAATCAAACAGCCCCTGTCCTCAAGGAGTTCACATTCTGTCATTGGATATGACGTGTACATACAGATATATACTCTCTCTACATATATACACATATGTGTGTATACACACACAAAGTAAATACAATATTATTTGGAGAAAATGATATTGGCTAGAAAATGTTTCCTTCTCTGAGCTAGTATTTGATCTGGAGAGCTAGCAAGAGAAAGAAGACATCCCCAAAATAAATATAGTGCAAAACAGAGTGGGGAACAAAGTTATATGGGGGTCCAAAGGGGGGGAAGATAGATTCTCATTTGCAGAATCAGTGGAGCCACAAGGACCATTCCAAAATAAGGGGAATCTCAGAATTTTACATATAGAGAGAACTTCAGAAACCAGGTGAGCCCTAGCCTGAACAAGAATCCCTTGCTCCAATATTCATGCTGGGTGGCCATCTAATCTTCAAGTAAATAGCTCAAGTATAGGGGAAGCTGCCATCCTGGAGGTAGCCCACCCTCGCCTTTTTGAACAGTTCCCATTTTGGGGAACTCTTCATTGAGTCAATTCTAAGTCTTATTTTTAGCTTCTACCACCCACTGCTCCTTATTCTGCACCAGGGCTGAGTGGAAAGAGAGTGGGCTGTGCAGGCAACTGCTTGAGTTCAAATCCTTCCTGTGATGTGGCATTGGACAAGTCCCTTCACTTCCTGTTTTGCTCAGTTTGCTCACCTATGAAAAACGGGGTGTGGACTTGAATGCGCCTGGGGTCCCTTCCTAACCTGTATTATGATCTTATGAAATCGAATCCCTCCTCCATGTGAAAACCCTTCAAAGCCCGAACAGTGTGTCCACTGCATCCTCATTGCTTTGGGGTAAATGCCCCCAGTTTGTTCAAGCATACGGCATGGACCCTATTACCTCCAAAGTAAAATTCAAGCTCCTTCTCCATCACCATCGCTTGAGCTGAGCGGCAGGGCACTAAAAGCTTAGGGAATAGAGTCGTCACCAGCCTGGAGGCCTGATGACTGGAGGATGCCCAAATCACAACAATTAGCATTGCGTTTTACATCCATACTTCACAACATCCATGCCCCTGCCTCTACCCAGCACTGAAAGCTTCCCTACAATCAAGTGTCATACAAACTACAATCATTTCTCTACCAACCTTTCACTAACATCTCCATTCTAACCCAACTGCTGTCCTCTCTACACTGGGCAGACTGTGCAACTACCCTGTGCTTATGCTGGCTTCTATACATGTGTTGCCTTCCTTCTTAATTTTTTGCCAGATGAATTCCTACCCATCCTTTAAAAATGGAACTGGGATGGATTCAGGGATTCACTGTTCAGGAAATTCCTTACCTGTGAAGTTTCTCAATAAGCTCCTCAAGACACATTGTCTTGGCTTGTCCTTGAAGAATAAACAAAGTTCACTGAACTCCTGCTTGAGATCACTTTAGCTCTACCTGAAACAACATTATGGGGGACTTCTGATTTCAAATTTCCACCAATGCCTAACCTATGCTCTGAGGGCAAAATCTGTTCACTGATCACGTCCAGTCACAAGGCACTAGAGAGATAACATCCTGTCCATGATGTACCAGGTCCTCAATTATTATCAGCATGAAGGAATGCAATTTGTTTGTTGAGTCAAGGACATGGACAATAGGAGTAGACTATCATAGGATAACAGATTAGAAGCTAGAAGACACCCCAGAGCTTGACCAATCCAACTATTTCATATTATGGATGAGGAAACAATGACATATAGAGATTAAGTGACTTGTACAATATCACACACCAATCACCCTTTCCACCAAATTCTTCTGTTAGAGCTGGGGGGCTGCCAACAAGTAGTGAATATGCATGCTGCCTCCCTTTGCCCAGTCAGACAACATAGGTCAAGTTCCTGCTCTTACAGTAGCTATTCGACCCTGGACAAGTTCCTTGGTACCTGTTCTGTCATATGGAGATAATAGCATATGGGAAATGGAAGTGATCCCATTTGGACTTGTGAGGTTTATTTCCTCTATGAAGTCTTCCCTGATCAAATCCACCAACCTTCTCCCTCAGACCTCTGTCTCTCTCCATTGTACCTGTCATGGAATGTTCAGTGTAATTCAATAAACACTTACTGGGGTTTGGCACAAACACAAGGCACTATACATACAAAGACAAAAAATAAGGCAGTTCCTACCCTCAAGGAGGTTCCATTTTTGTGAGGAGACATTTCATGGACACAGAAAAGTCAATACTAAGTATTTACCAAGGTGTGTTCCAATTATCTTGATGAGGTTCTGATCCCTCCATGAGGCAGTGAACTGGACAAGAACAAGAAGGGACTGTGTCTTTGCTAAACTTTCCTCTAGCAGGCGATTCCAGACACAGTAAGTGCTAAGTACATGTTTGTTGAATGAAGGAATGAAGAACCCAGAGGTCTGACAATCCAACTGCCTCATTTTTTAAATAAGGAAATGAGCTAAAGGTGATGAAATATCTGGGTCACATAGCTAGCAAATGTGAAAATTTGAACTCAGGGCATCTGATACTAGAATTGCCATAGTACAAGTAGGCCAAAAGTGTGGTTCATAGGGGAAAATCCTGGATTACAATCAGTGGACAAGGATTCTTGGTCACTGATTACTCATGTGCCCTTATGTATGCCATTCAAATCCTCTGTGCCTCAGTTTCTGACTCAGTACTATATGACCTATAAGATTTTTTCCCCTTATTTTGTATTTACCTTCATATATACTTTTTGTCTCCTCCATTAGAATGAGCTCCTTGAGAGGAAGGCCTATAATTTATAAATCTAGTACCTGGCAGAGCACCTGCCATTCACTGATGAAGGGCAAAAGATGCTTAATCAATGATTATTGATTGAATTACACAGCCTCTATTAGTATTCTAAACAGATTAGCATATTGGAACAGAGGGAGTCAGGTAACTTTAGTCGGCCATATTATGTTGGTTGTCACATGGAGCTGGAGACATTCCAGTATCAGTTGTGTGAGGCCATGATTGAAGGGTGGGAAGGGGCAGCAATGGAGACTTCAGGATTCCTTAACAGAAAAAATCTGAAGTCTCAGGGAGGTATGCCTGACTTCTGGAAATCAGGCAGCCAGCCTGGCAACAGCTCACTAGACAACTGAAAACTGATTTTAGTCATTGCAAATAAGTAAGAACCACTCAAGTAAATTCTGTTGTTCATTTGATGCTGGGCAGGCATTTCATATCAACAGATATCACACTCAGGAACAAATGAGGCCATTTCTCAACTGGAGGACATTCCCATACCCATCTCTCTCCTTGGCTCCAGCCTTTCTCTCTGCATTTAATTGAGTCTACACCCTCCCCCACCACACCCACACATACACACTCAATTTTGGTCATGATTTTCCATCCCATCCCATTCATTCTTATGTTATGCTGCCCTCATGAAACAAAGACCCGATTTAATTCATGGTCAGGAAATCCTGGGGGGTGGCCAGGAAAGTGGCACAGGGACACTAGACATCAGGCCTCAGCATGCTGTGTGGGGGTGGATATGGGCCTTGTCCCAAGCTTCCTCCCAAGGTCAAGAGACTCACTTAGAAGACACAGCACTTTCCATGGTTATTTTTTTTTTTAGGAAAAAAAATGTAGAAATTCCGTTTCCCTGAAAGAAACCCATTGGGTTTTAAAATGTTAGAAAAAAATATCTCTCTTCTGTGACCCCAGTTTCTCTAATCTATCTCTCCTTTAAATGGTCCCTTTCAAATGAAAATAACACAAATGATTAACACAGAGAACAGTTTACTATTTTGTGCCCATGAAGACAGAGACAATATCAAAAGACAACTAAATCAGTCATGAGTAAGACAGATCCCATCGTCTTTTAAAACATTTATTTTTGCATCAAGAAATTCACAAAGAGTAAAGCTAAAATTGAGAACATATGGGAAGTTGGCAGGGTCTCTCTCATATACCAGATTCGTTTCACAAATGAAAACAAAACCTTGCATTTTAGTAGCCCTGTATCACCAAGGGTAATTCATCAACATTTCATAGGATGAGAGGGCCATAAATTTAGAGTGGGAAGGTACCTCAGAAGTTAGACCTGACAAATCCACTTGATTTTACAGATGAGGAAACTAAGGCCCAGAAACTTTACCCATGGTGATAGACATAGGAATCGGTAGAGACAGATTTGAATCCAGGTCTTTTGACCCCAACTTGTGCATATTCTCTAGAGTTTATTAACTAAAGCCTGACACAAAGTGGCACTTAAATGTTTTTTTTGGCTTGACTCAACCACATACTATATGCAAACATGGCATGAGGGGCAGATTATTGGACTTGGAGTCAGAATTTAAATCCTTTCTCTGATACAAACTATGTGAAAATGTCATTTAATTTCTCTCAATCAACAATTACTTCTTTTGTAAATTGCAGGTAAAAATAGCATTTACCTTTCAAAGATATCATATGAAAATAATATATGGAAAGAACTTTGTAAGTCTTAAAATGCTATATAAAAGTGAGTGATCATTAAGCGAGACCCTGAGAATTCAAAGGTAAGATGAAAAGTAATCCCTGCCTCCAACAAGCTGACCTTATACCAGGAGGACCCATCTGGAGAAAGAACAACGAAGGACCAAGGAGATGTGGAAAATCTCCCCACAGGGAGTCATATGTGAGTTGAGCTTAAAAGGAAGTAAAGAATTCTGAGAGGTAGAGGGTGAAGAAGGAATGCATGCCAGGTATCTGCTCTACATGCTCTACACATCTGCCTATACAAAGATACTGAGGCAAGAGATTGGATACTGACTAACATGTAATCTACTTCGTCTGCAACTGAGAGTGGGTGAAAAACAGTAATGGGGGATGCATCCATAAAGCTGGGGTGGCTCTGGTTCAGGAAGAACTTGGAATAACAAAGACGTTTGTATTTTAGGGAAGAGAGACCCCAAAGATTCTTGAGTAGGTCATTCTGGGAAGATTATGATTGCAGCTCCTGTGTGTAGGATGGATCAGAAAGGAGAAGAACTTGAAGGAGGGAGACCAAGAGGACTGGGCTATTGCAGAAGTCTGGATGACAGGTGTGGAGGGACTGTACAAGAAGGTGGCCATCTGAGTAAAAAGAAGCAGATGGAGGTAAGGGACTCCATGGAGACGGAATGGACAAGACTTGACAACTGATTGGATGGCGAAGCGTACAGAATCAATTGATCAAAAACACCTGCTATATGCTAAGTGTTTAGGAAAAGCAAAAATGGTTGCTGCCCTCAAGGAGTCTATAGTCTAAAGGGAGAGACAGCATTTAAATAAGCAGAAATACGCAAGATGAAACAAAGTAAATGGGAGGCAACTTTAGAAAGAAAAACATGAGCACCTAGAGACCAGGGGTCCTCTGTCTCCTCCAGACTGAGATTTGAGCTTTGATTTCTTGTCAAAGCTTTTAGTGTTCTATTCTTTCCTGGAGATTCCAAGAATCAGACAGCTTAAGAGTAGTTACAATGACTCACTTGCTGGGAGTTTGAACTTTATAATTCCCTACTTTTATGATCCCAAAGTCCCTGGCTTTCACAACATGGTTTCTTATCTGTAAAGAATCAGCCTAGACAGGACCAATGAGAGCCCCCACAGACTCGTAAGAGCTTAGAGCTTGTGAGGGTGGGATGGGAGGGATCAGTCAAATGTCATCTAATCAAACTGGCAAACCCACAGCTGAAACATGTATCCACTCAGGGTCATTTAAGGCAAGCAGTCACCCAGCCTTGGAAGACCCCTAGTGATGGGAAACTGTCTGCTAGAACATCACTTTCCATTACTGGTCAGTTTTGATTTTGAGGATTTTTTTTTCTTTTAGAAACTTAAATGTCCCTCTCTGCAATTTTAACTAATCACTCCTAGGTCTTTCTTCTGGTGCCAAGGTTGTTGGCACATTCTTGGCACCTTGCTCCTTCTCTGCCACAGACTTTTAGCAATTTGAAGATGAGGGTCATTTAATATACCCTACTCCATTCATTGTTGCTTCTCCAGGCTACACATCACCCCTTAGGTCTTTGTACTGATCAATACTCCATCAAGTTTCCCTTAGTTTCTAAAAGTCTTGTATCCCATATCTGCTTCTGTGGCAACCAGGTTTTAGAGTGAGAGAATCTATTTTCAAATCCCAGCTCTGCCAGTTACTGCCTTTTCATCTCCCTGGACCTCAATAAACATAAACTTAGTATGAGGGGGATGGATTTATTAACTCCTTATGCCCCTTCCAGCCTATAAGTCTATGAAGTCTAGGAGCTTTCTTTTTTTTTTCCCAATCACGCATTCCCAGCATTTTATATTTCCTCCAGGAAATGACCCAGGCAAGAAGCCTGCACTTCAGACATAGCCCTGACTCTAATCCAACCTAAGACTTTCTGGATTCTCTCTCTAATGCACAAACATGGGTTTGCATGAGTAAGGAAGAATGTCTAGATTGAGGGAGGAAATAATCTCCCACTTGTGTGCCCTGGACAGATAACCTTTACAATACTATGTTTATTTCCAGGTGCCACATTCTGATAAGAACCTTGAGAAGTTAGAGAGTGCCCAGAGCAGGGGAACCATGATGGCAGAGACCTCCAAGCTCCCATCACATGAGGAAGGACTGAAGGACCTGGACATGTTTAGTCTCAAGAGAAGACTTTGAAGGGATGGGAATTTTTAGGAATCAGAAAGATTGTGATTAGAAGGATGAGAATTGTTCTGTATGGCCCCAGAGGGTAGAATGAGGAAAAACGGAAGATCCATAAAAATTGGCAAATTTAGGCTTGATATCAGGAAAGACACCCCAGCAATGAAAGGTCTTCATAAATGGAGGGGAGTTACCTTAGGATGCCTTGCCTCATCCCCATGTAAAGTCTTCAAAATCTGGAGGTATGCCTGCTGGATATATGGTCAAGGGGGAATCTAGGTCAGGTCCAGATTGAGCTAAATTGCCCCCTGAGTTCTCTTCCAACCTGGAGAGCATGTGAATTTCTTAAGGAGGACCATGGCTCCTTTTCAGTCTGGCAGCAGTGTGGTATACAAGAAAGAGATAACTTGGGGAGGTCCTGGATTCAAACCCTACATCTAATGCTTACCAGCTCTGGAACTATAAGCAAGTTGCTTACCATCCCTGGGCCTCATTTTCCCCATCTGCAAATGAGAAGGCTGTTCTAAATGGCTCTTCAGGCTCTTCATCTGGAATATATAAATACAGGATCCTATTATGATTCTTTCTCATGCTCCATTTCCTCAAAAAGTTGACACTGGTCTCCTTGTTGTATCTAGCATATGACACTCCGTCTGCCTCCTCCAGGCATTTTCCCTGGCTGTCCCCCATGCCTGGAACTCCATACCTTCTCATCTCCAGCTCCCAGCTTCCCAGGCTTCCTTCAAGTCTCAGCTAAAGTCCCATCTTCTGTAAGAAGCCTTTGCAAGTTCTCCTTATTGATTTCACCTTCCTCTGTTGACTATCCTTCAGTTTATCCTGTCTACATCTTGGTTGTACACAGTGGCTGCCATCTAATCCCAAGGGAGCTCCTTGAGAGCAGGAACTGGTTTTTTGTTCTGCCATTCTTTGTACCCCCCAAGCTTAGCACAGTGCCTGACACCTAATAACTGCTTAATAAATGTTAACTGACTGACTGATATGCCAGATAAAAATTTAAAATTGAACTAGGACAATGTGGCTTTCACTGGAGACAGGCCTCCAGGTTGCCCTTGACCTATCAATCAACACTTTCAGAGCTAGCACTTAGGCCAGCTCCAATCCACCTGGTAATTTTTGTATGCAATCATCCTCTGAGGGACATGATCTGACCTACAATCTAAACAAATATGCAGAATGGCAAGCCATATGCTTTCAGTTTGTTTGATCCCACTGCATGGTTAACCACTGCAAGACTAGAAAAGCATGACCCAATTCTCACCATCCTTTGGAGCTGAGCTGAATGTGGGTCAAGCTGACTTCAAAGGGATCTCTCTTTACTCGGCTTAGCTCAGCACAACAGACATACAGATGATTGGCCATTAGAAATCCAAAGCCAACAGAGTGATGTAAAGACCAACTTAAAAGGTTTGATGATTTTTGCAAGACAGTCAGTAGAGTGGTGCAGACAGTGCTTAGGTCTTAGATTTGGACAGCTTCTCTCTCATCTAGAAACTTCTTCATGAAACCTTGTCTGGTATGTCTACTACCCCTTGCCACAAGTGCCAGTACACTCCTCATCCCAAACTATCTTGTATTATCTTTTTTGTATTGCTTCAATACCCCTTTGTCTATCAAGATGCCCTCTGCCCCATTAGACTAAGTTTCTGTAGGGCAGGGACCAGGGTTTTGCCATTTTTTGTGTATGCCCAGATTACCACCTAGTTAATAATTGGTTTTTGATTGTTTGACAATGTTTGCCTCTCTGACTCTCAGTTTCCCCTGCTTGCAACATGGAGATAACTTTACATATATTGCCTGCCTGGCATTAAGACCATCCTATATGATCTGATGGCTTTTGCTGAGATTCAGCAGTGAGCATGCTATGATGAACAGTGTTGGTCTTGGATTTGGATCCCATAGGTTCAAGTCCAGGTTCGCCAGCTTTCCAGCTGTGTCATTTTTATATCTCTCAGCATCAGTTTTCCTCAGCCATAAAATGGGAACAATCATCTTTATACTTTCTTCTTGAAAGTATACTTATGTGGTTCATGTGATGTGACTTCACAATCATGAAGTGAGCCATTATTATTAAAGATCTTGAGAAAACAATAAGGAAGGTGCAAGCGGATCCCCACTAGACTGGACGGACCCTGAGGCTGAGCTGGAAACAGCTGGCTTAGGGAGCCTTCAGGGAAGAAAAATTGCTGCAATTGTCTAATGACCAAATCCTAAGATAAAAATCAATTCTGCTTTAATGAAAGGTTACGGCTGAGCTTGCCCAGGCAGCCCAGCTGCTGTCTGCCTGGGCTATGGGCAAAATTACCTGTCCACTAAAAGGTTCTCCATGCAGTGTTTAGTGGAGCAAGGCAATGCTAGACTTTTATTGAACAGAAGTGTGATTGAGACTATGTGGAATCCAACCCAACACTGTTTACCTCTATGGGGCCACTCAGTTCCACAAAACCCAGAAGTAGCTACAGACCTCACTGACAATCAACCTCAGGGGTGACCATTGGTGCTCAATACATGCACAATGTAACTCACAGCGTTGCTTTGAGGTATGCACTTTGTGCAATGAATGTACTAGTCAAGTGGAAATTATGATGACTAACAGTAATGATAACTGTGATAGCAGAAAAGCCACTATATTTACATTTCAAATGTCACTTCTGCCAATTATAACTATCGTGAATTCTCCTCTCTGGGTTTCCATTCTCTCACCTGTATTATGCTGAGGTGGGAATCAACTTCAAAAGGCCCTCCTTTCTATTTCTAAATTGATGAATCACTAAAAGCCCTTCTCTGGGTCTCAGTCTCCTCATCTGTAAAATGAAAGCTCTATACTTGATGATTTCTTTCCAAATCTATAATCCAATTAATGAGACCAATCATTGCTGCACACTTTCAGAGTTGGGTCCCATGGCCTCTTGCCAAACCTCCTTCCATCTTCCTGCCCAGTTTTTCCAAAGCTCAGCTGGAAAAACAGAAGACACCCCCCCACACACACACACACACCCTTCTAAAGGCTTCTTTTGCTGTTCGCTTTAAAAATCCCCCGGTAATTGTTTTTGCAGCAGTTTATCATGAAAATGAATCACCTTAAATTCTGAAAAAAAACCTGCTTTCCAAGTCTGTCAACTCTGTCCCACAAATTCATTCATTAAGGGGCCACATGATGCATCCAAAGGCTGCATTTTATTTAAATGTGACATATTTTCCCTCTGTTTTGATCCACATCTGAAAATTGTCCCTATCAATCTTGCATCGTCACAGTTTTTCTCTGCTGGAACATTAAATACAGGCATGGAGTCCAGGGAGCAAATCTGAGGGGACACGAGTAAATAAATAAAAAGTCCATATGAGCATTTAGAGTCCTTCACATCTGGAGAGACGTAACTGGCAACCTGAAGACCAGCAATTACAGAGTAGACAAACAACCATCTGATTCACCCCGATTCTTCCAGTTACTGATTGCTTTTGAAACCTTTGTTGATAATTATTAAGTTAATAAATTAAAAAAGCCTTAAAGAATAGACAGTCTGCAGATTTTAGGGGTGCCACAGTGGAATTTTGGAAATTGTTCACTGTGTCAGTTTTAAAATAGCATGTGCTATCTCTCCCTTGGATTCACCAGACGTTGCTGGTCTTCTGACTGAAGTGAGTGATTTGCCACATCCTCTGCTGAGGTACTTTGGGGGAGGGGATGCCTCAAGGGTTGGGGAAGCAGGCCATACACTTACACTGCCCATCATGGATCATTTTGGTTCTGGAAGTGGCAACCCACAGGCATATCCAATATTGCATTACCTTCTTCTTTCATTCATGACGATGTCACACCCAGGTCCTGAGAGTCAGAAAAAAAGAGCAGGGTTTCCCAGGTTCGAAGGGTGGAGGGGACTGTGGACAATCCATCATGCTTTGTCTGCTAATGATAGACTCATGCATAAGAGGCCCCATAAGCAGTAAGAGTCAGCCAGCATGAAGAGAAGTGAATCAACTGTCACTGGTGGAGATCCGAAGGACTGCATGGCTCTGATTAGAATTTTCAATCAGGGCTCCCACAATTCATCATGGAATGGAGACCAGGCCTGAGAAATCAGGATTTTCTTGGAAATGGTCCTTCTTTCACCCCTGGGACTATGCTGAGATCCACTCATATGCAAATGAGGTGGGCGGCACCAGTTGGGCTCAGGGTCTGTGCATTGAGAAGCTTCAGTAATAGGACATGTGCCATTCAAGGAGCTGGGAACTGTCTACTCCTATCAAGAAATACAATATCCATGGGAGCGGAACCACAATGGCTGAGTAGAAGCACAAACTTGGTGTGAGCTCTTGCTCTAATCACTTCCAATACACGTCAAAAAATGACTCTAAATAAACTTTAGAGCTACAGAACCCACAAAGTGACAGAGAGAAACAAACTGCCCACTGAAGGAAGTCCAGCAGGCTGACAGGAAGGTTCTCTCATACTGAGCTGGGAGCCGAGCACAGTCCCACATCACACAGTTCTGGCCCCAGGGCAGCCCCGACCAGAGCAGCCAGAGCAGACTTCAGGAGAGAGAATCACCAGCAGCTGTAGTGGTTTCCAGACTTCTCAATGTATACCCGCCAAAGACAAAGCAAAAGGTCAGTGTGGAACTCTGTTGGAACACGATGGGACAGAAGAGCGCGATCCGGTCCCTGCCCCAAGAGTGAGAGGCAGTGGAGGTGTGGCGGCCTCGGTGTGGCTGCCTCAAGGGCACCCGGCCTGCAGATTGTTGGGGGACCAAGCGACCATTCAGAGGGTAATCAATCACTTTTGCTTTAACCTGCTTGGATCTGGATCACAGTCTTGGGTAGTGATCCTGGGGTGTATGGCCAGTGAACCAGAGCTTGTGGGGGCTGTAGAGAGGGTGCCCTCCTAACAGCTCTGGCAGCTGCAAAAACCCCAGCAATCTGGGACAAAGCTCTCTCCACTCTAGAAGCAGAGTTCTACCGCGGCAAAGAGCTCAAAAGTCAAGTAATTGGCTGGCGATATGAGCAAGCAGAGGAAGCACAAACAGACCAGAGCATCCTTTTGGGGGACAAAAAGGATCAAGCCCTAGTGTGGGAGTAAGACAGTGAAGTCAGAACTCCTGCATCAAAAACCTCCAAGAAAAATATGGTTACAGGCCATGGAGAAGCTCAAGAAGGATTCTGAAAATCAAATAGGAGAAGTGGAGGAAAAATTGGGAAGAGAAATGAGAATGATGCAAGAAAGTCATGAAAAGAAAGTCAACAGCCTGCTAAAGGAGATCCCAAAAATACACTGAAGAAAATAACACCTTAAAAATAGATGAACTCAAATGGCAAAAGAGGCCCACAAAGCCAGTGAGGAGAAGAATTCCTTATAAAGCTGAATTTGCCGGGTGGAAAAAGAATTTCAAAAGCTCACTGAAGAGAAAAACTCCAACATTAAATTGGAACAAATGGAAGCTAATGACTTTATGAGAAATCAAGATACTATAAAACAGATCCAAACAGATGAAAAAATAGAAGGCAATGTGAAATATCTCATTAGAAAAACCACTAACCTGGAAAACAGATCCAGGACAGATAATTTAAAAATTATTGGACTACCTGAAAGCCATGATCAAAAAAGGAGCCTAGACACCATCTTTCAAGAAATTATCAAGCAAAATTTCCATGATATTCTAGAACCAGAGGGCAAAATAGAGAATTCAAATTTTAAGGCAAGATTTAAAGAATTCACCAATCACCTCTTGAAAAAGATCCCAAAAAGAAAACTCCTAGAAATATTATAATCAAATTCCAGAGTTCCCAGGTAAAGGAGAAAATACTGCAAGCAGTCAGAAAGAAACAATTTGAGTATTGTGGAAACACAATCAGGATAACACAAGACCTAGCACTTCTACATTAAGAGATTGTGAGGCTTGGAATATGATATTCTGGAGGTCCAACAAACTAGGACTAAAATCAAGAATCACCTACCCAGCAAAACCTGAGTACAATGCTACAGGGGAAAATATGGTCAATTCAATGAAATAGAGGATTTTCAAGCATTCTTGATGAAAAAACCAGGGCTGAACAGAAAATTTGAATTTCAAACACAAGAGAAACATGAGAAGGCAAACAGGAAAAAGAAAACACAAGGAACCTTATTAGAGTGGAACTATTTACATTCCTACATGAAAAATGATAATTGTAACTCATAAGACTTTTCTCAGTATGAGGATAGTTGAAGGGAATATATATGTGTATATATATATATGTACACATACATATATATTTATTTATAAGGAGTATATGTGTATATATATATATGTGTGTGTGTATGTGTGTGTGCGTGGGCATATGTATGTTCATGTATACATAGAGGGCACAGGATGAGTTGAATATGAAGGGATGATATCTAAAAAATAAAATTAAGAGGTGAGAGAGAAATTTATTGGGAGGAGAAAGGGAAACAGAGATTAGGATAAATTATCTCATATAAAAGAGGCAAGAGAAAACTGTTACAATGGAGGGGAAAAGCAGGAAAGTGAAAGGGAATGAGACAACCTTGTTTTCATTGAATTTGACTTTAAGGAAGGAACAACATACACACTCAATTGGGTATCTCACCATACAGGAAAATAGGGGGGTAGAGAATGAGACAGGGATGATAGAAGGGAGGGCAGGTTGGGGGAGAGGGTAGTTAAAAGCAAACATTTTTGAAAAGGGGCACGGTCAAAGGAGAAAATAGAATAAGTGGGGGTGGGATTGGATGGAGGGAAACATAGTTAGTCTTTCAAAATATAAGTAATTAGGAAATGATATGGGTAACTACATATGTATAACCTATATTAAACTGCTTATCTTCCCAGTGGGGGTGGGTGAGGGGGGAAGAAGGAAAAAATCTGGAACTCAAAGTTTTTAAAACAAATGTTTAAAAAAATTGTTTTTTACACGCAACTGGGAAATAAGATATACAGGCACTGGGGTATAGAAATCCATCTTTCCCTAATAGAAAGTTAGGGGGGCATGGGGGAGGATATAAGAGAGAACAGATTGGGGGAAGGGGTATTCAGTAGGCTTGCTATTTTGAGGAAGGGGGTAGAGGAAAAAGAGGGAGAAAAAACATTTAACTCAAAATCTTGTGGAAATGAATGTTGAAAACTAAAAATAATTAATTTTTTAAAAAAGAATGGAAATTCAAAAAATAAAAGAAATTTTAAAAAGAAATACAATATCCATGTTTATTTCCTGGGGTTTATGAATTCAGGTTCCTCAAAAGCAAGGGCAGTTCCAATTTCTCTGTCTAATTAGCCTTGTTCTATTTGCCTTGTCACTGCTTATCTTCAGGGGCTCTTGGAGCACTGGAAATGCTCAGGAAGACCTGAATGCAAATTCTACCTTAACATTCAAGAACTGAATGGAAATTACTTAGCTTTTCTAAATCTCAGTTTCCTCACCTGTAAAATGACAATAAACAGAACACCTCCAGGAGAGATTCTTAACCTTTTACATTTCATGGACCCCTTTGGCAATCTAGTAAAGCCTATAGACCCTTATCAGAAGAATATTTTTAAATGCTTACTATAGAATTACAAAAGAAACCAATTTTATGAAACAAAGATGTAATTTTTTCCCATCTGAGTTTATGGACCCCCTGACATTTATCCATCGGTCTACAGACTGAGGTGAAGAACCCTGACCTCCAAGGTGGGTATTGTCCAGTAGAAAGGAGCCTAACTATGGGGTCTGAGGTCTAGGCCCAAATCCCAACTCTGACAATCACTACCTCCATGACGCCAGGCAAGACATTCATTTCCCTAAGCCTCAGTATTATCTTTTGTGTGAAATCGGTAGGTTGGACTGTGCTTTCTGAGATTTCCTCCAGCTTAGGACTGAGGATACTATAAACTTATGTAAACCACCATAGGAATTTAAACCATTACTATCATTACTATTTCTAGTGTCTATCATAGCATTTGACACTTTTGTTAAACACTGATTTTGAACTGAATTCCATTTCTACATTTTAGGAAGGATGTTAGTAGAGTAGTAAGGGCAGTTAGGTGGTGCAGTGAACAGAGTTCTGGGTCTGGAGTTGGGAGGATCTGAATTCAAATCCAGTCTCAGATCCTTACTGGCTGTGTAACCCTGGGAAAGCCACTTAACACTGTTTATCTCAGTTTCCTCATCTGCAAAATAAGCAGGAGAAGGAAATGGCAAGCCATTCTAGTATCCATGCCAAGAAAACCTCAAATGGGGTCATGGAGAGCCAGACAGGACCGAAAGAACTAAACAACAACAGCTAGTAAGCTAAAGAATGTGAGCGAAGGGTAGCCAGAGTGGAGAAGGACCTTGAGCCTTCAACCACATGAGGAAATTTGTGAATTTAGGGAAATTTGGCCTGGAAAAGAGAGAAAATCAGTTTTGGTGGTAGTGGATACCACACCCTTTGGGTTATGGGTAAGACTACAGGGTTTCTGAGGTTTCTTCCAAATCTGTGATTTCAAGTTTCTGTTACTAGATAGGAGAGGAAAGAATGAGATAATTGTCTTCAAATACCTAAAGGATTTCCACACAGAAAAAAAAGATCTGACTTGTCTATTTCTAATGCTTTGCACAAAATAATGCTTTGGCCCTAGTGGGCAGAGCCAGGAGAAATGGGTAGCAGAAGAAAACAGGCAAATAAAATCTTGATGCCAAGATGACCCCTCACCTTTGCAGATGTCCAGAAATCTAATGGGCCACCTCAAGATGCAGCCAAGACTGGATGATACTTGCAAAGCTGGTTTGGGTTGGACTTGATGGGCCAATGAGGTTCTACGAATAAGTGTGTTTTCCCCTGATTAGACAGGAAGCCTCATAAGGCCAAAGATCATTCTGACCTGTCTAGCCTGCCTATCTTTTAGTATATCCCATTATGTTTTCCATACAAATGTTGCTTAATCTTTTTTTTTGTCAAAATTTTTTGAGGGGGGAAGGCAGGACAATTGGGGTTAAGTTACTTGCCCAAGGTCACACAGCTAGTAAGTGTTAAGTGTCTGAGGCCAGATTGGAACTCAGGTCCTCCTGACTCCAGGCTGATGCTCTATTCACTGTACCACCTGGCTATTCCTAAGCACTGCTCAATGTTTTGGGGAAAAAAAATGTTGCCTAAATGACCCTTTCCCATAGAATCATATGCTATCACAGTATCACAGCTTAGGGGAAAAAGAAATGCCAGAATTGGAGAAAGCCCTCCTACATTCTAGTTCAATTTTGTATTGTTTTGCTTTTGTCTTTGTATCTCCAGGAGTAAGCCTGGCACATTGTGGGTGTTCAGTAAATTGTAATTGATTCATATCAATATTAAAGTATAATGGAAATGCTAGTAGTTCTTAGTATTAATTTGGAGAAAATTCCCCATATCAACAATAGCTCATTTATTTGTTGTTTTTATTCTGAGAAGAGGTACAATGGTTTTACCAGATTCCACAGAAGCCCATGACTCACAAAAAATGGAACACCCCTTTTAGAATGCTAAGTACCTTGAGGCCACAGGTGATCTTGTTTGCTAGTTTTTGTATCTCCAGGAATTTACATAATTTCAGCTCATAGTAAGGACTTAATACTCTTTCATTGACTTCAATCATTCATTCATTCATTCCTTGGTAGGTTTGTTGTGAAGATCCAGGTAATAGTTAATAGAAAGTACTTGGTAATTGGCCTGGAATCAGTGTGATGTGGAGATGACCAGAAAGTGTACTGAGACAGGACTAGATAAGGTGGACAGCTCACCAACCAGAGCCTGGGCTCAAAGTACCGGGAACTCCATTAGGAATATTCCAGTATTCCAGTAGATTAACAGTCCTGTCTTTGTAGCCGTGGAACACACTGTCTGAGAAAACTTTCTCAGTTCTAAGTTTGGGAGCTCATGGGATTCATTAGTAGCTTGGAGATTCCCTGAGAGGTGGCCAAGGCAATAGCTTGGGATAGAGAAGACCTGAGATCCAGCCATAGCTCTTCCCTATGAGCTCACTGGTGAGCTTTGGCCCATTACTCTCCTTCCTCTGTGCTTCCGTTTCCTTTTTGCCCCAGCCTTGGGGTTTGTCCTAGACGATGACAAATGTCCCTTCCTGACTGACATTTGTGTGTCCTAACTCCTTTTCGGGGCTAGCATTCTATGTTTTATGAACTGATTGTCCCCCAGTCCTCACATCCCCTCCACCGATTTCATTAATGCAGGAAGATCTCAATGAGGAATCTCAATCCATCATTGCAGTCCTGCACTTGTTCCCAAACTCCAGGTCTTTAAGAGCATGGCTCCCCATTCTGAGGTGAACTGACTGACCAAGGGTTGTACAGTCAGGATATGACACATGCAGCTCCTCAACTCATCTTCCTGGCCATGAGCTACCTCTTTATCCACTCAGGTTTTAGACTATTTATATTAAACTCAAATAGAAATATGGGTCACCAATCCTTACTGGTACATTAGGATCAATGCACACAGCAGAGTGACTTAGTTTTAAAATGTAGTATTATCTGTGTTTTATGGTGTTTTATTTATTTTGTTACACATTTCCCAGTTACATTTTAATCTGGTTCAGCAGCACTTGGGAGTATTAGGGACTGATATACAGAAAGCCTTGTGCTTGACACCTCTGTCTCAGACCATTCTTGAGGTCTTTTCCAGGGTTTGCAGGATATTTTTCTAAGGTCACACTTAGCTCTGACATTTTGTGTTCTAAAGTTCCTCTCAGATCTGATATTCTACATCCTATGTCCCAGCCATTGCCAAACTCTGCCTCCTGTACTCTGGCACTAATATTCTATCTCCAGGCTCTCCCTCCCCCTAGATCCCTGGACTCTGACTGTGGGTTTGTGGGCACTACTAGGGTTGGGGGTAGTAGTGTCCCCTTATTTTCCATGGACCAGGCTCCTACATCACATTCATTTCCAAACTATGGCACCACCACTACCATCCTCCACCAAAAAGCTCCCTTTTGTGTTTTGTACTCTCCCATTAGAATAGAAGCTCCTTGAGGGCCCCAATACTTAGCATAGTGCCTAGCAGAGAGGAAGCATCTAATGCCATTCATTAATCATTTGCTAAAATTCTGAGTTCTAACATTTTATGTTCCAAGGTCTCACCTAGCTAGTCCTGACAGTATATACCAGGGCTCTTTCTAGTTCTATGTTCTAACTTTTTAATGTGTTATCATTAATCACTCATTAAGATTCTATGTTCTAACATTTTATTTTGTAAGCCGCCTCTACTTCTAACAGTCTATATCTTAAGGTCACTTAGCGGATAGAGTAACCCATCCAACAGGGGGCATTCGGAAATACTTTCTAGTTCCAATTTTCAGTGATCTAACTTCATATTGTTCCACAATCTCTCTCAACTTCAGTCTTCTATATTTTTTTATAAAGTCCCTTTTAATCGCTAGTATCTTATGCCCATGTCTAACTAGTACTGTTATAGCCCCTTTAAAAGTGAACAAAGTCCTGAGAATACGGAGAGACAAACTGAGGAATCGTTCAGCCAAGTCATGTTTCCAAAAGCCAGTACCATCTCAAAGCTTTGCCTTGGGCTGAATGCATGAAATTCCAACCACTCTGAAGGATCTAATCTGGGTGAGCCTGTGTCAATAACACTAACACAAGCCATCAGTAATAACAAGATAGATAGCCCAGGATGACTAGGCATTTCATGTCCGATATGTATCATGTCTAATACACTTAAAGTCGTTTGTGGGGATAATTGATGGGCTTTTTGTTCCTGGATCCATTTGGAAATATGCAAAATGTCTCTAGGGACTCCAGTGAGTTAGAAACAATTAATAAAAATAAAATTACTTAATTAAAGAGGATAATTGGACTCTGTATTTATGTCCAGTATTCATCCTCAAAAAAAAAAAAACTGGAAGGAAGAAATATCTCTTGAATCCTACAATGTGAAAACTCAACTGGTATCAAAGAGTAAAAATCTTTATAGCTAGGACAAATATCATTTATATTAAAGAAGAAATGTCCCAAGTCCTCCGATAGGTGACATGAACAGCAAACATTTATCTGTTAACAGATAAGATTTGGTAAATTCCATTTTCTCTTAGTCTCAACTAGAAATGTCCCTCTTAGGGCTAAATTTCCTACAAACTAAATATTTTATAGCATCACAGGCTTGGAGGTAGAAGGGACCTTAGCAATTCAAGCCCAAACCTTTCTTTGAACAGAAGAGGGAGCCAAGGCTCAGAGAGGGGAAAATCATAAAGGGAAAAAGTGGCAGAGGTAGAATTCGAACACCCAGTGGTTCCTCAATTTACAGCATTGTAATGCTCTTGGAGACAGAAGGGACCTCGAGGGTCATCTGGTCCAATATATACTCAAACAGGAATTCTCTGGACACATAACCATCCAGGGGTAAAACTGGTAACTCTCCAGAAGAAAATGTGGCTCTACCCATTCATACCCAGTGTCCATGACAACTCAAATTTGGAAAAGTGCTTTGAGGCTTACAAATCCCTTTCCGATAACACCCTGAGAGATGGCTGGCTCTGCTATTAATTTGTCACTTGGTGTTGAGCACCCTTAGGCTTGTGTGGGAAGGAGGGAGTGAGATGACCTCAGGGTCATGTTTCTTCTCTCTTCCAGCTCTGACCTTCTCCAGGTTCTCGATACTCTTCTTCTTACTCTATGATCTCAGGGAAAGTCACCTCCCAGTTTTCGTCTCTGTTTCTTCATCAGTAAAATAGAGATGCTTAAACTTAGAATCACATACACACAGACCTGCTGTTAGGATTGAATGAGTCAAGGTATTGGAAGAGTTTTCTAATAAGGACGGACACTCAAAGAGGCCAGTGCATGGTGCAATAGAGAGTGCTGGATTTGGAGTCAGGAAGGCCAGCTTCAAATCCTGCTTTGGGCACTTACTGGCTGCATGTCTCTGAGCAAACCATTTAATTTCTCTGGGCCTAAGTTTCCTCATTTGTAAAATGAAGTGGGGAAGGGACTCTAACATGAACTGGGGACGAAACTCCCTTCCGGTATGAAATCTGGAATCCTAAGATCACTGATTTGAGAGCTGTCACTAAAGTTGAAGATTGTGATCAACCCGTGCTTAACCATCTTGGGAATCTCTTGGCCCAGATCCTACCACAAGTTCCTACCCAAGGACTGAAGCCTTTGCTCCCTCCTCTTGACATTCAAGGACTCCAAAAGGAGCCCTTGGGTGGTCAGTCTGTCAGTCTCACCCTTCCCATGTGACCAGCCCATTTTTCAGGGCTGTGCAATGTTGATGGGAACTGTTGGTGTTAATGGCCTAGCCTCCTAAAGCTGATTTCAACACATAACAATATATGGCAGCTAGGTCATGGCAATTGGGAAAGGCTTTGAATATATAGACCAAGGGATGATATGCATGTCTACCAGCCAAGACCATGGTTCAGCTGGGTACAGAAGGGCTGCTCACCATAAGGTTGACCACAAAAGGATATCTCTTTTTGACCACAACTTACTTATGAACTGTCAATTAAAAAGTAGGGAGGGATGGATGTGTATCTATGCAATGGGAATGACTCCCTACAACATGCATGCCATGAGATCACACACCATTTGTTTGATGGCATCCAGAGAGAGGCAGCCTGGAGTAACAAAATTCACCAGACTTGGAATCTGGAAGACCTAGTTTCAAATCCCACCAGAGATAGTGAATAGCTGTGTAACTTGGGTGAAAGGTTATGCCCCCTCTCTGTGCCTGTCTTTACTATAAAATGAGGGGGTGGCCTTGTGGCCTTTTAGATCCCTTCTAGAGACCAAGAGACCCTGAGATCATCCATCTCTGATGTATGGAAGCCCACATACACAATGGCTTCCAATCTGACTGACGTGCACTGATCCTTCTCAAACCAGTATGCCTCTGGATCATCTTTATGAAGTCGTTCTGCCCTAGAGCCCAAGATCAGGATGCAGAACACAACACAAAATAGGACAGTCAGGTAAAGAGCCCGTAGAACACCGGCAAAGAAGTGACCTCTGAAGCCAACTCGCCCAATCTGTGCCTAATCAAGAATCCCCCATGCAAACAACAATGCTTCTGCTTGAAGCCCTTACTTCATATCAGACTCATCACTCCATCTTTATCCAACGGTGTTTTGTCTGCTTACATAAAGCTGAATAACTCAAAATCAATGGGAAGTCCAGCAACTTCCCTGATCTCAACTGATACACTTTTACTGACATCCTCGCCAATGAGTTAATCAGCATCCCAGTAGCACTCTGTATCTCAGAAATACACGGAAACAAATGGAATGTCAGCAAAGGCAGAGGTCTTAGAACATGAGAATGTCAGAGCTGGGAAGAACCTTCAAGTACAGGATGGGAGAGCTGGGGAAAACCTTAGAATACAGGAGGTCAGGGATGGAAGGACCTTGGAACAGAATCTGTCAGAGATGGGAATAGGGCTGGAAAAGATCTCAGAACATAAAATGTTACTTCTGGGAGGACCCTAAGAGCACAGAATATTAGAGAAGGCAAGAACCTTAAAATACTGAAGGTGAGAGTGAGAAGAGACCTTAAAACATTTAGAAATATAAAGGATCATAACTTAGGAGGGTCCTGACCCCAACACTTACACTCTGTGTGACCTTACACAAGTCACTTAACTTTGCTGAGTTTTAGTTCTTTTTTCTGCAAAATTTGAACCCTAAGGTTTATTGCTACTTTACCTATATAGGGTTGTTGAAAGGATATTGCTTGTGCTTACACATATGAATGTGGACACTGCTTCCATCTAGGGAGGGAGACAATGGAGTCCATGGTGGGTCTTGATTAAGGCCAATCTACCAGCTCTATGAAACCAGGCCATCTGAAAAGGAGAAACGATCGACTTGGCCAACATTTGCTTTCAGCTCAGCTGTTCTGAACACCAGCTGTTCGGAACGAGGAGAAAGGCACCAGTACTGACAACACAGAATCACCCCATTCTATATTCATCCCCACCAACCACAAATCTAATTTCAGGCAGGGAGGCGGGGAGGTGGGGGACGCCTAAAATTGAATATCTCCCCCTATTTATAGCCAAAGGCATATTTCCTAAGAAAGTGCTTTGTAAGCCGATGGTTCCTCTTTTCACCACAGTTTTTCCCTTTCACAGTTTAGTCCCTGGGTCTGTTTTTTTTTCCCTAATACACACATACACACACACACACACACACACACACACACACATGCCTCAGTGGTTGACCACTGCTAAAGAGATGGTGAAGACTTGGTCCAGCTGATAGTTTATTGGACTTGGAGTCAGTAAGCCCTGGGTTCAACTGCCCCCTCTGGGGATGTGTAATCCAGGGTGACCTCTTGGAGTAACTCATCTGGAAGATGAAATGATTGAACTGAATGGTCTTCAAGGTTCCTATGATGATGATAACTAGAGGTAACATTCACATAGCTTCCAGATTTCCAAAGCACTTTACATTTGATCCTGCATTTAATGTAATCAAACAAGTATTATTAATTGCTTATTCTATGCCAGATTTGGAGGATAAAAAGACAAACTTTAGGTAATCCTTGCCCTCAAGAAAACATTCAACTGGGAGGAACAGAAGAGTAAACAAAAAAAAAACCCTACCCCAAAATACAATATACCAAAATAACTAAAATATATAAAAACACAATAAAAATACATTACACAAAATAAATGCAAAGCAATCAGGTAAGAAGATCACAGCCAGGGCCTCAGGTTTTTTGGTATAATCACAATATATGGCATATACTTAATAAATGTTTTTCATTCATTTTTCATCATTTCATTCCATTAACCCCCATGACTCTGATAAAGACATATGGAAGCCTGGATCTGTACAGATGGTTGGATGAATGGATGCGTGGATGAACACCACCTTTATTAAGCACTTACTATGTGCCAAATGAGGATAGTTTAATGGCACATTTTATAGAGTTCTGGGCTTGAAGTCAGGAAGACCCATCTTCCTAAATTCAAATCTGGCCTCAGACACTTAGTAGCTGTGTGGCCCTGGGCAAGTCACTTAACTGTTTCAGGTCCTCATCTGTTAAATGAGCTGGAGAAGGAAATGGCCAACCACTCCATTATCTTTGCTAAGGAAACTCCAAATGAGTCCAAAGGGTGAGACACAAATAAAATGATGAACGTGTGCCAAGCATTCGGGATACATATGGAAAAACAAGATGGCCCTTGCTCTCAAGGCACCCTCCTTCCCATGGCGGAGACACATGTACTGACCAGGTGTTCACAATCACTGCCAAGGCATTTATAGTATACACGTTTAGCCTCCTTGAGGGAGCTGGAGCTGGAGAGTAACCTAGAGCACAGAGATCGCTCAAGGAGCAGCAGTTGGGAGTAGCTCCCTTATTATCCCAATGGCTACTTGCATGTCAGAAGAAAGGAGGCTCCTGGCACTAAGAACTATGGTACTCCAAAGGCCCATAATATCCCAGATTCCTCAGATCAAGCAAAATAAGCACAGCTAGGGACTTCTGGGTGGTGCAGTGAATAAAGCACTGACCCTGGAGTCAGGAGGACCTGAGTTCAAATCCGACCTCAGACACTTAACACACACACACACACAAAACCTATCCATGTGACCTTGGGCAAGTCACTTAACCCGGATTGCCCTACCTTCCCCCCTCCAATAAAAATAAAAATAAAATAAAATGTGTTTCTTGGGAAAAAAAAGCAGAGTCAGGTAGCTGAGCATCTAATAAAGCACCAATAGAGTTGATGGAGTAGGAGAAGGAAACAGACCGTAGACCCAAAAAGACCTGCACTCAACTCTCACCTCCACCCCAAATCAGCTGTGTGACCCTAGATAAGTCTAATTATCTAATAATGTGTCTAAGCAAATTATTAAGACTAGAACGTACAGGAAAGATTCTATTTCTGAACTGGGATAGTGTGTTTTCTCATATCAAGGAATTCCTTATATCCATGGAATGCCACATTTAGTCTTTGCTTCT
Source organism: Petaurus breviceps papuanus (assembly GCF_028583685.1). Lineage (NCBI taxonomy): Eukaryota > Metazoa > Chordata > Mammalia > Diprotodontia > Petauridae > Petaurus > Petaurus breviceps. The sequence continues at coordinate 18,794,645 of NW_027185852.1, read as the reverse complement.
AATCACCAAGATGCCAGCTGAAACTCCCTGCCCAGTGCCAATCAAAAATAAACATGTCTTTGGGGCCCTTATTGAATTTGTGACTCTGCTTGTCTTGCTAATCAATGCTAATCAGTCATCTCTTGCTAATCGATGCTTCACACAATTGCCAATCATATTCCTAAAGCACAAATCTAACCATATCTTTCACCTGCTCAAAAAACCCCAGAGGCTCCCTGTGACCTCCGGGATCAAATACAAAACTCCTCATTTGGCATTGCCCTTCAAGACCTACTTCCAACCTCACTATACATTACTGGTATTGGTAAAAACAAGCATTGGAAGACCTGGGTTTGAATCCTGCCTTTGATGGGCTGGAAGGAATACAGAAGTAGGTGTCAGAATGGTATAGGGCTCTGAGGCCGTATTATACGGAAATGACTTGAAGGACATTCATCCTGGAGAAGAAATAACTTAAGAAGGACATAATAGTCACTCCAAATAGTTGAAGGGAAAAACAAATAGACTTGTTCTGTTTGGTCCCACAGAGCAGAACTAGGCACATGGGTGACAGCTGACAAGAGACAGTATTGGGATCCAGATAAGAAATAAAGCAACTTCCTAACAGTCAGACTTCTCCAAAAGTGGAATGGGCTGTCTAGGGAGTTAGTGTCCTGTCCCCATCCCAACTGGACACTGATAGAACCATGGACTAGAGCTTGAAAGAACCTTAGTACAACTGAGTCCAATCTTCTCATTTTATACATGAAGAAACAGAATCACATGGAGGTTAAATGACTAATTCAGGGTCACAAAGCTATTAAGTTTCTAAGGGTAGGATTTGAATTTTGGTCTTCCTGGCTGCAATTTTTGGGATACTTGTTGGGTACATTTCAGAGGGCATGCTTGATTAGACGTGAAATGAACATTCCCTTCCAACACCAAGATTCTTTGACTCCTCTGAAGCATGGGTATATTGGAGCAACGGAAACATCATGGGCTTAGGGTCAAAAGTTACTTTCAGCCCCATCTTTTCTAGGCAAAGTACATGCAAACCCTGCTGGAGGCTTCCTTCTCCCCAGCATTCTGAAAGAATCCTTCCCCCACCCCCTGAGCTCCCATCCTGGCACCAGCCGGTTTGCTTTAAAGACTTGATTTCCCTCCATAATTATGAGATTGCTTCCCAGCCTGGGAAATACAAGCCCACAAACATGTTACAAATGTGTTGCCTTCCATTTTTTCATTATTCTTAATTAGCTACTAAAATACAATCCACCTCCAGAATGTGGCGGCTAAAAGGGAATATTGGTGAAATGTGATTTTCATTTCACACATAACAGTCTATAAGCAGCAACTCAGTTAAACACATCAATGCAGCTATCAGGAGAGCAGGTCCCCACAGCAGTGTCTGGTAGGTTGGATCAGAATTGATCCAGGAGAAACTGGACCCTAATTTTCATCTCTGCTCCTAAAAGGCTGTAGAACCTTAGTCCAATCACAGCACCAATCTGAGTCTGAGTTTATCTGTAAGACAAACAAACAAAGGAAACACACGTAAAAGGAGGGCTTGCCCTGCTTCACCACTAAGGTCCCTTCCAGTTCTGGCATTCCTGGGATTCTGTGCAGTTGACAATCCCAGAGGAAAAGGTGACCCCAGTTTAACTTGCACTCTGTGCAGAAGAAAATGAAGAGGATGAGAAAGCAACAGCTTGGACACATCAGCCAAACATCTGAAATTCAAACACTGCCTTTATCCATCCACCTTTGACTATTTCCCTATGGAGCTAAAATCCCCAAAGACTAACTGATCTCCAAATGTCCTGACTTCCAGATAACATGATCAACAATTTTGTCAACATCAGAGATGCAAGACCTTACTCCAATTGTGTATAAAATATATGGCAGCAGACACATACATGAGTGTGTGTGTGTGTGTGTGAGAGAGAGAGAGAGAGAGAGAGAGAGAGAGAGAGAGAGAGAGATTTGGTCATAATGGACACAGGACCAGACTTCAAGTCACAAATTTGGCTGGATTCAATTAAAGACAGTGTGGTATAATGGAAAGAGCACTATTTCTGGAATCCAAAGTTACGAATTCACATCCCAGATCTGCCACTTGCTACCTGTATGACCCTGAGCAATGTAGTTCCCTTCTCTGGGTCCCAATTATCTCATTTGTAAAATGAGAGGGTTGGACTATGAGGTCCTCTTCTGCTCGATGATCCCATGTTTGACATTTTCAAGCCATAGGTGAGAGCCCCTCTGAGCCTCATTCGCATTCATGTGTAAGGAGATGCCGATGCCCTTCAACAAAAATGCGATGATGACTCATCAGGGAGGCTGTAGGGGGCCTCCTGCCAAGGTGCAGGTCGGATCTGATGTCTTTTGCGATTCCCTCCCAGCACACATGTGCTGGGGTCACTGTGGGGCGGCTCAGAGCATTTAGATGGGTAAATGCTGAGATGTATGTGTGCTTTTCTGCTAGGTGAGGTATATGCAAACACTGCTGGCTCGGGGGGCATTCTGGTATCAAAGGGTTAGAGCCGAAGAGCCCTGATGCGCTATGGTGTCCAACCCTTTCATTTACAGAGAAGAACAGTGAACACTTGTGCAAATGTCCCACAGGTAACAAGTGAAAGAGCTAAGATCTCAACTGCCTACAAAGTCAGCACTCTGAGACCCGGTTTCCCCTTTTGTAAAAAGGAAGGGTGATATTAGTAATTACTCCCTGGCAGGGCTGTCCGGAAGCTAATATCATGTGTATGGCAGGATATACCAACTTCAAAGCAATATTTAAAGACCATTTATTATGTAGGAAGATAGTGTAGTGTGATAACTCAGGTACTAGACATGCACAGCTGCATTCGACTCCCAGCTGTGCCCCTTTCTGCCTGTGTGACCTTGGACCAGTTGCTCTACCTCTCTGAGCATCAGTTTCTGGCTATATAAAATGAGGGGGTGGGTCTAGGTGATAACTGCATCTCTTCTAGCCCTAAAATATTTATGATTTGAACTGAAAAGCCTTTTAAGGGCACTGCAATCTTCCTAAAGCACTCTGTCCTGACCTAGAAATTCACTGTACCCTGTAAATGTTTTTATACACACCTTTTAAAATTCATGCCACCACCAGGAAAAGTGACAGGCTAAGTTATATGTTTGACATCAGGGGAAAAAGGGCTCTCAAATTCTTTCAGATAGCATTTAACTTTGGCCAGCTCCATTTGGGTGTAAATCTAGGGACCAGGTTTTCTGTACTGGATAAAAGACTAAATCCATCACCCTAAGGAGAATTCCAGAGCCAAAGAAAGGCTCTTCCAAGCTGGTTTAAAAAGTAGCTTGGAATAAAAGCATTGGCTAAATCCATTCTGCCTACAGGATCAATAGTCTGCATCTGTCCACACCCAGGCAATGTGTGTGTGAACTCACCTCATGTGTGAGTGACCACGTACACACAGTACACACACTTTGTGTCTTGGAAACCCCATTTAAGGCACTGAATCTATATTCCTGAAACTAAAACTTACATGTCCCCTTCACTAAGTGACTTTCAATTGTCAGTGTTCACAATTAAGCTCAAAGCCAAGACACAATGGGAGAGAAGCAACACAATCCTGTCTCTGTTAAAGCTGGGAGGAACCTCCCACAAATATGCATAGTGTCAGAGGGAAGGGGGGTACACACGGAGAGAATGCTGGTGAGGAGACACATGTGAAAGATATACATGGTCTAGGCCATTTACTCCTCAGGCACTGAAGGGCTCCAATGGATTTTCTCTGTTGGGTTCAGGATCTCTTACTAGGTGAGGTGCTTCATTCCAATGCTGACTGGAAAGGAGAGAGAAATTCCCTCCCATCACCCTACTGGATGACAGAAGAAGACTGGGAAAGGTGAGGAGGAATTCTCTCTCAAGAACTGGCTCTTTTTCCAAAGAAAGCCCTTTTCTCAATCACCAGGGATGAATCTTCTTCAACTCTAGAAATTACTGCCTGAGAAAGAATGACAGGGAGAATTGCCCTGAACTGGCTCCAGATAGAATATGTTTTGGCTGCAGATGAGGGGGGTTAGGGGGTGACTTTTTAGATTCCCAATAAGGGAATGGCTGATCTTTCAGGCAGCCAATGACCAGCAGCCTTGTCATTCTAGAAACCTGATGGGGGAACATCTTCATATATCTTAAAGGTGTGACTAAGTGTGAACCTTTCTTTATCCTTCCTGTATAAACTGTGAATGGAAGGGAGCTCTCAGGGGCATCAGCCACTCAAGGTCTCACACCCTTTAAAAGCTGAGAAAGGAGTCTTTCAAAAGAACACAAACTTAACACCTCTTTGTCTAGGCTACCTGGGGGACTCAAATGATCTGGAGTCCCATGATCCACTACCTCCCCATATATGTAATAGATTCCAGCTTACACTGGATCATGGGTCACTTGCTCTACCAGGGTTCTCAATGCATCTGCTTCCACTTTTTCAAAAGAAGGATATGAAAGATGAAGAAATGCAGGTCCAGCTCCCATGTCTGTCATGTTCTCTATAAACCTGGACTAATCATTTATTTTCTCTGAGCCTCAGTTTCCTCACCTGTAAAACTGTGATAATAACACCTAGCTCACAGGGCTGCTGTCAGACAAAGAGATAATGCATATAAACTGATTTGCTCAATTTAAAGCAATGTCAATGCCAGTTAATGCTGGTGCTTTGAGAGTTTTTTGGTCTAGACCTGTGATTTATTGGCATTAGGAATTCCTAAAAAGGAAACACCCTCTACCAGGTTAGGTGACAATAACAAGGATAAGAAATCAAGTTAGCGATTATGCAGTGCTTTAAAGTTTACAAAGTACATGTGTTAACTCATTCAATCCTCCCAACTCTGTGAAGTGAGTGCCATTATTATCTCCTTTTTACAGAAGTCGATACTGGCACACAGAGAAGCTGAGTTACTTGTCCAAAGTCATGCAGCTACTAAGTGTCTGAAGCTGAAATTGGACTCAGGTCGTACATCTCCAAGTCCTGGACTCTATCCACTATATTTTGCTATATGTGTGTGAGGCAAGATTTGAATTCAGGACTTCCTGACCCCACTATGCCACAGTGATATTCCTCATCACTATCATCAAGTTGGAAGAGTTTGGAACCAAAAGACCCCGAAGACCTAGAGAAGGTAGTAGGGCTAGGTCAAGGTCACACAAGTGGATTGGAAAGACTACCAAGGTCTCTTATGTCAAAACTGTGTGTCTTTCTACTACATGATGATTTCCCCCACCTCCATCCAGTTGTACAGGTTTAGAATTAAAAACAAGTTAAGTCCATCTGGTCCAATTTCCTCCAACAGAAAATTCAAATTCATGGACAATAAACGACTTGTCCAAGGTTATACAGGTGGTAAGTGTTGGAATGGGAAATCAAACCTACCAGGATCCTCTGACTCAATGAGGTGAAGGTCCAAAGTGGATTTCCTAGATCATATTATAATCAAGTAACTATTGATTGTCTACCGCGTGCAATGTACAAATGTCTCAAGGAAGCTGATTCAGTATGAGGAGATGTAACCGAGATCAGTCAGTGTCCACTTACAGAGAGCAGCCCAGAACAAACCATGAGAGTGTCATTAGTAAAGAGGTATCTCTTCCATAGGAATCTTCATAAGCTACGTAGCATTGGGAACAAGTCTCACTGTTTGTTTCACGTTACTGTCAGCAACTCACTTTGTTCCAAATTTAGACAATGCAAAGGTTCTTTGTTGGAATCATAAAACATCAGATCTGAAAGGAAGCTTAGGAAGATAAAGGATGTGAGCTGAAAGCATCATTGCAGCATGGAAGGTTATGACAGGAAAAAGCTTTCAAATCTAGAATATTAGAGGTAGAAGGGATGTGATACCATGGAAAGAGAAATGGATTTGGAAATAATTGGCCTGGATTCGAATCCCAAATTTGTCATTTGTGACGTTGGGCAAGTCAATTTCTAAGGGCCTTAGTTTCCTCTTCCTTAAAATGAGAAGTTTGGGCTAGATGACCTCTAAGATTCCTTTCAAGTCTAAGTATATGATCCTTTGAACATGTAACATAGAACGTTACAGCAGAAGGAGATATTAGCCCACAGAATGGAAGGACACTGGATGTTGGTTTGGGAAGGGGCCTTGATGTCTTGCATTACAGTGGCTGCTCATGCTTTCAGATCTACTTAGCGACAGAGACAGGAGCTTCCGATTCCAATCACAGGCCAGCATTCACTTCATCACACTAAGGTACTGTACCATCCTTGTTTCTAAAAGTCATCAGTCCTTACTAAAACATCAGAGACTAATGGTAGAAATCCAGCAATGCTTATGAGTGCTCATATACAGTCCCAGAAATTCTAATCTCGGAAGAATCTCAGAGGTAAACCAGAGATTCCCTAGTCTTAGGGTTACAGAGGCAGCTGGTGGCCTCAGTGGATAGTGCTTCAGGTCTGGAGTCAGGAAGACCTAAGTTTAAACTTTGCCTCAGATACTCACTAGCTGTGTGACCCTGGACAAGTCACTTCAATCTTGTTTCCCTCAGTTTTTCATAAGTAAAATGGGGATAATAATAACACCTACTCCTGGGTTGTTGTGAGGATCAGTTGAATGGTAACTGTAAAGCACTCTGTACATAGTAAGGGCTATATAAATGTTAACTATTTATTATTGCTGTTGTTGCTAAATAAGGACTTTGCCCAGTTATCTCATTTTTCAAGTGAGAAAACCGAGATCCAGAAATGAATGGGCTTATGCAGGATGAAAAGGCAGTGTTCCTGCAATAGAAAGAATTTAGGATTTGGAGCTAGAGAACCCAGGTTTGAATGTCAGTTCTGTAACTTCTTTCTTCTAAGAAACCTGCCCCCAAATGCACCTCCCAATTACAAACCTGGGATTCCATGATCATGCATAGCTAGTAAGTGGCCAGGTCAAATTTGAACCTAGATCCTCCACCTCCAAAATCTCATGTACTTTCTATGGCACCATTCTGACTCTCCGATGGTCTCCCTTCTTTTAAAGGAGGAAACTGAGGATCAGAAAGAAGTGACTCATCCAGGGTCACAAACCAAAACAGACATGCTAATACAATTGTTTACTTCCAGCTGTTGGCTCCTTTGCACTTTTCCTAATTTCCTACTCTGGAGGATGGTGAAGGACAGATATCCAAAGGAGAGTCAACCCCAATCTGAGCAGGAACATGGGAAAACATCATGGCACAATGGAAAAAAAGCCGGAGTTTGAATGAAAAGATGTGGGTTCAAGTCCAATTGTGTCACTTTTTCTTCCTTCCTTTGGGCAGACGTTGCTTGACTTCTCCATAAAATGAGGGCATTGGGCTAAATTGCCTTTAAGGGCCCATCCGGCTCAAATTTCTATGACCCTAAGTCTTTTCATGAGTCTCTGCATTCACTATTTCTTACAACCCAGTCATGGGGCCTCTGTGATCCTTCCTAGCTCACAATATGTGATTCTATGACTGCTTCCAAGTCTACAAGCATCTCTTAAGCAGTATGTGTTACTCACTGTCCTAAGGGATGGGACACAAAGAAAGACAAAAACACAGTCCTTGCCCTCAAGGAGCTTGCATCCCAACAAGAGATGACAGAATGTAAGTCAGAAGGCACAAGATAGATGAAGAATAAATGAAAGGGCTTGATGAATGCTCATCCATCTTCCACTTCCAACCAAGAGCCACAAGGGAAAATCACATAGACAGAAAGACAGACAGACAGGCAGGCAGGCAGACAGTCAGATGGATGATGGATGATGGATGGATGGATAGACAGATAGACAGATATAGTTATGTGTGTATATACATATACACACATATATTATGCCTATGTATACCTATATATTATAGCTTTATATTTTATATTATACATACATACACACATATGTATATGTGTGTGTGTTTCATACCTTGATTTTCAAGGAAATGCTAAATATCTGCATAGTATAAGGTACTTCCTGACCTTAGTGAGGATTCTGGGAAATTCACAAATGGTGGAAATTTCTCCCTCCAGGTTCCACACATGGTTCTTCATAAAGGGAGGGAGCCACAGTTTTTTAATAAGACTGAACACCAACCAATCACCAAAACACATCTTCAGAGTGTCACCTGTTCCCAGAGTCTCCTCTCTTTGCATTGGGCACCCTTTTTCAGGCAATCAAGGATGAGATTATAATTCTGCCCTTGGGAGCTGGAATATTTGGAAATACAGGAAGGCTCTGCTGGAGACAGAGGATCCATAAGTGATGTTTATAATAGAAGCATCTAATAAGATCTGGTCTGACCTCCAGCTGACTTTTTCACTGCAAGTCCCATAAAAGGCTTCGTGCAAACCCAGTCTTCAAGGAAGCCCATCACGGTTCTTTATCTTGTCTGAAGCGCCCACCAAATGTCATTTTGCTTTCAGAATGACTAGGTACACTCTCTGTGTGTACAGTAGATTATCTTGTAGTAATATGATACTGTCCTCAAAAACTATTTCTACTCACACAGATGACCTTTACAACTAATATATACACTGCTTCGTGCTTCAGTTACAAGAAACGCATGACCTCATTTCCCCTTGTGTTCCTACCTTAAAGAAATAAATCACAATGTTGACTGATTGAAATACTTAACTGCCAGTCAGATCTCCCCATCCCTCCATACTTTCTGGCCAGCATGAGTGACCCTCCGTGATACTGAGCAGTGATTAAATTTTAACAACACATAGTCCCCCAGAGTGCTAAACCAAATGAACAGTTATGAACAAATAACGGCTTGAGTTGGAGAGAAAGAAGCAGGTGGTTTGCTCCTGAGCATGTGGTGAATATGTGTGAGTGTACTGATTGAATATACATGCATAAATATGTATGTGCATATGCATATATGTATATACATATATGAATTCTGAATGTGTGTGTATCACATGTAAATGAGAGGTGGACAGACACAGAGATCAGATATAAACAGAGAACAGTGACTAGAAAACTAGCCTCAGAACTAAAGAAGGCCTGGGTTCAAATTCCAACTAATACATTTTGACTATGAGACCTATTCAATCCCTTAGTGCCATGTGGAACTCTCCAGTGATACGTAGCAGAGAAGATCTCACCCACACTGGCAGAGAGGCTGTCGTACTCACAAGAATTGGTTTCAAGGCCTATCTCAGGTACATTTTAGTCCTGTGATGATGGCCAAGTTAATTTATCTCTCAATGTCCCAGGTAACTCTAAAATTATAGGTTAGGCAGTGTGGAAATTTCCACACTGGGGGTTCCCCACACTAATCAACTCCAAAGTCTAAGTTATAAATGTCTCTTCTCAAAAAAGAGCAGTGTAATGGAGAGAACCCATAGCTCTGGAGTAAAAGGAACTGGATTCAAATCCTAGCTTGGCCATTTTCTATCTGGATGAGCTTGAGCATGAAAAGTCACACCTTTGGGTCTTAGCTTCTTCTGAAAATTAAGGGACTGGACTAGATGGCCTTTAGGGTCCCCTTCCAACTTTAAATCTATGATCCTATATGACCCTAAGACCTAACCACATATGAGAGAAAGCAACCATATGAAATGCCGCCATAACGTTTGGGGCTTCTAATGAGTTTTCTCTGTTATCTCAGTTCAATCAATCAATTGGTAAGCATTTAGAAAGTGGTTACTATGGATAAAGTATTGATATGCCAAGCACTGGGAAGACATAAGGTAGGTGCCAAAGACCCCATTTTACATATGAGGAAACTGAGGTCCACAGATGCAAAGCTACTCATTCTACACACAGCTAATGACTGTGTCCTTACCACGTATTTGACTTTGACAAGTCATTTCATCCTTCTGAGCCTCAGTTTCCCCATTTATAAATGAGGGGATTAAACTAGATTGTCCTTAAACTCCCATTCCATTCTCAGTATGTGAGCCTACTGCCCCTCCTTAGGCAAGTCACTGTAACTCTCATGGCTCACAGGTTTCTCATCCATAAAAAAGAGACAATCTCGAGATGTGTGTTTGGAGAGGCAACATGGTCAACGGACAGAGAATTTGCTTCAGAGTCAGGAAGCACCGGGTTCAGGTCTTGCCTCTGATTTATAAGTTAGTTCTGTAACCCTGGGCAAGTGACCTCACCTTTGAACATCTCTAGGCAATTGTCTATTGCAGAACAAGCAGGTGTTTATCTGCCTTGGTATAGGCATTTTCCTCATCAAGAATTCCCTCCATCAAGGCGGTTAGGTGGCACAGTGAATAGAGCACCAGCCCTGGAGTCAGAAGGACCTGAGTTCAAATCCAGCCTCAGACACTTGACATACTTACTAGACGTGTAACTCTGGGCAAGTCACATAACCCCAATTGCCCTCCAAAAACAAACAAAAAAATTTCCTAAATCAATGAATTTAGAAGTACAGTCCCTCCCTAAAAAATACATAATATACCCCAGAATTTTAAGGATGAAATGGGGATGTAGCTGTTATTTCACCATTATCAGGGAGCTTCCAGTGAGGACAGCTCCCAGTGAAAACCAAAACCAGCCTCTCCCCCACAATGGTGAAAACAGCAAACAACAAGCATTGATGTAATGGTGTAAAGTTTATAAAGCACTATACACACATACTTATATGTGTGTATATATATGTGTGTGTGTGTGTGTGTGTGTGTATATGTATATGTGTATACATACACACACACATCTTGACAACAAGCCTGGGAGATAGCTAGTTTTATTATCCCCATTTTACAGAGAAGGACTTGCCCAGGGTCACCCATTCATTTAGTATCTGATTTGCACTCGGTTTTAAATTCTATTGGCATTTATATGATAGGAAACATGTGACAGGTGCTACTGTCCATAGATGCAAGGAACAGGGCTTGTAAACTGTGAAACACTGGATAAGGATGTGATATTGGCATTATTGAAAAGTGAAAAGGATTTAGGCTCCCAGTCTATCTGCCTTCCAAATTGCCCCTGCACCATTTTTAGTAGATAAGATCTACTGTTTCTGCATCTGAAAATGACTTCCTGAATCCATTAGCAGGAGTGGGAGAAAAGCACTCATCAGCCATGCACTGTGGCACATGCAGGATAAATCCGGGAGATTGGGTAACCCTCTACTAGCGTCCCCTGGAACGAGCTTCAAGAACATAATCGCTACTTTCCTATAAAATTCAAGTTCATCTTTTTTCATTACAAATTATATGTTGGAGGCCTGATTCTGAAATGCGTATCAGAAGGTACTTAAGGGATTATTAAAGAATGAAGAGAATTTTCCCAGCCTGATTTCAGTCCCCTTCGGGAAGGAGCTCCCTCCCATAAGAGATAAAGAGAAATGTACATTTATTAAAAAGTGAAAAAAAAATTAAAAAGTCGACCATGACCCTGGAGAGAGCAAAAGCCTTCATAAGACTTCCAGGAAGGAGAATCCACTAGAATGTCCTATATCTAAATCTGTTCTTGTTTACTGAGAAGGGTAATTTGATCCTGATCATTACAGGGTAAAATAAATAAGTGCTCATGATTGTTTAAAGTTTATGAGTTACAAAGGGCTTAAATAACACACAGAAAAACTGGAAATAACAATGCATCATCTCGAGATTCTTACTCAAATCTCTCATAGTGCCTTGTTCTGGTGTCTCCTAAGGATTTATCCCACTTTATCTTGAAGGTCGGTTATCTGAGTTTTAATGTCTAGTAGTCCTGAAAGAGTGGGGAAAGGAGACGTGATTTGGAAGGAGAGGGCCTGGGTTCAATTCTGGCTCCACCATTTACTATTTGGATGACTGTGGGCAAGTCACTGAATCTCTCTAGAATCTTTCTCATCTATGAAATGAGGGGACAGGACTAGATGACCTCAGAGGACCCTTCCAACTCAAATCTATGATCTACTCCACTTCAAACTCCCTGAGGGCAGGGACTATGTAACTGTAACTACATCTATATAGTTATATGGTGTTATATATAGTTATATGGTTATAGTTAGTTATATATAGTAATATACTTATGTACAGCTAGTTATTGTTATACAGTTATAGTTTATAAATATGTAAATGTATGTATGTATATATAATGTTATATATTATATAATTCAATATAGTTACATAAAATTTGGAGATCCAGCACATCACACATTTTGTGGAACATGATAGATACTTCATTCATGCTCATAGGTTGATTTCTTGATATATAAAGGCAGCTGAGTGGTACAGCAGATTGTGCACTGGGCTTAGGGTTGGGCAGACCTGAAAGTCTGGCCTCAGATCATTACTTGCCCTGTGGGATCTTGGGCAAGTCCCTTACTTTCCTCATCTGTAAAATGGGCATAATAGTAGTACCCACCTTCCAGAGTTGTTGTAAGGAACAAATGAGATAATGTTTGCAGAGCGCTCAGGATGGCATCTGGCACATAGTAGGTGGTACATAAATGCTAGGTGCTTTTATTATCATCATCAGTGTTATTGTTCATTGTGTCTTTCTATTTTCAGCACCACACACAGAACCTGGCACAGCAGAAGCTGATTTGGGTTCATTATAATAAAAGTTCTGTAGCAATCAGAGCTGTGCAAGAATAGAACACAGGCTTCCTGAATTAGCAATGGTTTCTCAAAGCGGGTAGGTCTTAAAGAAGCTGAATGAATGACCATTTGTCAAAAATTCTGTGGAAGGAATTCATGCTTACCATGGTCGGAGTTAGAACTGGAAGGTGCCTTAGAGATCGTCTGACCTGCCCCGTCCCTCCCATTTTTCAGAGAGGGAAATTGAGGACAAGAACATTTTTATCCTGAAAGGTGATATTCCTTGTAAATGGTGACAGTCCTAGAGCCTCGGACTCTGGACTACCAGACCAAGGTTTAAATGATCATACCTGTTTGTTTCTTGATCATAATGGACTCTTTGTGATGCCATTTGGGGTTTTCTTGGCAGAGACACTGGAGTGGTTTGCCATTTCCTTCTGCAGCTCATTTCACAGATGAGGAAACTGAGACCAATAGAGTTAAGTGACTTGCCCAGGGTCACACAGCTAGTAAGTACCTGAGGTCACATTTGAACAACACTATGGTGTCCCTACTCTCCAGATTCCTTCATGCACATGCATCAGTGTCGTGGAGATGCAAGGCCTATCACACTTGGCTGGTCCATGGCCAAGTTTAGGCAGATGCACAGCATCTTTTAATGTTGGCTTTCTTATTTTTAGCCACGCACTTAGTGAGGCAGGGGAGTCACTGAACTGGAGTAAAGTTGGCTTTACTGCACAGGCTTGATAAGCTACTCTGAGAAAGGCTAAGAATATATATTGAATAGCTTTTATTTGGGAGCCTCATAAGTCTAACTTATGGGGGTGGCGAGGTGGCGCAGTGAATGGAGCACCAGCCCTGGAGTCAGGAGAGCCTGAGTTCAAATCCCATCTCAGACACGTAACACTTACTAGCCGTATGACCTTGGGCAAATCACTTAACCCCAACTGCCCTCCACAAAGCAAAAAAAAAAAAATAGAATTGATGATATCCCGTAGCAGACTCTAAACAGGGCTGACCACTGCCTTCTCCTTTCCCTTACTGGAACTGAGTTAGCATTTAGCAGCATTTGGTATGAGAGGACTGATATTCATATCCTGACTCTGGGACTTTCTGGTACTCGTCCAAGTTAGTTAATTTTTGGGATAAAATGAGATTCTATTTGTAAAGCACTTTGCAAATCTTAACGTGTGATATAGATGCCGTTTGTCATCACCCTCACCATCATCATCAAATTATTATTATTATTATTACATTAGTTTCAACAGTCCCTGAAGTTCCTTGTATGACTAGATCTGTGATATTCTGACAATAGAAGAGAGGCTTCATACGACCTGGATTTTATGGTCTGGCAATGACTTCCTTTGTGTTCTTGGTAAATCTTACGGGATCAGATTCAGAACTGGAAAAGCCAAGCCCCTTAATATACAGGTGAGGAAATTGAGGCCTTCAGGGAATTTCTCAAGGACAAACTGTCATTAACTGGCAAAACCAAGATTCAAACTGAATTCTTCCAAGCACCACACTCTTTCTCTACCTCTCTGGAATACTATTTCCTGATCTGCACAACTGAATTCAAGAGGTCTTGTGATATAGTGTCTAGAGCCAAACTTGGCTTCAGGAAGACCTGCGTTCAAATCCTGCCTTTCACTCATACTAACTGTTTCATCCTGGGGCAGTGTGATAGTAATGGCAATTAAAGATTCCCCTGTATTGGCTTGGTTTTCAAATTGATTGTGTTAAAACCCAGAGTTTGTTAATCCCACCTGTGGGATGGGCTTGTTGATGTGAAAAGAAAGTCCTGAATTGGGAGGAGCTGGTGACGTAGATTTGGAGAGACACTAGAGAGAGGCGGAAGATCTTTTTGGAAGCAGCACCTCGTGGAGAGAGAGAGAGACTAAGAGAATTGCTGGTGGCCGCTTTGAATTGCCCTGGACTTTTGAGACCTGCCCCCTGAGCTGCCAAGGACTGAGGAGACATGGCTGTTTTGCTGGTACTTTGTCTGTCTGTTTTGATGTTATTTTGCCAGATTTGTCCACTGGTGAAAGACAGTCCTTTTGTTGAAGAAGTCCTGGAACCTGGCTGTTCGCTAAGAAGCCCTGAGACTGTCCTGAAGACAGAGAGTGAATACTGTCCACTGGTGAGGGACAGTGCTGTTGTTGCAGGGGTCTGGGAGCCTTTCTGTTGGTTCAGAAGCCCTGAAGAAGGATTTTCTTGTTGTATGTTTACAGAAATCTTGGGAGAGGGCTTTGCTAATGTGTTCAGGGGTTCTAGGACTGTTCTACAGACAGAGGATAAATTCATGAAGGGACTGGCAATGTATCTTATGGCCTTGCTAAGCCTTGTCTCCCCAGGAACTAAGATTGCTGAGAACTTGCCTCCTGTCAAGATGAAGAAAAGACCTCCATTTGGGTATTAAGTGCTGTGTTTAAACTTGATGTAACTCTGGGGTAGATTCAATTGTGATCCAGGGGTGGGGAACTTTTGACCTTATTGTGCTCTGTGATTGACAAATGAAGGTACTTTACCTATGTTTGGAAACTAATCTCCATTTGAGAAGAGGGGCTTTGTGGTGGACTTAATTAAGGTATAGCCTAGGGGTGGAGAAGTATTTAGAACAGAGACTTTGTAATTGATTGAATGATTGGAAGATCCTGGGGTGGGGTGTTACTTGGAGATTATTTAATCACACTTAGTAAATGCTGTATTTGGAATGATGTCATGTTTTGATCTTCTCTGTTCTTGGTTTGTCACTAAATAAAATAGAGAGCACCTATGCTGGTATTTTGAACCTGGGAAGTTGCCTTCTTTTGGCATTACATTACAGGCAGTCATTTACCCTTTAAAGATTCCAAGCAACCCTCTAAGACCATAAGTTGTAGACAAATTACAAAATCTTCCTTGGTGGAGAGAGTATCTAATTTTCACTGATGAGAATATCTATTCTCCATTAATGTAAGGACCCCCTACATCAATGAAACCACAGATCTCCACCAAAAAGAGCCCTACCCCTGATATTAAACTCAGTAATTATCAATTGTGCCTGTTCTACATACTAATCACAGTACATCAGGAATGGACTGGATGGGACCCATGATAATCTCCAGTTTTAACATTTATTGTAGAACTATTATAATATGTAATGATGAAAATCACAATATTTGAATGATGAATATAACATTACTACTACTACTAATTGCTAACATTTATGTAGCAATTTAAGATTTGCAAAGCACTTTACAAGTATTTTCTAATTTATTCTCACAACAATCCTGGGAGATATATGTTTTTTCTTAACCCTTTTTACAGGTGGGGAAACTGAGGCAAGAAGCAGTTAAGTGACTTGCCTAGGGCTACACAGCTACTCAGTGTCTGAGAGCAGATTTGAACTCAGGTCTTCCTGCCTCCATCACTAGCACTCTTCACTGAACCATCTAGCTGCTTTGGGAACAATGTTAGATTGGGAGTCATGGGACCTGGACAAAGCCCCTGAGTTCTCTGGGTCCCAGGTTATGCCTCTGTAAAGGAAGAAGGTTATTAACTAGAGCCCCCACAATTCCCCTCCGATCCAATCCTCTAAGTCTGGGGATTTAGCCCCTAATTGTGAAATCCAACATGGGCCATCAATCAATTGAAATGATGGGTGATGTCCCCCTCCAGTGACGCAGATCACAAGCTGTCCATGCCTGTCCATCCTGCTTCACTTCTGTCTATGTCATCTCATCAATCCTCCATGTGGGCGAGGAGGGGTGACCACAATGCCGGGGGTTTTCCCATACATCCCCTGTCATGACAAGAATGCCAGTGGTCCCCCAGGGGACCAGCCATGCATGAACCATCCCTCCCTCTTCTATGTGACTGGCCCATCTGTTTGTCTCTCCAGTCACATATTTCTCTGCTTCCTGTTTAGAGCTTGAAAGGATGTTATAAGTTATCTAGTCTGACCCTTCATTTAACAGATGAGGAAGCTGAGTCCTAGAGAGGAAAAATAAGTTGCCAAAGGGCATACACACATCTAGCACACAGTAGAACCAAGATTCAAGCTCAGGTCTCTGTACTTTGCAACAGACTGTTCTATCTCTAGTTTTCATCTTTCAGTCTTTCCAAAGGACAGAAGGAAAAGGCACCCTCCTGACAGCTCAGACAGAAGTTGACCAAGAACATTTGTCAATGAGGAGTTGATGAGTATTCAGATAGTATTTTGATATGCCGAGGGCTTGCCTTAAGCAGCTGCCTGACACAATTTTACAGGCTTTTAACAAATGCATAATAAAAATAATAACAACAATAATAATAGGTAATACTTATAGGGATAGGGAGGAGACCTATGATTTCTTTGTTACAGGGAACTAACACAAGTGGCCACCATCTCTGACATTTACTAGCTTTAGAGGGTTGGCTAAGGGGTTAGTCCAACAGTCTGTTGCAAAGTCCAGAGAACCTGAACTTGAATCTTGGTTCTATGAATGCTAGAGGTGTGTATGCCCTTTGCAAGTTATTTTTCCTCTCTAGGACTTAAGTAAGAGGTTAAGGGACTTGCTCAAGTTCACACAGTCAAAAGTCTGGATGTGACCCCAGGTCCTCCAGGCTTCGAGAATGGCTCTTTAAAGACTACATCACCCCAATTCTCAACTACCCTTGATAAAGAGCTGCAAGGCTGGCAAAGGATTTCACAGAGATTGCTCAAAGACAAGACTGTGAAGTAGGTGGAGGAGGAAACTGAGGGAGATTAGGTGAATTACTAGCCTTGGGATCGCACATCTAGTTGATTTCAGAAAGGCAGGATTTAAGCTCAGCCTTTTCCAAATTCAGGTCCATTGGCTTCATCTACAATGGCACCTAATTGCCTTACCAATTCACTACGGGAAATATCCTGGGCAATTTATAATGAGTATTCAAAAATAAATAAGACATAATTACAACCCTCAAGGAACATAAAATCTAATATAGAATTATGTTGGAGGAAAGGAGGGAGTGAAGCTTGTAACTTCTCCACAACCAGCCAAGGGTCCAGTAACCCATTGCTCCATAAACATCTCCTTTCCTGGTCAACTGAATCCTGGATGCCCAAACAGACCAGTTTCAATCATTAATTCATTAAAAAAAACATCCCTTATTAAGCACTCATTATGTGAAAAGCTCTGTTGCTAGGAGATGTAGAAGTGTTTGAGACATGATCCCTTCCTTCTAGGGGCTCACAGTCCAGTAGGGACAATAAGACAAAGACACAAACAATTGTTAGTATTAATATGGATTAAAGTAGATAAAGCATCTCACATGCCATCTCATTTGAGCCTTACAGACCGTCTGAGAGAGCTGCTATTATTATCACCATTTTCAGATGAGGAAACCAAGGTTGAGAGGTAAAGTGCTTTTCCATGATCACTGCAACTAGGAAGTAACTGGGCCTACCCTTGAACTTGCTACTTCCTGTCTCTAAGTCTGATGTCCCTTCTGCCACATCATGGCCCTGAAGATACCTAACATGGGCAGGACCACTCTGTCCCACAGAATGAGACAGACCTAAAAGTACACATGGAGATTGGCTAGTCCAGTCCTCTCACATTATGGAGGAAGCTGATGCCCAGTGAGGGACAAAGGTCATATCACCCATAACTGGTAGAATAAGGACTTGGTTCTAGAAATTGCCACCAAGTATTCCAAGTGTGGAAACACCATATTCCTTGGGAGAACTGGGTTTGAATAATGGTTCTGCCATTCATTCACTTAACCTTTCTGACCCATATCTTCACTACCTGTGACAGAAGGATAATTAGACTCATTCTACCTATGCCAAAAGGTTGCTCTGAGAATAGCAAATTACAAACCTTCATTCCCTATGATATGAGAAAGGCATTCTTCCCATCATCCTATGATTCCTCCCAGAATTTAGAAGTGATTTACTTGTTTATTTGTTCATTCATTTAGTAACTTAAGAAGTTAGCTATTAAAGAAATATAAATTTCATCAGGGACTCAAGGGAGAGAAGGGCCATTTTCAGTTGAAGCCAGGAGGGATTCCAAGGAAAATGTCATATGGGTCATGTCACTGAAAGCAAGTCCTTAAATTACTGCAAGATTGGGACCTCTGAAATCTGACCATCTAGCCATCCACTAAGAGACCAGGGCCATATCATTGCTACACTTATGTCATCGACCCTACTTTCCCACTCCTTATTCAATAATCAAATCAATATTTATATCAATTATGGAACAGTGTGACATCTGATGACCTAGCAATCAGCAAAATTAACAAGTATTATTAAACATCTGCTATGTTCCAGGTACTCTGCTAGGAGATAAATGCAAAGACAAAAATGGAATATGTCTTACCCTCAAGGAGCTTACATTCTATCAGGGAGATTATATGCACATCTATTAATCAATTGTTCAATTGGCCAAGTTACCAACAAACACCTCAAACAAAAGGCTACCATATTCTGATTCCAGAATGTTCTTCCTCCTCCACTCTGCCTCCTTCAAGTCCCAGTTATATTACTACCTTGTGCAAAATTTCTCCTACTTCCCCTAATTCTAAGTGCTTTTTGTCTGCTGATTATCTGTAATTTATTCAGGGTGTCTTTGGTTTCTACATAATTGTTTTCATGTTATCTCTTGAATTAGTCCTGCTTGAGAGCAGGGGCTGTCTTGCCTCTCCTTAAATGTCCACCACTTAGCCAGTGTCTTGTCCATAGTGGATGCTAAATAAACACTTATTCCCCAGGCCTCCCTCGCCACACCCCCACAACAGAAACATTCCTTTATAACACATTCATCATTTATCGAAGGTAGTCCAGCAAATCAACATACTGGCTTAATTTATCTTTCAGTGAAATATTTCTGGAGAGGTGGAGTCACTTGGCTAAAATCATATATACACTTTATAGTAGAGACAGGATTAGAGAGTAGGAACTCTATTAGTCCATTGGGAGGGAGGGAAAGGGGAGAGAAAGAGGGGGAAGAGGAAGAAAAAGCAAAGAAGAAAGGAAGGAGGGAAAGAAGGAAGGAAAGAAGGAAGGAGAAGGAAAGAAAGAAAGAAAGAAAGAAAGAAAGAAAGAAAGAAAGAAAGAAAGAAAGAAAGAAAGAAAGAAAGAAAGAAAAAGAAAGAGAGAAAGAGAGGAGAGGAGAGGAGAGGAGAGAAGGAGAGAAAGAGAGAAAGAGAGAGAAAGAGAAAGAAAGAGAGAGAGAAAGAAAGAAAGGAAGAAAGAAAGGAAGGAAGGAAGGAAGGAAGGAAGGAAGGAAGGAAGGAAGGAAGGAA
>NW_027185852.1:18758021-18774917 GCF_028583685.1 Petaurus breviceps papuanus | reverse complement strand
GAAGGAAGGAAGGAAGGAAGGAAGGAAGGAAGGAAGGAAGGAAGGAACGGAAGGAGGGAAGGAAAGAAGAAAAGAGAAGGAAAGGAAGAAGGAAATAAAGAAAAAAAAACATGTTTTTCTACTCCCAAAGGGATTAATCTGCCTGACAGGTTAATAACTTTTTAAAAAATTCAGTAAGAAGCTGTGTTTTTAATTTTTTTTTCCTTGCTAAGAAGAAAACATCAGAGACATCGTTGTATTGTTGTCTTTCATAACACAATTGAGACCTGCCCAATGATCTTCTTCCAATTCATACCTTCTCAGAAAAGAGATGGGATGGGCAATTGCCATTAAGAATCCAACCAGACAGGATGCCCGCACCACTTGTATCATCAAACAGATGGTTCTGTCACATTCAGTGATATAATTCAATGAGTTTATCGAGCTCCCTCTCAGGGCTGAACACTGTGCTAGGCACTGGGGACAGAGGATAGATGCAGAGGTGAAAATGAAATAATCCTTGACATCAAGGAGCTTACATTCTACAGGGGGTGGGGAGAGGAGAAACAATTTTTAAATTGGGCATGGTGGCTGCCTGTGCCTGGTATCCCCTGTCTCTGGGGAGGCCAGGGCTGGGGAATCACTTGAGCTAAGGAGCTTTAAGCTGCACGGTTGTTTCTGTGGAGTCGTTTCAGTCACGTCTGACTCTCCATGACCCCACTTGGAGTTTTCTTGGTAAAGATACTGAAGTGGCTTGCCATTTCATTCTTCAGTTCATTTTATAGATGAGGAAACTGAGGCAAACAGGATTAAGTGACTTGCCCAGGGTCACATAGCTAGTAAATGTCTGAAACTGAATCTGAACTTGGGTCTTCAGGACCCTAAACCTGGCCACTACACTGCACTTCGCTAAGCCACCTACACTGCACTAATTATAAATAAATGCCATCAGTATCCACACTGAGTTAGCACCAATATGGCAAACCCATAGGTGGGAGGTGGAGTGGCTACAAGGCTGCCTAAGGAGGAATGACCTGGCCTGGCTTGGAATCAGAGATTAGCAAGGGGATCTCTCCCACAAGAGGCCACTGCACTTCCATTCTCCATAAAACAGGGAGAACCTGTCACCAAAAAAAAGCTACTACCCTGACAGTAATCTGAGGAGTGCAAGCCCCCCCCCCCAGACTAGGAGGGGGTGCTGATTCTATTTCTGACCCACACTGAGCTGCATGACCCTGGGCAAGTAACTTAACTTGGAAAAAATAACAAACTTTTATACAAAGTTGGCAAAGTGATTTGCATATAATAATTATCTCATTTGCTCATCACAACCCAGGAAGGTGGGTGTTATTATTACCCTCATTTTACAGGTGAAGAAACTAAGACTGAATATGGGTAAGCAATTAACTCACTATCATACATTTATCAGGTGTGAGACAGGAATTTAACTCGAGTCTTCCCACAGCCAAGTCCCATGTCCTAGCCAGGGCATAATGTGTTTGCCTCTGTAAGAAAGATAAAAGGTTCCCTGTGGGATGGAGCCTACTTGTAGGAAGTCACAGATCCTCAACTCAAGGCGCAGGTGTTCTAGGCAGAGGATACAGATCGTACAATGCTGAGGGGCTCTGGGGGGGGTGTGTGGGGTGTGGAGGGAGTGTGGAGTGGGGGAGGGGACCAGGGAGATGAAATGCCAAGAACAAAAAGTCAGTGACTTCTTAATCAGGAACATATAATACCCGTAGGCATTGCCACCTAAACTATATTGCTTTTAAAATATTTATGGTTTTCTAAAGGCTCAGATTAAAACTTACCTCTTGCATGCCAAGCTGGGAGAATATCCTTCAGAATGATGCTCTGGCCTATTTAATTTTGCAAGAATGCCATTTCTGTTACAGCCAATTCACTTGGGGCAGTGCAGAGAGTGATGAGCGTGAAGTCAGAAGACCCAAGTTCAAATGTGCCCTTAGACACTAGCTGTGTGACCCTGAGCAAGTCATTTAACCTTTATTTGTCTCAATTCCCTTACCTGTAAATTGGGGATAATAAAAGCAGCTCCCTCCCAGGGATGCTATGAGGATGAAAAGAGATCCTATCTATAAATCGCTTAGCACAATGCCTCACCCAAACTCTATAAATGTTAGTTACTATTACTCCCACCCCTCCTACTGTTACTGCTACTACTATTACTACCAACTACTACAACTACAACTATCACTACTACTACTACTGCTACTACTACTATTACTACCACCACTACTATAACTACTACTATTATTACTATTACTACTACTGCTACTACTACTATTACTACTACTGCTACTACTACTACTATTATTACTATTACTACTACTACTACTGCTACTACTACTATTACTATCTTTCTGACTCCCATGCCCAGCACTCTACCCACTACACTACCCTGTCTCTCCCAGAATGCCGGTGATAAGATGCTGGACTCCAGATGACCTGGTTATAAATCCCACTTCCAAAGTTACAAGCTGTGTGACCGAAACCAAGTCACTGACCTTTTCTCGGTCTCAGTTTCTTCATCTATAAATAGGAACAATAACCAGTCTCACCCTCCTCAGAAGAATGTGTGTGCTCAAGGGTGTGCATGTTTGTCTTACATGTGCACACATATGTGTATGTGTGTGCTCTCCCACATATGGGGATTTATGATGTCAATGGTTTGGAGACTTAGGATGTGGAAACTCCCTTTGCCGATGAAGATAAGCAAATGTTTAGACACTTACAACCTAAAAAAGGTGCCTGGGACTCAGAGAAGTTATGTTACTTGCCCACGGTCACACAGATCAACATGGGTCAGAGCAGAATCTGAACCCAGGTGTTGCTGACTCCAGATCTAGCTCCTAGGCTCTCTCACTGGGCTCTTATGAAGCTCAAGTGTGATAGTGTATAGACAATGCTTTATAAATCTTAAAGGACCCTATAAGTGCCCACATGTTTATTCAGGACTTGTTTTGTTAGCTGACAATACAATTCAGCTCAATTCACTTCATGCATATATTAAACACCTGCTGTATACAAAGCCCTTTGATCAGAGCTAGGAAAGATGGAAATTTCAAGAAATACATAGCTTCTGCCCTCAGGGAGCTCAGGATCTAGGGAAGGGAGCTCAAAGAATGGCAACAATTTGGCTAAAAATCACAGTACCCACAAAGATCAGTACATATGAAGGCAATACAAGAAATACAGGCTTCTTTCCTTTGAAATAAAGGCCCAAGTTCCTCTTCTGAGTTGGGCTTTAAAGGAGGGGCTAGAATTCAGCTGTTGTGCTGGAACAGGCTTCCAGGCTCAGGGAACAGTGGGAGGAAATGCAGGACAGCTTGAAACCCAACCAGAGAATGGCTGGCAGGAGAACAGAGGGAGTGAACTTCAAACCAGCTGGAAGGGGAGGGAGATACTAAATGGTAATGAAGGACTTTGCATGTCATTCAGTGGACAATAGGGAGCCCTGGAGCCAGAGTCGCCCAGAGGGCAGAGAGCAGAAGCTGCACATGAGGCAGATCAGCCCACCACTGTGTGCCCATTCTCCTGACTGAGAGTCCAGGAGACTCTTAACTGGGTCCCACTGGCATTAACTCTCTCAAGTGTAGGCTGACTGACTGTCCACATTGCTTCCACCATGGAGCACAGCCTGGCACATAGTAGGCTCTTAACTGAATGTTTAGTCAGTGTTTTATGATTCACATGTACAGAAATGGTCCCTATGAAATGACTGTGATATTTCACCTTTATGTGTCATCTTTCTAGGTACCAATCAACAGCATTAGGCACACAGCTTCTGAACGCAGATCTAGAATGTCACAGAAACCTCAGAATGTTTTAATGGCAAGAGACTTCAGAGAGTATTAAAGTTGGAAGGCTCCTTAGAGACCATCCCCTCATCTTATAGACATGAAAACTGAGGCTCAGAAGGGAAATAATTAGCCCAACGTCACACGGGTTATAAGTTAGCATGTATACAGCATTTTAAGGTCTGCAAAGCCCTTTATAGATATTTTCTCATTTGATCTTCACACTACCAGTTGGAGGTAGATGCTAATATTATCCCCATTTTACAGATGAGAAAACTGTATCTGAGAGAAGTCAAATGACTTGGCCAGGGTCACATAACTGAATCTGGATTTGAACTCAGGCCTTCCTGGCTCCAAGTCCAAAGGTCTATCCCCTGTACCATCTAGCTGCCAGAGGGTCAGGTAGAAGAGGGCCTGTCTGATGTAACAGCATTATTTCCCCCACAGATTGCTGCCTCAGATTTCTGTACAGTGTCCAGGGTGGGGTGGGCTGGGGACAGCTGGGGATGGACTTAATGGATTCAGGGGGATGGGCTGCCAAAAGCTCTAGAATTCTGTATTTTTATGAAAATCAAAGTAGAGGAATCTGGTATATCAGGTAAAGCCTCGAACTTGGATCTTGCCTCTGACACTTAGTAGCTCTGTCACCTAAGGCAAGCCACTTAAACCTCTGCCCAACTCGCTTTGCTCATCTGGAAAATGGGGACCATGAAAGCACCCACCTCACAGGCTGTTGGGAGACTAGAGTCGGATCCTAGATCACTTTGCAAACGTCAAAGCTGTTCCAGATTTTGTGTTGTGTCAGCCCAAGCTCTCATGCTCAACAGCTACGTGACTATGGACAAAGCACTTACTCTTTCTTCATTTGAGTTTCCGTCTCTTCTCCCTGCCTCACAGGTTCACTGTGGACCTTCACCTGCACACTCACATACACACACCAGGCATTCTTTAGTCATATATGATATAGTGGCCATCACTGTAAGCAGAAACAGGGGGACAAGAAAGAGGAAGGGAGGGGCGGCTAGGTGGTGAAGTGAATAGAGCCCCGGACCTGCAGTCAGGAGAACCTGAGTTCAAATCCAGCCTCAGACACTTAACACTTATTAGCCATGTGACCTTGGGCAAGTCACTTAACCCCAATTGCCCTCCCATTCCCCTCCAAAAAGGAAAAAAAGAAAGAGGAAGGGAATAAACATTTATAGAGCACCTACTATGGGCCAGTTAGTTAGTACTGTGGCTGTCAGTATCTCATTTGAATCTCATCACAGCACTAGGAGGTAAATGCTATTATTAGCCCTATTTTACAGATGAGAAAATTGAGGGAGGCAGAGATTAGGTGACTTGTCTAGGGTCATACAGCCAAAACAGATTTGATCTCCAGTCTTCCTGGCTCTGGATCCCACATTCTCTCTACTGTATCACCTAGGCAACTTTCTGAACATAGACTTGGGAGGGGAATATTGTGAGTGGTTTCTGCCCCCAGGGCAGTGAGGACTTTAATCTCAAGGTGTCACCCCCCTCCTCAGGGAAATCCTGAAACTAATACCCAAGAAGTAATCATAAGAAAGGGGAGGTGTGTGGAAAGGTCAAAGCTGCTTTTTAGAAAGCAACCCTTGAGAACTCCCTGTATTGATCTTCAAAGATTTCAGGGCCTCCCTGGTTGGCAGATGGTCTGAGCTCAGGGGCTTGGACAGAAGAGGTCAATGCATCAAGTGATTCACTGGTCAATCCTTCTCTAAAACCCTGCTAGGATCATCGAATATACATTTATTGTCTTCCAGGTGTGGACAGCAGCGAGCTTCTTGGGGTAAGAAGATTTTAAAAATCCCTGCCCTCAAGCACATTACATTCTGCAATAATCAACACCTCTGTACCACTTGAAAATGTACAAAGAGCCATATATGTACATGGATAAATCTTTTTTTTTTAATCTGGATGAGCTGACCTTCCAGCTCTAAATCTCTAGTTCTATGGCCCTAAATTACTTTATTTCCCTTTGCCTCAGTTTCCACATCAGTGAAATAAGGAAATTGGACTGATGGCCACTGAAGTCTCAAAGCTGTAGATCTATGACCTTTTTACCTTACGACACATAACCTCTCCAGGCCTCAGTTTCCCTTTCTATAAAATGAGAGGGTAAGACCAGATGGCCCCTGCAGCCCCTTCCTAATAACTCCAAGTCCAGGATCCTCTCCACCAGGCTTCTGACTCTCTTCTATCCAAAGTTCCCTAAGCTCCCTCTCTAACCTTCTCAGTTATCATATTGTTTGCCTCAGTTTCCTTACCTATATAATGGGAATAGTAACAGCACCTAGCTCCCAGCATTCTTGTAAAGATCAAATGAGATAATATTTTCAAAGTGTTTAGCACAAGGCCTGGAACATACCACATACTATAAAATATAAGCCATTATTATTAATAACAATTCCTTGTCTCAGTGGTGATTTCCTATCCTATACCGCATCTATTTAGCGCTTCAAGATTTCCCCTTGAAATCTTTTTTCTCTTTGCCCCTTTGGTTCTGCCACTTTCCCTCACCTTCCTTTGGAGACCTGGATGCCACTTGTTTCCCCTCCGTTATTCTCACTCTCTCTATTGGCCTCACAAACGATCCCCGTTCTCTTTCTCCCCCCCTTCCCCCCCCCCCATGGACTTCCGACAAAGCAGGCCCTTCTGCTTTTGCTAGCTTTTCCCATTGTTTCCTCATAGTCCTGATTTATCCCTATCTCCTTTCTCCTCTCCCCCAATCTCACTACCCTAAAATCCATCTCTTAACTCCCCATCCTTCAGTCCCCAGCCTCCCCGCTCCTTCCTTTTGCCACCGCTTTCTCCTACAACCCCAAGGGACACTTCCACATTCATCAGGGCAGGGGCCCTGCTCCGCTGTTTCTCTCCCATTCCTGGAGACATGCTCCTGGTCAGTCGGCATCCAGCGCCATGCTTCCCCACAAAGCTTAGAGACAATTGTCTTTGCAGGGAGAATCACTGTGGCCTCATTCTTTCCCATCCACAACACTTTTCCAGACTGCATATTTTGCTCCAATAATTTCTTAAGCTTTGTCTGCAGCAAGTCTGAATGATGCCCCCTGAAAGAATTGGCTATGATCTTCCTCTGCCTTTATATGAAAAACAACTGGTCAGTAGGTAGTGCCCCTCTCCCCTTGCTATGGTCTATGTTACATCCCAGCACACTGCATTGACTACTTCCATTGACTCCAAGGAGAGCAGAGATGGAATGGCCACTTAACAATCACCTAAGCCAATCTTCTTTTATAAAATAGAGGCCTCAAAATTGACTGAGATTACATATTTAGTTCATGTAACATCCAGGACTCAAACCCATTCACTCATTACCTGTATAACCCTAGGCCAATGATGTCTCTCCCCCTGGGTCTCAGTTTCCTTAATTGTAAAAAGAGAGGGCCGGAAGTCCCTTTGAAATCTCAATCTATGACAGTCTGATGCTAGGTCACTTAACTCTCTGGGCCTCTAAGGGCCCTTCTAGCTCTGTACCTATGATCCTACAATGCACCTTGGTCTCAGTTTCCCTCATTTGTGTGAGGAAGTTGTTCTAGATGACCTTTGAGGTCCATTCCAGCTCTTGATTGATGGTCCTGAGTTGTTAATGAGATAAGCCAGGCTAGTGACATCTATTGCTTTGGGAACTTCAGGAAATACCTTTCCCACTCTGGGTAGCAGCTTCCTCATTTGCAAAACCCAGAGGTCACAACAGACAATCTGTAAGGTCAGGGAATGGCATTTCAGAGATGAGCTCAGGTAGGCCGTGTTCATCAACCATCCAAATATTCTCCAGTCCTATTAATAATTTCCCTGGGAAAGTTTCATTTTAGTCTAGTCTCTATTTCGTTGCATCTTCATAATATCCAGATTTGCATCGTTTCATTTAAAACCGACAGCATTAATCTTTCATGCAAATGATGTATTCATTATGCAAAGCCAGTCTGAAGGCAAATGACGGCTTGCAGATACATCATTAATTGTGATGCATTTAAAGCTGTTTAAAAGTTTAAAAGTAAAATACAGTCTTAATACCAAGACTTACTGTGGTGGCAATATATTTGATGCATCATCCCACAGTCTACTCCCTTCAGCATTGATCCATTCAACAAATATTTATTGGACAACTACCACATGAGATACTTCACCATGTGCTTGAGGGGAGAAAAATATGAAGCAGACCCTTTGCCTTCAAGTTTATTTAACCTACTAACTTTTTAAATGGATCAAGAAGATGCAAAAATACCAAGTGTCCCAAAACTTTGGAAGTTTAAAACTACACTAAGACTTCTGGGACATGCTATCATATTTGTTTTTTTAATCACTTCATTTAAAATTTTCTTTTAATTAAAGAGTGTTTATTTTCTCTTTCTCACTTGCCCTCCACCAATGGAAAAAAAAGAAAAAGAAAAAGAAAAACATGGTAGGCACCTTAAACAACTATATTTGTTGATACTCAGATTTTGGGTGGGAGGAACCTTGGGGACCAATTTAGAGAAGAAAGTCCCAGTTATGACAAGTTCACAAGCATTTAGCCATCCCTACTATGTGCTGGGCACTGTGCTAAAAACTGGAGATACACAGAAGGTATGAGGCAATCTCTGCTCTCACATTTCACAACATGGAAATCACTATTGACAAATGAAAATGGACCCAATAAATTGGAGATAAGCAACAGAGGGAAGGCCTTAGCATTAAGGAGGACTGGGAAAGGCTTTTGGTAGAAGGCTGTGTTTGAGCTGACACTTTAAAGAAGTCTGGGTAGCTAGGAGGGCGAGATAAGGATGAGGGAGCTGGACCCGACTCCTGTGATTCTCCTTTTTCCACATTGGAACAGGCCAGGTACCTCAACCCCCATAATCCCCAGGACCAGCAACATGAACTATAGACCAATTGCCATAGATGGTTGGGTAAACCCAAGACCTCTGGGAACAGTAATGCTTCCAAGACCACAGGTCCTGCCTCCAGTCCAGCTGGAAACCCTGTCCCCATCATCCAGGAAATAAATACTTGTGGATATGAACCTGACAGCTGCCTCTGTGGGCCCATCAGTCTCCCCGTCCTCAGCAGACCAGAAATGATGATTCTCACCATCACCAACAAGAGGAGAATGAATTAAGCACCTAGTACGCGTACGATGCCAAAGGTTCAGGCACCAAGGTGCTTGGCTCACAGCAGGCTCTCACTCATCCATTCCTCCACCCTCAAGCTTTCTCATTCTATGACTCTCTTTGGGGCTCCCAGGACACATCTACATACACACCTCTTCATGTGTGTTCAGAGTACATATTGAATTATATCTTATGCCAAATCAGGGAAGAATACTCAGTGAATCTCTGAAATATTGTTCTGAATGTACAACTTATGTTGAGAATTCAGATCTATTTTTCTGACATAAGTTCTGAGTCTTATTTAAAGATGTTTACTGCTTACAATACATTCAAGTCTGAATTTGCACAAATCCTGTATTTTACAGCCTGGGGCAACAATAACAAAGGGCTTCACTGAGAGAGAATATGGGAGGGAAAAGTATCAATGAGCAGCGAAGAATAACTCAGGCTGGGGATCAGAGCATCTGGGTTTGGGTCCCAGACCTATTGCTGCATTCTGGGCAGGGCACTGCATCTATCAACCCCCAGTGTTCTTTATCTGTAAAACAAGGGCTTTTGGCCACATGATTTTTAATGTCTCTTCGAGCTCTTACACTCAAAGTCTTAAGGTCCATTCTACCCTGAAAATCTTCAAACTAAATCACTAATATTCCTGCTTCTCAGGTTCCTCTCAGCTTTGACATCCCTTGTTCTCAGGCCCCTCCCAGCTGACATCCCTAGTTCTTGGCCCCCTCCAAGCTGACATCCCCTATTCTCGGGCCCCTCCCAGTTTTGACATCCCCTATTCTCAGGCCTGTCCCAGTTTTGACATCCCCTATTCTCAGGCCCCTCCCAGTTTTGACATCCCCTATTCTCAGGCCCCTCCCAGATCTGACATCCCCTGTTCTCAGGCCCCTCCTAGCTCTGATATTCTCTGTTCCAAAGCCCCAATACTCTATACCTTAAGATCCCCTTCAGATCTCGGTCAGTTACAGAATCTACAGAATTACAGGACCCAAAAGTAGAAGGTAACATCAGCAACCATTCAGTCCTACCCACACCTGAAAAAGAAGCCCAGCTGGGACATCCATGGAAAGGACCATTTAGCCTTTGCCTAAAGAAAAAAAAAAAAAACCTGTCCCAAAGTAGCCCCAAGGGCAGCCCAAAGCAGAGGCAGGACCAGCTGACGTCAGAGATGTCACCTTGGTGATGCCTTTCTGCTTTCCAGATCAAGTCTATGACTCTATGACTTCCTGCCAGCAGCTCCCACCACCCATGAGAAGTTCTTATTGCCAGGAAGTCATTTTGTAAATTTGTTTGTGTTAACATGAAGCTGAAGGCTCCCTCTCAGTGGCCTCTAAGCACTGCTCCTTGTGCAGCCCTCAGGGGCTGAGTGAACAACGCTATCTCTCTTCTGTCTGACAACTCAAGGAATACTTAAATCTCTCACTGATGTCTTTCCTTCTCTAGGCTAAATATCTTTGGCTTTTTCAACCATTTTTAAACATGATTGTTTTATTTATATGGACACAGTACAAGTTCTCTCCTCCTATGGAATGTAAGCCCCTTGAGGGTAGGGGCTGCCTCACTTTTAAATTTGCATTCCTAGTGGATATCTCAGTACCAGACATAGAAACGGCCCTTGATAAATCCATGTTGATTAATCATGATTTCAAGGCCTTTGAGCATGGTGGCTGCCCCCCTCTGGACAACCTCCATCTGATCACTGTCTCACCCAAGATGGGGCATCCACCTCTGAACGGAATGGTGCATTCCAGATCTGCCATGACTTGTCAGACAATAGCAGGGGCATCTCTTATTCTAGACGCTGTGATTTTATTGTTGCAGTTTCTGATTACATTAGCTCTCTGGACTCCAATATCACACTATTGACTCTCTCAGATCATCTGATTCCTCAACAACTGGTGTATATTCATACCTTCCCCAACTAATACTTGAGAAATTTAGTTTTTAAACCATAGACCTGGATTCACATCTAACCTCAGATGCTTACCAGCTGAGCAATCCAGAAATATTCCCCTTCCATGCTTATCGGACATGAAATTCCTTTATCAGGTGATAATCTTTTTATCATTTCATTTTTCCCAAATCCTTATGACCCCAACCTTTTTCTCCATCTTTACCAATGCTTCCAATCCCTCCACCCTTTAATACTTACCTGGATCATCACTCTAGTACTGGCTATACGCTCCTCCCTCCCCAGTCTCCAACCCTTGGTAAACTAGTCCAACTCCACACCATTATTGAGTCTTACGTTCCTCTGTCCTCTTGTCTTATCTCCATTACAACCTTGCCAAACTTAAATCCTCAATTCCTCCTACCATCTGCTCCCTTCACTCCTTTGTGCTACCAAAGAAGACTGGAGAAAGTCAAGAAACTGCGCTAACTGTATCCAATAAATTTTCAGTTTATTTTGTCTCATCTGGGCCCTCACTGCAAAAAGGAAATCCACTAATCAATTTTCTATTACATTCATCTCATCAACTGTTCTAAACTTCTCATTTCTGATCATCATCCTCAGGTTGCCTCCTGTCCCCTCCCTCTCAGTTGAGGTTCTTATCTCATACGCCACCAAAATTATGGAAGCTATTTGCCAAGA
Organism: Petaurus breviceps papuanus; assembly: GCF_028583685.1. NCBI lineage: Eukaryota > Metazoa > Chordata > Mammalia > Diprotodontia > Petauridae > Petaurus > Petaurus breviceps. The sequence goes on along the minus strand of NW_027185852.1, from coordinate 18,763,392 downwards.
GCTTCCTCTTGTCCCCTTCTCTTCACCTCACAACCTGCCGACATCATTCTCCTCTATTTCCTTCTCTGCTCTAGTCTCGGATATATAGGGGATTCTTTTCAGAAAACTCAACTAGTTGATGGCTACTTTTGATTCCACCTCCTCCTGTCATCATTAGCAGCATGTCCTCACTATCACCTCTGCCTTTTTAATCATTCATCTCTCCTTATCTACTGCCTCCTTCCCTGTAACGAACAAACATGTCCCCTCACCCCTTCTCAAAACCTCCACTTGATCCAGTCATCCCTGCACTAAGAAATTATCATCTCATCTTTATCTTTTCCTCTCAGAGAAACTCCATGAAAAAAATGGACCATGCTTTTGACCTCCATTCCCCCTCTCGTAATATCTAAACCCTTTGTAATCTGTCAGTCTCATCATTTTTCTGAAACCGTGCTCTCCCATGACCTCTTTATTGCTGCATATTCTGGTCTTGCTCCAGTCTTCATCCCTCTTTGCCACTGTTGGTCACTACCTTCTCTTGGATATGCTCTCTCTTCAGAGTTTTCCTGATACTGTTCTTTCCTAATTCTCCTCCTTCCCCTTTCTGGCTGCTCTTGATATGATCTTCATCCATAGTATCCCCATTAATTACAGATGTCACCCAAGGATCTATCCTAGTTTATCTGCTCTTTTTCTCCCCTTTGAACTACCCTCCTGGGTGGTCTTATCAGTTTCCATAGGTTAAATGACAATTTCCATGCAGATTAATACCTAGATCTATATATCCAAGCCAAGTCTCTCTTCTGAAAGGCCTGCACCACCTATTAAACATTTTGAACTGGAATTCTCAGTCATGTCAAATTCAATGTGTTCAAAGCAGAACTCATTATCTTTCTCCAAAACCCTCTGCTCTTCTGTCAGTCAATACACATTTATTAAGCACCTACTATGTGCCAGGCATTGTACTAAGTTAGAGTATAAGCTCCTTGAAAGCAAGTACTGCCTCAATATTTCTATTTATATGCCAGCACTTAGCTTAGCCCAGCATTTGAGCACACAGTAAGTCCTTGATATATTTCTTTTCATTCATTCATGGTCATACATCTAGTAACATTTAAACCTAGGACTTCCTAACTTAATGTCCTCCATGTATTATACCAGCTGTTTTTAAGGAAAGTAAAAAACAAGCATTTATTAAATGCCTACTATATGCTACACTACACTACATTAAGTGTTTTACAAATATTATTTCATGTAATCCTCCCAACAATCCTGGGAGCTCCATCATTAATCCTTTGGGGAGGTCTATGAATCTGGGTGAGAAAAACCATTATATCTTTATTTCACTATAATTGGTTTCTTTTGTAATCTTATTTATTGAAATTATCTATTTGCTTAATTCATTTATTAAGTTAATTTATTAACATAATTTTATTGATTATTTATAAAAATTCTTGCCTTTAAAAGCAAAATTCTGAGAATAGGTCAGTTTCCCAGATTGTTAAACTATACCATTCAAGGAAGTTTCCTTACAGCTCTAACATTTTATATCCTCCTCTCTCAACTTCTAGTATTCTATAATCTATGAAAACACTACTGTCTGAGCTTCACCCCTCTCAGTGATTTACCACATTCTACTTTCTTCCCTCCATCTCAGAATGTGTGATGAATCTACTTTTTCCCCAGCTGGACACAAAGTCACTGCCTCCTTTCCTCAGAATGCCAGTGACCAAATTTGCAAGGCTGAGTTCCAGAATTGTGACCATTTCCTGATTGAAGTCCAGGGATCCTTTCTGGGTTTTGTTGGGCTCCCGGTGGGGGGCCCAATTATGTCCCAATTTCGGCTGGCCTTTCACTGCTTTGAGTGCTGACTTTGGGGTTGTCAGACCCTCATTCACTCTGATCTTGAAGTCCCACATCAAGGGCCATGCACTTGACTCCTGGCTGGGCTTTTTGCTTATAAACAGCTTTTTTTCTTTCAATTTCCGATCCCTCTTTGGCTTGAAAGGACTCTCCACAAAAGCCCTGGACTATAAGGCCAGGGGTGGGAAACCTTTTTCTAATTAGGGCCAATGACTAACTTATGAAAAGGATCAAAGAAGACAAGATAATTTAGGGCTGGTTTTATTTTTAAAGATTTTTTGTGAGGGGCAGAGAGAGGGTATTGAGGAAAGGAAAGACTGAGGTAGATCCCAAGGTTTCACAGATGAACAGAAAGCAACTTGAAGTAGTAAAGCTGATATGATCTTGGGCTACATAAAGATCATTCAGACATAGGGAGGTAATTGTCATAGGATAAAAGGACTTGTGATCAAGCTCCTCTTTTGATAAATAAAGAAACTGAGACCCAGTGAATGACTAACCCCTGATCACAGATAGTAAGTGTCAGAGGTGGGAGATGAACCTCTGTCCTCTGACAACAGAGGCATTACTCTTTCTATTCTCTTTTGGTCAACCCACATTTGCAAAATAGTCCATTTAAGGCCCCAGATTTTAGCAAGGACTTGGAAAAACTGAAGACCATCCAGAGGAAGATATCCAGGACAGTGAAAAGATTTGAGTTTATGCCATATGAAGATTTCTTGAAATTGGGAGGGGGGTAATCTAGAGAAGAAAAGATTGGGGGGTAGGGCAGAGGACACATGATACCTGTATTCAAGTCTTTGAGGGTCTGGTAGGTAGATGATATATAAATAAGCAATCAGATTTGATCTCTTTGTCCCTAGACAACAGAATTAGGAGGAATGGCAGGGTGGGGTTGGGGTGGAGAGCTGTCTGTTTGACATCCTAAAAGCTGGAGCTGTCTAGGGGCTCTTCATTTTGAACATGTGGATCAGAGGATGGATAACCATTTGTCAGGTCTGTTTCAGTGGACTGGTTTTTCAGATATGGTTGAATGGGATGCTTATGAAGGCCCCACCTAACTCTGAAAGAAAGTTTATGACCTTAGAAAACAAGTTTAACCTCTCGGAACCTCAGGCTTCTCTACTTTCTGTATACTTCTTAAGGGTGTAAGGAGAATTTTCATCACAATCATACCATGAGGTAGGTCGTGAGTCTTCCTTTCGATGCCCTGTGTATCTATATACACATGGGCCTCCAGGGTTCTGTTAAGACAATCGTCAGTTAAGTATTTCTAGCATCTGTGATTTCATCAGTATGCTCATTTCTCCCACGAATAACTTCTTCTTTGGGAGAATGTTGTGGCCACAAAAATTTGTCACCCTCAGGCCAACTGGAAGATGAGACTTTTTGCATAAGGATTGAGGCATTTTGTAATAGGAAAAAAATCAAAACGAAACCAAAACACCTTACTAGATACTGAAAACTCACTAGATACTCACTAAGGAGAGAAAGAACAAAATGTGATCTATGAATGCCATGAAATCATACTGCATGATGTTTCTTCAACTCCTAAGGCCTCCCTTCCAACAGAAATGAGCTTGAATTTACTTGGAAATGCTTTAAATGTTCCTCGATGTGCACATCCTTCCATATAGCAACTCTTCTGTGGCAGCGACTATTTTATCTTTGTCTCTGTATGGCCAGGACCTAGCACAGTACCTGGTACAAGGTTGGTGTTCAATGAACACCTTCTGATTGAGGAATAACATAGATGGGGAAATACATACAGAGAAACTTAGGAAAAATTCGATGAATTGACAAAAAGCAAACAATTAGAAGCCAGAGGAAAATCAACACAGGGCCGACCTCCAAAGCATGAAGCAGGAACATGCTAGAAGTCAAACTCATGCCATGACCAGTCATGATTCTTGAGAGCTACCAATGAAACCTAATTCTCTGGGCAAAGAAAGATGGTCTCAGAATGTCAGAGGCTACATTTTCTGTCAGGCAGGGGTAACATGAGGCTTTGGGCCTTTGGGTCTGTTAGCAGCTTTGTTTTTGTTTTGTTAGAAAGGAAAGTTCATGAGATTACCAGGAAAAAGACTGCTTCATTTTGATATTTTTGATATTTTAAAAATTATCAATGAAATATTTTTTCTGGACTTTAATACCATCCTCAGCTGCAATCTCTGCCTGGAGCCTTCCTCTACTCCTAGGGCCTTCTGTACCTGGAACATCTAAACTTCCCTGCAGACTTTTCCCCCTGGAGCATCCTAGCTTGACAGCCCCCTCTTCCAGTCCGTGAATTCATCCAGCAGTCTCCATTTTAGAGAGGAACCTCAGCCAGCCAACCTTCATTCCCCTCCTGGCTGTGGTTCTAACTTCAGCTCCAAGCTCCCATCCTGAATTCCTTCTTACACTCACACACACACATACACACACACACACACACACACACTCACTTCCCACCTTCCTTTTCATATTGACTTCCCCCATTTAAATATAAGCTCCTTGAGGGTACAGCTTGTCTTTGTTTTCATTGGCATTTAGATCTCCAGAACTTATTAGGATGCCAGACACACATATAAAGTGCTTTAAAATGCTGGTTGCTTGCCTTGTGAAAGAAAGGAAGGAAGAAAGAGAGAGAGGAAGAGGAAGAGAAAGAGAAAAAGAAAGACAAAGAGAAACAAAGAAAAAAGGAAGGAAGACGTGAAAAGAAAAATATGAGAAAAGTGGACTATTTATATGTATTATGATTTTATCAAGAACTTGTTGACTCACCTCTAGTATCTATAACAATTTATTCTAAGTTTGTAAGTCTAATGTTGAATGAATGAATGAACGAACGAATGAATGAAACAAAGTATGGTGCTTCGCTGGGATACAGAATATTCTATTTTACCTTCCAACTCCAAGAGAAACTGAGGAGCAAATAGAGAATAATTAACACCTGGAGGAAGGCATCTTCATGGAAATCTCCTATAAGTGACCTCGCTGGCCCAGTATCTGGCAGCAAAGTGATCTTGGGCCCTCAGACCCCTCCCCTGGGTTTAGGGATGTGATATCTAGACATGCTCTGACATAGAACATTGAAAACCAGAATGTGGAAGACTTGGGGAGTGAGGCAGCACAGGGGACAGTGTGGACATACTGAAAGGAAGCTCTATGTCTTCTCCCTTCTGGTTGTTGTAATTCTTCCCTATTAAGACCCAGACAAAGCTTTCTATGCAAGCTGGTGACCCAGAGTGCTTAGGGTCTTCTAGGGGCACGGAGTTAGATATCCTAACTCCCTTTCCTCTAACTTCTCTCCAGAATTCTTACAGCTTCCCTTTCTTATGCCCCCTACATACACACACACACACACACACACACACACACACACACACACACACACAGATTTATTACTTAATAAATGCTGATTTATTGACTTTGTAGCACTAATATTCTATGTTTTAAGGTCTATTCCAGATCTAAAATTTGATGTTTCTCTCTCTCTCTGTCCCTGTCTCCGTCTCTGTCTCTCTGTCTTTCTCTCTCTCTCTCT
>NW_027185852.1:18729952-18757921 GCF_028583685.1 Petaurus breviceps papuanus | reverse complement strand
ACAAAAAACAGAAGGAGAGCCAAGACTGGAAATCCCAGAGCAATGCTCAGTACATGCTGTCCAATTGCTTTCTCAAAGATCAGTTAATAGCTCTTCACTTTCTTCCATCATAGGGAGGATGTTGACAAGACCTCAAGCTGTATCTGCCTTCCCCTCTCCTGTTTCACCAACGGAGCTGCTCATTCATATTCAAGATGGGGGGAAAAATGTATCAGCCCTAGTCATAATACAACTAATGGACTCAATTAACTGCAAGGTTCCTAAGTCCCAGTGAAGACCTGGTAAGCCTAAGACATCGGGGCTGCACCTGAATTGAAAATGCTAATTGCTCTAAATAAAAAGCTCGGGTATATAATGGTGCTGCCTACTTTCTGAGCTCCTGTGGTACTAGCGGGATGAATGGCTGGCCATGCCTGGCAGTTGCTGAATTCAAATTGTGGATAGTTTCCACTGGATTATGAGATAAGAAAGCCTTTTGGAATTATCATTCAAATTTCTTTCAGACTTGTAATAACCCTGGCAGTGTTTGATGGCTCCCAAAGACTCCTCCACAGGAGAGCTCGCCTCCTGATATGAATTGCTGCGGGTTTGAAACACCATTACTAAGTGTCTGCAAGAAATTCAACAGCCTGTTACGATTGTAGCATTTATTTTTAGGGTTAAATGTTTACTGATAAATGCTTGCCAGGGGCAGGTGGATTGGGAGGGGACATGGGGGACAGTGGGAAGGAAAGCCAGTTACTAGCTGCTTAAACTGGCAAAAAAAAAAAACAAAAGACCATGCGATTTCAAAAAGCTTTGAATGTTGGCAAGAAAAAGGAGGTACGAGTGAATAATGTTAGACCACAGAACATACAATGTCAGATCTGGGAGAGACCTTATAACAGGAGTGGAGAACCTGTGGCCTCAAGGCCACATGTGGCCCTCTGGGTCATCAAGTTCGGACTCAAAGGGCTGCACATGAGGACCTAGAGGGCTACGTGGGGCCTCGAGTTCACAGGTCCCTCATCCCTGCCTTGGAACATTCAATGTCAGAACATAAAGCATAGGATGTCAGTACTGGGAAAGACTTTAGAATACAAGATGTTACAATGTGGAAGATACTCTGTGAAAACTAGGGGGAATCTTGGGACATAAAACTTTATAACTCAGAGGACAGAATGTGAATGCTGGAACACAGAACATGTAATAGGAGAACTTGGAAGGGCTTTAAAATATGCAATGTTTGAACATAGAACATAGGATGTAAGGGTTATATATGACCTCAGAACCTAGGACATTTCACTATAGAACATACTTTATTAAAATTGAGAGACACCTTAGAACATAGGACATTCAGTGCTATGGCTGGAAAGACTTCAGGATTTAGAATGCTAGAACACAGAACACAGACTGATAGGCCTGAGTAAGCTCTTAACTAAAGAATGTTAGAGTGTAGACTGTGGGGCTATGACATATCCTTAGTCCATTCTAACCAGAATGTTAGAACCCTGAATCTCAGGACTGATGAACCACCTTCCAGTTCACCCGGTAGAGTTGATGCTAGAACCCAGGTCACCTTAGATACTTCTTGTTCCATCACGTCACAGGCTTTGAATCTATTTATCCAATTATCTTCTTGCTACCCACGATCCATTTATCACACAAGAGAGATCCAGGCCAGGAGGAAGGATGAGAATTGCCATTAAAAAAAATGAAGGTTTTGTTTGTTTGCTTGCTTGCTTTAAAAAAAAAAAAACAACACCCAGGAAAACCTTTAGTATCTGGGGATTTTTACACCCCCCAAAACCAGAAAAATCAAACTTCTGATGACATCATTTACAACAAACTGTTTGTATTTAAAGGCATTATGTGCGCCCCAAGGCCAAAGCTTGCAAATTGGACCTTCAACTTCTTCACATTAGCATCTCCCTTATAATTAGTCATAGGTTTGTCTGTGACATGTTCACTTTGCAAATTAAAACATTTTTGGCATGTTTTAATTATTTTTGCCACATTATTTATTATTACCACAATAATAAAGTGGCCCAGATCCAGACCAAATGAGCTGGTCTTTTCCAAAACATCTCAGTTATTTTATATACTGACAGACAACTAAGGAGGCACAGTGCAGTGAGCTCTGTGCTGGGAATAATGAAGACCCGAGTTCAAATCTGGCCTCAGTCCCTCACTAGCTGTGTGACCCTGAGCAAGTCACTGAACTCTGTTTGCCTCAGTTTCCTTACCTATAAAATGATTTGGAGAAGAATATGGCAAACTATTCCATTATCTTTGCCAAGAAACCCTAAACAGGGTCATGAAGAGCTGGACATGACTCAACCATAACAACAAAGGGATTCTGATTCTTAACTTTTTGGCCCTTGGGGATGGAACTCCTTTGGCTTTGGAACTGCCAGGGAGGACTGACTAGCAGAGTTCAGAAGCTCTCCTTGAGCCTCCCTGAATCCACTTCCTTACAAGACACCTCTAGAACCATCCACCGTGGCCTTCTTCATGTTCTTTATACTTACAAACACTCTCCTAAAATTTCTAAACATGAATAGCAAATTAAGATGCAAGATAATCCTCTAAAGGGGACCATGCAAAGAAAAAGAAATAGATTGCCACGGAAAACTTTCTACGGAGTTAAAATTGGAGAGCTGGCTTTGGTTTGCTGTTTTTCCAATATTTACACAGAGACAAACCTAATCCCTGGTGGAAATCGATTAAGTTCATATGCCCTACTATGTGCTACTGTTATTTATATCCTTTAATAAGAGCCTAAAAAATTAAAGGAGTTCACCTGCTTGACTAGCAATATTCACAGGATTGACTGATTATTAGCAAATATTTAATATTTACAAATCTCAGGACATAAACTATGATTTTTCAAAGATACACAAACCATATTCCACCAGTTTCCCTCAGTAAAAACTATTAATAAAATTTTAGTGAGAGCAAAGAACTTTTTAGTAGCCAAAAAGATTTTAAAAATTAAGATTTTATGTCATCTTTCCTATTCTTTTTTATTCTCTTTCATGTATGTTTGATAATATATGTAATACAGGAATAAAGTAGTCTGTGTATATAATTCCTAAATAAATTTACATACATATATCAGGTGGTGATGGTCAAAAACCTTTTACCAGCATTCAGGCAGGCAGGAAACAAGTGTTTATTAAATGATTATTGTGTGTCAAACACTGTGCAAATACAAGAAAGGTGTATTTTTTTTAAGTGGGATATTCATTGGTTTGAAAGCTTTCCATGCTCCCAAAATACTCCCCTGAGTTCATTCCCTCCCCTTACTCCATACCCTTAGAACCCACAGTCCCCAAGGATATAGTGGGGTTCCCCCCTTGCTGAAATTTTTACTCAGTGGTTGGGTAACCATTTACAAGGTGAGCTATAAAGAAAATACTTGCTGAGGTTTGGCCTGGACAATGTGACCTCTGAGGTCCCCTACAAATCAGATTCTATTATCCTTCTCTTCTGCTATTCAAATGTCAAGGAATAAGGAAACATAACAAGGAGAGAAACCTTGAAGTTGGGGTGGGAGACCCAAGGCCTCTTGGCCACATCTAGCCCTAGCCTAGGTCCTCAAGGGCAGCCCTTTGACTGAATCCAAAGCTACACTTGAGGACTTAGAGGGCCACATGTGGCCTCAAGGATACAGGTTCCCCACTCATTCCCTGGAGTAATGCAGGATAGGCTGGGGGTCAGATATATGGTCTTGATCAAAACAAGAGAAGTTCTAAGCTTCACTCCTCCCACCTGTAAATAGACAAGAACTGTAAGGTCTCCTCAGAGACACACACACAAAACCAATGCATTGGGGTTTGAATTCCATGGGAAGACCCAAACAGATTGAATATAAGACACAAAAACTCATAAGACAAGACTGGAGGATGGCATCAGTCACCACCACAAACTGGAAAATGATTCTTGACTCCTAGACTCATCCCAGAGAAGCCCCAGTGATGCTGGCATTCTGAATTCCTGCAATAAAGTCATCAATGTAAGTAAGCAACATCAATAAGCCCCCTAAAAATGCCATCCTGGATAAACTGCCTTGACTTACTAGCCGTAAACCACAAGTGAAAGGAAGAACCCCCAGATTTCTGGACAGCATTTATTCTGTGTTTGGCTACTCGGAATCACTAAGGCAACAAGGACAGCAAGGTGTTAGGGAGGGAGCAAGTCACTTATCTCCATGTGACTGGTTACCTGGATCATTGACATAAAGCAGATCTTTCAGTCTTCCTTGGGTCCAAAGCAACATGATGACTCTGAGGGATCCTAGAACTATATATTTGGGGGAAGGAGGCTGAGGGTCCCCAACCATTCATGCTCTCTTTGTCCCTGAGGTACCCCCAATGGATTACAATTGAATTCCATTGAAGTCTATCTGGATCAGCATCAGGCAGAGACTACTGGGGAGCAGGGAATGACCATGGCCAAGAGATCCTTATTCAGGGAAAGACCAGAAGTTTGGAATCAATGATTTGGCAAAAGCTCTCTGAAACTCACTAAAACCACCATCAGGAAGATGCAACATATAGTGAACAAAGTTCTGGTCACAGGGTCAGGAGATCTGGCTTCAAATGCAAGTGATCATCACTGCATTGTTCTCTGCTCCTCAGTTTCCTTATTTGTAAAGTAAGGACAATAAATATATTTGCCACTGACCTCTGTATGCTGTTGTAAAAATAGTACCTTATAAATCTTAAATGAATGAGAATCAAGTCAATTCAATGAGTGATTGTTAGGGATTGGATCTGTCATCTCACCTATAGAGAGTACTTTCAGGTGAGCAGGTTCTCTTCACCAATTCAGATCACCACTTTCTCTGCAATTAATATTATACTGTTATTCTTATAAAGTTGACCGGGGCACTGCAAGGAAAAGGATTTTCTAGGGTCACAAAGCCAGTATAGTATGGAAGCTTCACCTTGAGCCTTCCTCACTCAAAGTCTAGTCCACATGCTTCATCACGTTGCCTCTCATAAGCATTAAAACCACAGAAACAGGAGCTATTATCACCAAGAAAAGCTTGTTTGAAACACTGCTGATCAACAGTACCTGGAACACCATAAACAGTCAAAAAATGCTTGCTGACTAGTCATCTATCCATTTATCTATCCTATCCTATCTATCTATCTCTATTTTTCTCACTATCTTTCTTTCTATCATCTCTCTCTATCTCTGTATCTCTCTCACTCTCTATATCTATCTCTATCTGTCTATCTTTCTGTCTATCTCTCTGTATCTCTCACTCTCCATCTCTGTATCTCTTTCACTCTCTATCTCTGACTCTCTATCTATCTATCTATCTATCTATCTATCTATCTATCTATCTATCTATCTATCTATCTATCTATCCATCTACCTATGTACCTACCTGTCCAGCCAGGATATTGTACTGAGAAGGTTAAACAAAACTACTTAATATCAGTGTTGATCATTTCTTTCTCTCCTTTTTAAAAAAGAGAGCAGTCACTAAACTGTCTCAGGTTAATCGCTGCTCATCATATGTACCCATCAAGACTCCAGCAGCAGCACAGGCCTTAAATTGTCTCATATAGCTGTGGCCATGTTTATTCGAGGCTCTCCTCCTTACAAGACTCCATCGCATTACCATTTAGAAATGATGTAGGAAAGAGAGGCAATCATTGCTGATGCTGAGCCAGACGTATTACACAATTCATAGACTCGGCAATCACGAGATGGGATTTATTCAGTCTCAGACACTGACGTTGATGTGACCCAAACCTAATTTTCTAGAGGACAGCACAATTCCCATTGATTTGGAGTGGAGGAGGGGGACGGATTCTAGCCATATTGGTTTCCCATGCAGACTAGTTTTCTAGACTCCAGTTGAAAATGACTATTAAAAAAAAGGGAGAGGTCTCCAGAAGACACTTTTGTTTATGTGTTTGTTTTAAAGGCACAAATGAACTAAGAGACAAAATGGCCCTGGTATGATACTGGAGAATGGAGGAGAGCATAATCTTCTTGTAAAGAGTGGAATTGTCTGAAATGTATAAAGGGATTCCATTAGGTGCATGAAATTATTTCCTTCTCCACTCAACTGCAAAATTTTGGCATTTCATATACATTAAAAGGAAATCTTCCAGAGGAACGATTGAATTTACAGTCTCTGTGATGAATGTGTCCAAACAAGCTCAAAATAACAGCAAGAGCTTGCTTTCCTTTTCTGACACATCTTTTACTTTAGACCATGATGATGCAATCCATACAATGTCAGCAAGTCAAGAGAACTGTTCTTGCATGTTACATCATCCAATGCCATTTCTAGTTATAACTCATCAGGAAGGTCACTCAGTGACATTGCCTCAGAAATGTTTCATTCCTTAGGATTTCTTATTTAAATATCTAATTACATCGAAGTCAACTCATGTCAAGGACCTATGACTTCCTCCATGAAGAAACCTATTCTACGGAGGCTGATTGCTACTCTAACCATAATTTATCATCATAGATAACAGGATCAGAGATTTTAGAGCCGGAAGGGCCCTTGGAAGTCACTTAATCAAATCCCTTCATTTTACAGATGAAGAAATTGGGTACAGCGAGGTTAAATGATTTACCCACGTTTGCACAGGTAAAAAAACAGGTGATTTGGAACTAAGCCAACTGAATTGAAATCCGGTGTACTTTCCACTATACCACACCGCCTATGGCTCAGAGACAGTAAGTAACTTGTCTGTGGTCACACAGCGAGGGACAAAATTGGGATCTGAATGCAGATCTTCATGACTCTATGGCATGTAACAGGGATGGGTAACCTTGACCCTCGAGGCCACATGTGGCCCTCTAGGTCCTGAAGTATGTCCCTTTGACTGGATTCAGTCAAACCCAAGCCACACTGTATGTATAATGGACTTTCATATCATTCATTTATGAAGCAAGCCCTGACTATGAGGTAGGTAAAAGGTCTATGCTAAGAATTAGGTCCATGTCCATGGAGAAAAATGCCATGATGTGGTATGTAGGTCATCAGACTTGGGAGTCAGGAAGATCTGGGTATAAATCCTAAATAAAATGTTTCCTACTTGTGCTATCTTGGAAGTCTCATTGAACATCTCTGAGGTCTCAACTTCCCCATCTGTAAAAGGCAGCTGATAATATTTCTATTTGTTATAGAAATGTGTTTGTTTAAAGTTCGAATTGCTTTGTGTGGTCAGGCTCCAAAGAGATGATGTATGCCAAATCTCAAAATACCATATACATGTTGGCTGTTTTTGTCATACAGTGGGAAGTATACTAGACCTCTATGTTGGAGGACCTCAGTGGATCTAACAGACTCATAGCATTTGAGAGAAGGAACGGAGTTCACCAGTCAAGTAGTCTAACCCCAAACTAAAAAAGGATTCCCAAGAACAAGATCCTTAACAAGTGTTCATGCAACATCTGTTTAGAGCTCTCCAAAGATGGGGAGCTAAGGCTACCCATGTTTGGACAGGTCCCATTGTTCAGAATCCCCATTCTGAATGATGCTGGCCCAAGTGATTTCATTTCTCGGAGCCTTGATGTCCTTATCTGGAAAATGGGATCATGATTCCTATACTGCTCAAACCTCAGCATGGCTAAAAGGGAAATAAGTGTTTGGTTACCCAAGAGCACCAGAAAGTAGGGAGGGAGGTTTATTAATCACGGTGATCTGCCCTAATGTGGTGCTATCATGAACAGTATAACTTTAAAAATTCAAGTCTGGGCATAATATCATATTGCTCAAATCACTGAAAACCAGAGACCAACTACTTGAAAACTACACACACACACACACACACACACACACACAATCTTTATATAAATATATATATATATATGAGCATGTGAGTAGACCTATATATATATTACATATATCCCTAATTTCATGGTACAGTAGATATTTGGACAGGAGATGAACTTGCACCTCAGGGGTCATTCTCATCTTGCAGTCAGGAAATATTAATTTGCTGATCTTCTTTATGTGAATGAATTTAAAGGGAAATTGACATAAATGGAACCTGGGGATTTTACGCCCACTTCAGCTCCAGAGAGAGGGCCATAAAGAAAGGATCTAACTTTATTGGCGTATTTTACACCACAAAGGGCTGAACTGGAGGACTGAAATATTAATAAAATATTTCCTGTGCTGAATTTGTTGATTAACTCAATAGCAGGAGGGTTTCGTCAAGAGCTGATGGATTATGGGGAAGATTAAGGGCAGTTTGTCTCATCTTGTAATTACTAATAGGAAGGCTTTAATTACACCCATAACTCCCTAGATGTTGCTGTCGCCGTTGCTGCCGCCACTGAGCCTTGTGGCTGAAACATTGTCTCTCCATGGGATTCTTCCCATCAGTGCTGATTCACTTTTCTAAGGAAGGACTCTAGTAACATTCTGCCATATTTGTAGAGTTTTGGTCTTCAATAAGTAGGACAATTTCATTCATTTCTTAATTCTTAAGAGAAGGGTATAACATTCAAAGATTGGAGGCAGCAAAAAGAGTACTAGACAAGGAATCCCAAGTTTGCTGCATGTTAGTTGTGTGACCTTGGGCAAGTCACTTCCCCGTTGTGGGCCTCAGCTTCTCTGTCTGTAAAATGGGGATAATAATTTTGCCAAGGCCTACCTCACAGGACCGTTGTGAGGAAATCTCTTCACAAATATCAAAACAGACCCGAAATAGAATCTGCTATTTTTATAAACACCTTACTTAATTTGATTTCTTATGACAACGGTCTTTGTTCAGGTGTGCCAGGGGTCAGTCAATCAATCTACAAGCATTCTTCCCTCACTCATTATGTATGCTGGGAGACACGAAGCAAAGACAAACCATAGTCCATGCCTTCAAAGAGTTTACATTCTAATGAAAGGGACAATATGTTTGTCAATAGATAAAGGCAAGATATGTCCAAAATACAAACAGCCTTAGAAGAGAATGAACCAAACAGCTAACAAGTCCAAGAAAGGCTTCCTGTAGAAAGAGCAAAGTCTTGAAAGAGATCAAGGCATTCTAAGAGGCAGAAGCGATGGTGGAAAGCATCAGAAGCAGAAGGGAAGGGGAGGATAACTACACAGGAATTGTTCTTGGAAACCAGAAAGCAGGTTGGGCTGACTGAGTAGCCATATTGGGGCACTTGACCCACAGGGCTAGACATGCACACTTGGTCCCTTGCTGAGGGATGAGTGCATTGCTAGGACAGCTCAGTGAGTACATAGGAGAAGTGCAAGCTGGTGGGCCCTCTCCAGAAAGTCCTCTGTTCACAACTGTTATGAAATTATTTCCCTAGTTTACAGATGAAAAAACTGATGCTGAGAAAGATTAACTGAATTGTCCAAGGCCTCAGAGTTCTTCAGCTTGAATTCACATGGAGACCTCCTGAATCATCTCCAGGATTCTTTCCAATACCCCATGGAACCCCTCAATTATTAATACTATTACTAGTCATCTGTTACAGCCATGTTTAAATATTATTTTCTCTGAGAAGTCTTTTATGACCTTCCCAAGTAGAAATTATCTCTTCCTCTGATTTTTTCCTGTATTTTGTTTGTACTTTTCCTTTGCACTTTTCATACTACATTTTCTAAGGAAATTCTGCGTGTATGTCTAGCCCTCCCCACCAAAACGTAAGTTCCCAGGAGAGAGGGATGATATCTTAGTCATCTCAACCCAACTGATAGAGATCATTCATTTTCAGACCTCTCATGACACTGTGTCTAGATTTCTTCTTTGCCTTTTTCACATTTTGCTGTATGTGAAAGTTATTCGAGTTTGGATCTGAGCGTTCCTACAAGACGTTAGTTCTTATTGGAGAACTTTGTATTTAAAAAGGCTTGAGGTTCATTAAAAAGAGTTCTAGACATGGGAAGTCAAGAAGACATGACCTCAAACCCCACCTCTGACACTTAGTAGCAATTTGCTGCAAGCATCAAATGGATTAGAAAGCATTTATTTGGCACCTATGTGCCCGGCAACAGGAATAACCAAGAGCCTCATGATGGGATCTTTTTTGCTGAAAAAAACAACTGGGACAACTTTTCTAATTCTTTGTTTACCTCTTCAAGGATAACCTTTGAGGATCTCTGGAGAGAGTCAGTATATTGGCTCTTAGGGACAGAGAAAGGAAGTATTCCCTGCTCTCAGAGAGCTTACCTTCCATTGGGTGAACCAACATGAACATATTTAGCTATACAAAAATCAATAAAATATAATATGGGGAAGGAAAGAAAGGGGAGGGTGTTAAGATGGGATTAGGAAAAGGTTCATATAAAGGCAGCTCTTGGACTAAATCTCAAAGAATTCTAGAGATTCTAGGACGTGGTGGTATGAAAGGAAGGTATGGGATTCTAAGAAGTGAGAGTTTGAAGGGAAAGAATTCTGGTGAAAGGGAATGGTCAATGACAAGAGATAGAACTCGGATACTGAGATTCAAACATAGGGAACAGTAAGAAAGTCAATAACTCAGTCCCATCATCTATAGCATGGGGACATACTAGCACCTATCCCTCAGGGTTGTTATGAACAGTGATATAACGTAGATCTGCAAAGCACTTTCAAAACTTAAGGCATAAGGTGAATGTTAGCTTATGTTATTTATTTTGAATGCCCCCATAGTACTTTGCATACATTAAGAACTCAACACTGTTTTGGGGATGAATGAATGAATTTCGAATGTATTGGAGAGGAGAGCCAGCTTGCCTGGGAACACGGACAGGATAAGTGGCAGACACACATGACTGAAGGCCACATAAATGAGATTTCCTTGTTTCCAATATAAAGCATCTAAATATATTCTGCTAATATTCCAATTCTGATTTCCTAGAACAGAAAATGTTATACTATAACTCTCTCCACTGCAGGGGACAATATGGTTCTAGTAAGAAATGTACAGGAAAGTGTTTCTGGCTAAAAATGGGTTAATTACAATACTTATGGGCTTTAGATGCAAGAGAACCAGTTTTTCAAAATTTAATTTCTCTCAGTATATTGCTACACTATATAATGAAAACTCAGAGAGACATGTGCATTCAGTAGATGTATAGCCAATATATTTTCTGTTGTTTTTATAGTGAACAACTTTTTTTATATCCTAACATTTTATGCCAGCCATGAAAAAGATAAATAAATATTTATGACATTCACTCAATTCCACAGTAACTACTAAGTTGTGCGTGTTCTTTCTCAGGTTTGCAATGAGCCTGATTGGGCTGCTATGTTTCTGCATCTTCCTGGAGAAGGCTGGGGACCAGCCGGTTCTCATCTCCAGACCCTAAACACCTCATCTCACTCCCCACAAGCCAAGGCCTCCACACGGTACAGCATAAGAAGCCTAATTACAGCAGCTGCAGATTTCCATGGATCCACACCCCAGGGCCATGCTATAAACAATTAAATGAGCATCCCATTCTCAATCTCTCAGTCAACACTGGCTCTCTTTTGATAAGGACCATGGACAAGAGAAGTCTGACCCAAAACGCTGACGTAGAAACCCCAGAACCAGAAGGGACCCGGTTGCTATGTTCAGACAGCTTTGCCAACTGACTTCATTTGCTTGAGCCTGCTTCATCTGCACCTCCCCTCTCACCAAGCATAGCAGCATTTTTGTATAATGAAAAGGGTAGAGCAATTGGGGGCAATGAGGTTAAGGAGGAAAGCATTTAAGCATTCCCTTCATGATACCTCAACCAAAGCTAGCAGAATCACAGAATTTCACATTTTAGAAAAGATCATCAAATGTCATCATATAGAATGTCAGAGCTAGGAAGAACATCAGACCATGTCCAAGCTGGGACAACCTTAGATTAGAAAATGTCAGAACTGGAAAGAACCTCAGAAAATGGCACATCTGGGCTGGGAAAACCTTAGACTATCGAATGTTAGCACGGAGGATAAAAGTACTATAGAAGGAGCCTTAAATGTAAGAGCTGGGAGAGACCTAGAATGGAGAATGCCAAAAGCACTCTAAACAATCCAAGCAAAGATAAGATGACTCGTCCGGTGTGATATAGAGGGATTCTTGGTCAGATATAGCTTGAAATGTAAGATGGCTTCCAACTCTGAGTGTGCCATAGAAGGTAAAGTGCGAGGGCTGGGACGGACCTTAGAATGTGGATTGATGGAACTTAGAATGTAAGACATCAGAGCTAGAAGTGATCTTAGAATATTGGATGTAAACAAGATATTGGAGCCAGAAGGTCCCCTAGAACATAGAACCTCAGAGCTAGAAGTGATCTTAAAGCATAAAATACAATGGACCTAAAGGAGAACACGAAGTAGAAAATGTCGGAGCTCATTCAAAACCAAGGGAGATCTTAGAACATAAAATATTAGCCATTAGGGACCTTAGAGCAAAGAATGATGGAATACAGAAGTTTAAGACTAGAAGGGGCCTTGGAGATTATCCAATTCAACACATCCCTTTTTACAATTGAGGAAACCAAGGACCGGGGGGGGGGGTGATGATTTGTCCAATGTCACAGAAAAATAAATGACAGATGTAGAATGTAGAGAGTCCCTCCAGTGCCTTGACTAGAACTCTTCCTCCTAATTATCCCTATGCCAACAAGTCTTTGCCATCATAGAAGACTGGGCATGCACAGACACTCAATATGAAGATCATAATGCCTTCCCATAATTCTCAACAACATGAAAAGATTCTGAAGCTGCATCACTCATCTCTTCCTCCTTTGTCCATAAATTATGGATTAATAAACCTTGCCTAATATGCAGCTTGATTAATCTTGCACATATTCAGAAGAGGAATATATTTTAGTATTGCCATCCAAAGTGAATTATGATAAACCATGTCCCAAGTGTGCTGACAAGAAATAATGTTCTTTTCTGCTACAAACTCCATTTCCCCCCTTTGAGGCTTGTTCAGCACAAGCTAAACAGCAGAGGGAGAGAATGTGATGGACAGTCACTGCCAAGGTCAAAGGAAAGTATCCTCAATATTCTCAGGGAGGATTCCAGAATCTCAGATGTGTGCAGCTGCAAGGGTCCAATCACAGCACCCCTTCCCTCCACTTTACACAAGGAGAATCTGAGCCTGTGGGGGGTGGGGGGGAAGGAGCTCGTCTCTGACTGACCAAAGTGACTGGGCAAGGCATTCTTCCCTCATTTGTACAATCAGGGGGTTGGGTTGGATCAAGGGTTTATAAACTTTTTTTTTTTTTGGCATGGACTCCTTGGACAGTCTGGTGAAAACCATGGAATACTTTTCAGAATAATGTTTTTAAAGGAACAAGGGAAAATATATAGAATTACAAAAGAAATAAAATTTTATTAAAATCCAGGTATATGAGTATCTTTAAACAAGTTCATAACCCCCATTAAGGAGCCCTGCTCATCAGATGGACCAAAAGGTCCCTTCCAAGTCTCAATCGATGACCTCGGTTTACAGATGATGGGGTTAAGTTTGTTATTGATGAGATGAAGTTTATTTCAGCCTCCATTCAGAACTGGAATACATATGTCCATGCACTTTCAGCTGAGGCTACCAAGGCATGCCTCAATGGAAAGAAGAGAGGGTCAGGAGTCAGGAGTCTAGGGTTCTAGTGCTGAATGGAGGATGAATTTACAACTGAAAGCATCACCAGATACTAGCATTAGAGTTGGAAGGGATCTCAGAAGTCATCTAGTTCGACCCAGGCATTTTAAAGTGAAGGAAACTAAAGCCCAGAAAAGGCAAATGATTAACCCATAACCCCAGAGCATATAATATGCAGAAACCAGAACTAAAATCTGTGTCTTCCTTCTCAAAATCCAGCATGTTCTATGGCACTACTTTGTCTCTCTCCAATGCTGATTCCTCATCACAGATTCAGCATGTGACCTTGGGCAAGTCACTTCCCCTCAGTGTCTCTGTTTCCTCACCTATAAAATAAAGGAAGTGGAGATTATCTCTAAGGTCCTTTACTGATTTAAGGGCTACTGCACCTATTAGTCTTCTGAAAGAACCTTAGAAACAGAAGTTCCTCAGAAAGTAAGTCTAACCCTTGAGGATTAACTCTGTGTCACATAGTGACAATGAGTGGGCATTGGGCTTCTGCTCAGAGGCCTGCAAAGAGGTGGGCATCTCCTGCTCACTTTGCCTGAACTGCAGAGATTAAAGTTAATCAGTCAGTCAACAAACATTGATTAAGCCCCTACTATGTGTCAGACACTGTGCCAAGGAATGAAGGGGATTATCAATCAACAAATATTCATTAAATGTGTGCCAGGTGCCATGCTAGCTGACAGAGACATAGAGAAAAAATGAAATGCTTCCTATCCTCAAACAGTTTTCTTTCCAACACTGAAGACTATACATATAGATATAAGTATGTATTTTTAAAAAAGATTTAAGTGGGAATGGGGGGTGGGGATGGGGTAATCAAGAAAGGTCTCATGTAGAAGGTAGCCCCAGAATGGAGTCCTGAAGAAAAATTAGGAATTTGGAGAGGTGTGATAGTAATGGCAATTAAAGATTCCCCTGTATTGGCTTGGTTTTCAAATTGATTGTGTTAAAACCCAGAGCTTGTTAATCTTAACTTTCTTAAAAAGAAAGTCCTGAACTGGGAGGAGCTGGTGACATAGATTTGGAGAGACACAAGAGAGAGGCAGAAGAACTTTTTGGAAGCAGCACCTCCTGGAGGCAGAGAGAGAGACTGAGAAGGATTGCTGAGGGCTACTTTGAATTGCCCTGGACTTTTGAGACCTGCCCCCAGAGCTGCCAAGGACTGAGGAGATGGCTGTTTTGCTGGTACTTTGTCTGTCTGTTTTGATGTTGTTTTGCCAGATTTGTCCACTGGTGAAAGACAGTCCTTTTGTTGAAGAAGTCCTGGAACCTGGCTTTTGGTTAAGAAGCCCTGAGACTGTCCTGCAGACAGAGAGTGAATACTGTCCACTGGTGAAGGACAGTGCTGTTGTTGCAGGGGTCTGGGAACCTTTCTGTTGGTTCAGAAGCCCTGAAGAAGGATTTTCTTGTTGTATGTTTACAGAAATCCTGGGAGAGGGTTTTGCTAACGTTTTCAGGGGTTCTAGGACTGTTCTACAGACAGAGGATGAATTAATGAAGGGACTGACAATGTATCTTGTGGCCTTGCTAAGCCTTGTCTCCCCAGGAACTAAGATTGCTGAGAACTTGCCTCCTGTCAAGATGAAGCAAAGACCTCCATTTGGGTATTAAGTGCTGTGCTTAAAATTGATGTAACTCTGGGGTAGATTCAATTGTGATCCAGGGGTGGGGAACTTTTGACCTTTTTGTGTTCTGTGGTTGAACAAATGAATGTAGTTTACTTATGTTTGGAAACTAATCTCCATTTGAGAAGAGGGGCTTTGTGGTGGACTAAATGAAGGTACAGCCTAGGGGTGAAGTAGTATTTAGAACAGGGACTTTGTAATTGATTGAATGATTGGAAAGTCCTGGGGTGGGGTAGTCCTTGGAGAATATTTAATCACATTTAGTAAATGCTGTATTTGGAATGATGTCATGTTTTGATCTTCTCTGTTCTTGGTTTGTCACTGAATAAAATGGAGAGCCCCTATGCTGGTATTCTGAACCTTGGGAAGTTGCCTTTCCTTGGCATTACATTACAAGAGGCTAGGATGAGGAGAGAGTGCATTGTAGGGATTGGCATAGTTAATGCAAAGGCAGAGAGATAGGAGCCTGACAACATCAAGCAGGCTGTTATGCCTGTACCTGAGAATTCATGAAGGGGAGTAATGGACAGTAATTTCTACAAAGGTAGTTTGCGGCCAGGTTAGGAAGGGATTTTAAGTGGGAGTGATCAAGTAGGGGAGTGAGATGAGAACTAGATGGAGATGAAGAGATTTGGCACCAAATGGGGCTTAGAGTCCTAAATAATAATAAGGGTTCCAGAAGCTGTCCATGCTAAGGATTACTTAGGCTAAATAGCTCACTAGACTTTCGATCATTTGCCCTAGTTCAATTCAAGAGATACTTATTTTGTATGAACCAGACACTGGAAGGTATACCAAGGTAGAGAAGCTCAGGCCAAATCAACAAACCACTATTAAGAACCTATTGTGTAAAATATCAGAAAAGCTTCAATAGACATGGATCTGCCCTCATGAAGCTTACAGTCTAGTTGGGGGGGAGGAGAGAATAAGCCCCAAGCACAGATAAAAACAATATTGCTTGAATGACTTAGGGAGCCACAAGGTACTCAGGATTGGGGGGAAAAGGTCATTATTGACTGTGGGGATCAAAGGAAGCTTCCTGGCAAAGTTGGTCTAGGAGTTGGCCTTTAAAGGACTGCTGGGAATTCAACAGCAGCAGAGGGAGTGTGAGGATATTCTAAGACCAGGGATTGGTCTGAACAGAGGCCTACAGAAGAAAGAGCAGGCAAGACAAGGAAATGTCTTGTTTATCTGGATCCAAGGGTGTGTGGAGTAATGTGAGTTAAGTGTGTAAAGGGTGGATGTTACCAATTGGTACTTGAATGCCAAAGGAGTATATATTTACATAGGAGGGAACAGAGAGTCAGAGGAGATGTTTGAGCAGTATAGTGACTTGACTAGACAGAGAGAAAAGGACTAAGACATCCTGAACATGCTGTTGCTCTGTTAGTCTCTTAGACAACGGACATAGCTTTGACAAGTAAGAATAAATCAGCAATCTATCCATTCTTGACCACTACCACCAACTGAAAGGAAAAAGGGGAAATGGGCAACAATCTCAAAGAGAGATCATCCAAAAATGATTTCTCATTTCTTTTGACATGTGTTGGGTTTTTTCTTCTCTTTTTCAAGAGTTTTACATTCCCAGGAATGTATGCCTCATGGTGGCGGCTGTGTGTGTGTGTGTGTGTGTGTTTGTGTGTGTGCGTGTGTCTTTAGAGTGGGGGGAGGCAAAGAGAGAGTGAGAGGATGGGCAGTAGCCCAAAAGCATACTGGGTAGCAGAAGGAAGCCAGCCTGAAATTTGAAAATTGGCTTCAGATAATAATCCCCAAAGTGAATGAGTGAGAGCTTAAAGTATTTACATTAACACTGAACTAGACTAAGAATGAGAATCTCTATGTCATAGAACATTCTATGTTCTATTTTATTCATCTAACATTGTGTTAGACCCAAGGAACCATAGAACTGGAAATGTGAGAAGCTAGAGCAGAGCATGCTGGAGGTGGAGGGGGTCTTAGAATTTAGAATCTTAGAACTGGAATGGATTGATCTGTTGTAAAATCACAACAGAGAAGGATCAAAATGTTTAACCTCTACATTTAGCAGGTGAAGAAGCTGAGATCCGGGAAGGAGGAATTTCTTGGCCAAGTTCTGCCAGCAAACTAAAATCTGGACTTGAACCCAGGTCTTCGAGTCACTTCTCTTTCCAACACACCTACACCATGATATTCTTCAGAAAATACTTCCCCATTTGGTCTCTTGCAATTACACAGCATGGTATAAAAGAGTAATAAAGTGGAGTTCCATAGACCTAAATGTGAATCCCTCCTGGCCCAGGGCAAATGAAATAACCTCTCTAGGACTCTGTTCACTTTTCCAACCAGTCCCATCTAGCTCTTAATCCAAGGTCCTATGCTTCAAGCTGCAGATTTCACAAAGCTACCTACAAAGTCCCATTTTAAAATTCAACTTCCTTAGCTTTTCCCTGTCCCCCATACAAGAGGGCAGCAACTTCCAATTGAGTTTAAACAAACTACTGATATCTGGTGAATGTCCTGAGAATGATGAGGGGCTAAAAACACTTCCCAAGTGGGAACAGTTAAAATTACAACAGAAGCCCTTGTTATCATCTTCGTCTATTCAAAAGATACCACTAGTGGGAGACTTTTTCCTGCACTAAAGCAGGAATAATCAGACTCACTGAATGCCAAGTTGGAAAGGACTTCCTGACCACTTAGTGCAAACAGTTTACGAACAAAACTGCCTTCTCCAACAGCCCCACTGAATGGCTATCCAGGTTTCAAGGGCAGACTCCCAGTGAGGGGGAACTCACTACATCACATTGCAGCCCAGTTCACTTTGAGATAGGTCTAGTTGACAGGAAGTTTTTGTTTCATCCCCCCCCCCCATATTGAGACAAAATCTTTTTTTTCCAACAAATTTTCCACATTGCTACTGATTGTGCCCCATGGGGCTGAGGACAAGGCCGATCCCCCCTCCACATGAAAGGTCCTTCAAATGCTTGAAGATAGCTCTCTTATCCCCACTAATTTTTTTTTCTTCTCCAACCTGATCATCTCCACTTCCTTTAGCATCCTGGCTACTTGCCTCTTTTATCCTCTAATAGTGTTAAGTGTGGGCAACTAGGTGGTACACTGGATAGAAGGCCAGCCCTAGAGTCAGTTAGACTCAACTTCTTGAGTTTCAATCTGGTCTCAGATAATTACTAGCTATGTAGCCCTATGTAGCGAGTCACTTAACCCTGTTTCCCTCATTTTTTTTTTCTTTTTGGAGAGGGAAAGGCAAGGCAATTGGGGTTAAGTGACTTGCCCAAGGTCACACGGCTAGTATGTCTCAATTTCTTCATCTGGAAAATGTGCTGGAGAAGGAAATGGCAAACTATTCCAGTACTTCACCAGGAAAATCTCAAATAGGGTCACAAAGGGTCAGACACAACTGAAATGACTGATCGACAACATTGTACATGATCTATTAAAGTTGAGAATTTCCCTAAGACTTTTTGAATTTATCTACCTATATGTATGTAGATATGTGGATATAAGTGCATACATACACGTTTAGAATCTTGTTGTTATTCACCACACTCTATATTTGAAATTACACATATATATTTATATGTGAAATTATTTTATCTTTGAAATCGCTATATTTTGAAATTACATTTTTATATTACTTGAAATTCATTTTATATTTTATATCTGAAATTTTTATATTTGAAATTAATTCAAAGTCCTTTTGTGCTCTCTTGCTCACGGGATTACAATGTGACATTTGTTTTGTATTTATACGTATATGAATATGTTAAAAATTAAATGGTCCATCTCTTCTGAGAGACAGAAACACCTCTTGCCATTTACAGAAACTATTCATCATTATGCCCACTTCCAAGATATCCCAACTTGGTACAGTCCATGCTTTCTTAACTTAGGGTCTGTTAAGTTTGTTTTTTTTTAACATTCCGTTCACCGCATTTTAATCAAATTGCTTTCCATTTTAATCTTATGAATTTCATTTTAAGCATTTAAAAACGGCATTCTGAGAAAGGTTTGTAGGCTTCATCAGTGCCCAAGGGGTTCATGACTGAAAAAAAAAAAAAGATAATGAATTCCTTATGTCATGGAAAAGCAATGAATTTGTTGTCAGGAAGATCTGAATTCAAATACTACCTCAGACAATCATTAACTGTATGAACCTGGACAAGTCATCTGACTTCCATGGGCCTTATTTTCCTCATCTGTAAAATGAAGGCTTTTAATGCAATGGCTTCTGTGGTCTCTTTCCAATTCTAAATCCATGCACCTATCATTCTTTATGCAAATCTCAGCCAGAAAGATCATATGATATCTCAAGGTAAGTGCCTTGGGGGATACACTTTGAAAACTTTTTGATCAGACTTTCTACTGAAAATGTGACATTGCGTTCTCTCTGATCCCTTTTGTGACAGCCAGACATGAATCAGAACTCAGCTGCTATATCTTCAACCTAAAATCTGAAAAAAGTGGTTTCAAATTCACCCTACTTTCATTTCAACACTGCAAGGGTCCCCAATTTCTTTTGTGTGTGTGTGTGTGCTTTTTTGGGGGGGAAGGTAGGGCAACTGGGGTTAAGTGACTTGCCTAAGGTCACATGGCTAGTAAGTGTTCAGGGTCTGAGGCCTGATTTGAACTCAGGTCCTCCTGACTCCAGGGCCAGTGCTCTATTCACTGTACCACCTGGCCTCCCCAAGGCTGCCCACTTTTTATCCCTGTTAATGAACTTTTTCATAGATACAAACCACAACCTCTCCTTCCCTTAGGAGATGGATTTACAAGTGGCTGTGACCAAGGACACCCAGCCTGACAACCATATGGTAATAACTCTTCATGCTTAGGGAGCCTGGTCCTTAGACTACAGACAGCATCACTTTCTGGGTCTAGACTTGAAGATAAGTTTAAAACCATGAGTCAGCTTGGTAGGAGCTGTCAAGCTGACATTCTGCTACTAATTCAAATTGAGCTATTCTTTTTGAAATGAAGGAATTCAGATTTGCCCTGCAGTCAATGTCTTGCCAATGAACTTTCTCAGCAAGCCTTCCCAGGGAGAATTGTCTTGATTTGGCCTTGGAGAACATAGAAACAATGTCTACGGAATGCCTGAAATATTCTCCCATTCACCTAGAGTAATATTGTGCAGCCCTCTTTGCCACATTCTCCCAGCTCCAAATCTATGTTCTGAGAACAAGTTCTAGGTATTTATTACAATCCAGTAGCCACAGGACATGAGGGAGATAAAGACCTGTCCATGAGGTAGCAAACTCAAATTTATCAGAAGCTTGAAAGGATGCAAGTTCTCATTTGTGCAAAAGCATGAATTTAAAACTCACAGATTAGAAGAAGAGCTTGTTTTGTTTTGTTTTGTTTTGTTTTTAAGCAATCGGGGTTAAGTAACTTGCTCAATGTTACAAGGCCAGTTATTTCTGGGTGTGGTGCTAAGTATCTGAGCCCAGATTTGATCCCCAGGTCATCCCGACACTGGAAGAACAACTTGTTTTAAGTGGAAGAGATCACAAAGTCCATCTAGTCCAATCCTCAAATATTACACAGTATATAATTGTGACAAAAGAGGCCAAGCAACTTACTCAAAATTACATGGGCAGTAAATCCATCACCCTTTCCTCTCTAGGGTTACATTTATGCTTAAAGTTAAGATGGGGGTGGGCACCATAAGCTGCCTTGATTTTCAAAGTTAGAAATCCTGGCAAGCATTTATTGAACACCTGCAATATGCACTCGAGAGAAAAACAAAAGGCAAGTATGTCCCCCAAATCCTGTCTTTACAAACCTTACGGGATCTGGAAAGCAACTGGTCTAATACATATGAAGCAGATGCAAGAAAGGTAATATAAGATGAGCCAGGGAACATAATCCAGTATCCAGAACAGATTGCAGAATGTACTTTTTGTATGAAGAGAGACTCCAAAAGATGGGGGAGTGACAGCCTAAATTATACACCTAGGAAGCATTAACAAGAGAAGGTACCAAAGAGAAACCTTGCCTTTGTTACCACTTTTGCCAAAAGTATCTCAATGACACCAAATATGGAGCAAGATTTGGAGCTGATAAAGAAAATATTCTTCTTCCACCAATGTCTAGGAAGATCGTCATCTTTCCAGGAGATCTGAAGACAACAGAGAGATTCCCAGAAAATCACAACCATTCATTAACAGTCAATTGTTCACCATCACAAAGAGAGGTCCCAACAATATGGAAAACAAAGACTATTTTCACATGGCAGCTTCTTATTTCACCAAAAAAAAAGAGACCAAGAGCCATGCTGCTCATCCTAAGGAGAATGGGAAAATTGATTTACAGATGAAATTCTCAAACCCTAACCATGAAATGCAATTTTTATTTCAGTTGTGTTTATCAAAACCTCTCATTATTGGGGGGTATGCAACAGAGAATGAAACTGAGAGGCTTTGAAATCTCTGCATTAGCAATGCAATCAGATATTGGCTGAAACAGCTTTTGTTTCAATTAAAAAAAAAAGCAATCATGGGGCCTGATGGAACATGGCATGCCATGCAAAGACTGCTACATGGGAGAAAAGCAGCAGAGTCCACTTGGGTGACTGTCTTGCCATTAACAGGGTAACAGCCAGTAAGCTCCTCCTCCCAGCAGCTCATTCTTAAAGTCCATCTCCCCTGTGTATCCTGCATGCCAACATTTCCATACCTGTCTCCCCAGTTATATTATGAGCTACTTGCAGATAAAGACCATTTTGCTTTCTCTCATCCCAAGCGAAACACATTGTTTGGTACATGGAAAGCACTTAATAATTGTTTACTGATTGATGCTTTAAATCCCCCAAGTGATGCCTTTTTGGTTTTTATTTGGTATCTTTGTATCTTTATATAAAAGGCAACTTGGAATACCTTGGAACCATGAAAAGCTGGGTTCAAATCCTGCCACCTATACTTACTAGCTGTGAGACCCAGGGCAAGTTAGAAGCTGTGGGCAGCTATCAAAGACCGAAAGGTACAGAGAAGGTGCTGACCTGTTTTGACAGAGAAAGAGTTCCCTTCTACTGATGAAGACACAGCTCCCCATTCTACTTACTGTTGTTGTTTATTGGTTTTCAGTCTGTCCAATTCTTCGTGATCCCACTTGATGTTTTCTTGGCAAGGATACAGGACTGGTTTGCCATTCCCGTCTCCAGCTCATTTTACAGATGAGGAAACTAAGGCAAACAGGGTGAAGTGACTTGTCCAGGGTCACAAAGTTACTAAGTGTCTGAGGCCAGATTTGAACTCTTAAAGATGAGACTTACGGACTCTAAGCCAGGCGCTCTATCCATTGCACCACCTAGTGACCCATCCTTATTTGTGACTAGATTTTGTAGAATGGAAGAGAATGGAAGGTGTTAGAGGCAGAAAATGCTTCACTTTTGCCCTTGTATCATGCTGTCCCACACATAGTAGGAACTTAATCACTGTTTGTTGAAGGAATGAAGAAACAATAGCTGGCCTGTACATGGGCTTTTAAGGTTTGCAAAGTGCTTTATATACAATGTCTGCTCTCTTTAGGATAACATGAAGGGGAAAGCAGAGGGGGGATAACATACAGATTTTATTACTCTCTACAATTTTCAGAGGAGGAAACTGAGGCTCAGAGTTAAAGCCATCTTCCATCCATGGTCCCATAACAAGAGTCAGAGGCAGGATTTAAAATGAGATTAAATCTATTGCTCACTCCATAGAACCTCAGGGCTTCTCAAGTGTCATGTAATAATGAATAATAAAATATTCTTTTCATCTGTATAAGTAACTTCCAGTAGGAAATTTCCCTCTATTAATGTATAAGCCTGAACCTTCCAGGCAACCAGAGTCTTAGAGGGTCACCTTTAACACTAGGAAGCTAAGTGAGTGAATCAGGGCCATACGGCAGGTATGAGTCAAAGCAGAATTCGAACTCAAGTCTTCTACTTCTCTATCCACCCTGCCTCTTTAATGATGGTTACATCTAATATATTATATCTTAAATTTATTTCACGCTTTAGGATTTACAATGTATTTCCCTCTTCATATCCCTGGGAAGTAAATGAAAATTCATTATCCCCATTTTACAGATGAGGAAACTGAAATTCAGAAAAGTCAAGTAAGTTGTCCAAGATGAAAGAAAAGTGAAGCCAGTATTTCAAGGTGATTCTTTCAGTTCCATGGGCAGTGGTCTTTCCTTGGCTGCCTATTCACAAATGTCAAAGCCAGCCAAGCAGGCAGTGGGGTGGAGTGGGGAGACCAGGGAAGGTAGAGGAGGAAAGCTGCTATTCCCAGTCCTACCAATAACTCACTTTATAACTTTGGGCAGGTCATTCACGCTCTCTTGTACTCAGTTTCCTCATCTGTAAAATGGAGATGCTGGCCCATGAGATTTCTAAGCTCTCTTCTAACATTATACAGAATGAGCCCATGTATATTACTCTACATTTGCTTTCTCCAACAAGGAGGGATTTCAGTGGGAAGGAGCTAGACTCTGAGGTCTCAGGTTCTGTTCTTACCTCTTCCCCTTAGTATCTGGTGTGACCTTATGGGAAGCAAAAGGAGGGAGAGGGAAAAAGCATTTATATTGCATCTAAGTACAATATATAACCATAAATAATGGCTCATTAAATATTATATCTTAACTTTCTCAACAACCCTGTGAGTTAGCTACTTTCACATGTTTCAGTTGTGGAAACAGGTTAAGTGACTTGCACGGGGTCATAGAGCTGATCAGTTATCTGAGGCTAGATTGGAACTCAAGTCTTCCTGATTTCTGGCCAGAGTTCTAACCAGGGGTACCGCCTAGCTGCTCTTGGGCACCTCTTTTCATTTGTCTTGGCCTCAGTTTCCTCCTCTGGAAAAGAAAGAGGCTTACTAGGAGTTGGACCCCCGGTCTTTGAGGTTTCTTTGAGCTCCAGATCTAAGGTCCTATGAGTTCAGAACAAAGGGATCTTCTGATCCTGGGATGGGGAACCTGTGGCCTCAAGGCCTTCTAGGTCCTCGGGTGTGGCCTTTTGATGGAATCCAAGTTTTACAGAACAGATCCTTTTATTTAGGGGCTTTGTTCTGTGAAGTTTGGATTCAGCCAAAGGACTGCACCCAAGGACCTAGAGGGACACATGTGGCCTGGAGGTCGCAGGTTCCTCACCCATGCCCTGATCTAATACAGTCCAAAGAACTGGTTTTCAACCCATTACCTAGCGGTGTGAGTAAAATGCTTGGCCCCTCGGCACCTCTAAAATTGGGCTAATAATACCTGCCTGCTCTTCCCACTTCAGCGGGCTGTTGGGTAGATCAATTTAAGCAGTGTGTATGAAAGCATTTCTGAAAAGCATAAAATACGCCCCATGTGTAAGGTACCATTATTATGACATCCCCACCTTCCCTGAATTTGCTTCTATTGGAAATATTGTGATCGGGAGGCCCCAGGTGTAATTTCCTCTTTCCCCGCCTCAGTGTCCTAATTTATAAAAGGAAAAAAAAAATCCCAGGCATTTAGCATTCTGAATTGGCTTCCTGACTTAATGGAGTCTCCCATTTAAATCCTCTGTCTGCTGAGAGTCAGATTCTAGACAGACGGGAAACAGGTAACAATGCTGAACTCAACAGATGGGGGGAAACTGTTGCAACAAACAAGACTTTCCAGAAATCCCCATTGTGGCCTGACCTCAGCTGGGAAACCCAGAAAGCTTTCGTGATTCACTGTTTTCTTGGACAGGGAGAGACTTGAAAAGAAGATAGGATCATAGATCTAGAGTTGAGCAGGACAACAGAGGTGGATGAGTCCAGACTTAACAGATGAGAAAACTGAGTCCCAGGGAAGTAACATGAAGGGTCCATGGTTACAAAAGGATTAATAATTGGGGTCAGCTAGGTGGCGCAGTGAATAGAGCACTGGCCCTGGAGTCAGGAGGATTTGGGTTCAAATCCATTGTCAGACATTTAACACTTACTAGCCATGTGACCTTGGGCAAGTCACTTAACCCCAATTACCCTGCCTTCCCCCCTGGGAAAAAAAAAGAATCGGAGGCAGTATTTGAAATAAGGCAATCAAACTGTTGAGTTAGTATGCTTTCCATTCTAGGAGGAGAGAGAGGCCAGGGGCAGAGAGAGAGAGAAGGGAGAGGGAAACAAGGAGGAGGAAGGGAGGATAATCCTGTGCACAATACTTGGCCTGCTTATTATTCACTTAGCTATAAATGGGGCTATTACAATTGACTCCTCAAGCATCTCTCTGACCATGCCACTCCTCTGCTCAAGGATTTTCAATGGTTCCCTATCACTTTCAAGAAGGACAATCCCCTAGTTTGGCATTTCAAGGCTGGGACAATCTGCCCCTAAGGTTCCATTTTAATCTTTGTTTTAATTTCAAAGCTCTTCTTTGAATCTGTCCTTAAACCAAACTGTTCTGTTTTTTGTTTCCCACTTATGCTATTCCCTTGTCTACCTCAATACCTTTGTGCAACCTCTCTGGATGCCTGCAATACACTCCTTTCGCACCTATATCTCTCAAGAATCTTTAATTTGCTAAAGGCTCAGCTCAGGTACCACTTCCTAAGGAGAAGTCTTTGTTGGATCACCTCCTCCTTTCCAAATTCCCTCCTCAAATTATCTTGCATTTGTTTTTCTGTGTACATGCCACATATCCAAGGCAAAAGAAAGTGCGTGGAATGCAGGGACCATTCTTGTTTGCTGTATCTACAATCTTGTACTTCATAGATACTTAATATATGTGAAATTAAATTGTAGAACGGAATGAATTTGTCTTGATCTCTTCGTTCCTAGAGAGACACAAGGGGCTGAGGACATTTACAGATGTTCTCAGTCCTGCAACAGTTGTTGGGTAAACATATAAACATTTCTTTTTCATCAGTCGCTCTGCCAACATGTTACCTTTCAAATGACACAGGGTCTAGCTGTAGATGGGAAAATAGGCTTCAGGAAAGCATTTTTTCATTAAGGGACTATTCAAATGACCCTGGCCTACTAAGACTTTTTACTTTAAAAATGTCCCCCCAATCTCTGATTTTGAGTGAAGATGGGCAGTTTGTGAATATTCCCATTCAAAGGGAAGTGGGTAGAGTGTTGGACTTCAACTCTGAATTCCCTGGGTACCAATGCTGCTTCAAGTATTATCTAGCTCTAAGACCTTGGGCAACTCTCTCTGCTCCTCATCTTTCTTCTTGGAAAAATGACGACTTTGAACTTGATGGCCTCCAAGGTCCCTTGTAGATCTAAATCAATTAGCTATGTGCATTTCTTAAGCACCGGTGAAGTGCTGAGGTACCCTCAAGGAGTTTACATTATTTTACTAATGTGTATACTTCAGTCAGCTAAAATTTGGTAAGTTAGGAATGGATTCTAGGCTTGGTACTGAGTTTTGGGCATACAAAGTAAAAGCAAAAACAGTCCTGTCTTCAGGGGTTAGAGTTAGATAAGGGCTAGCTATAGGGAGTTAATAAGGGATCATTGGAGTTTATTTCAATAAGTGGTCAGTCTTGGACTTCAGGAAATCTCTTTAGCAGCCAATAGGAAACTAGGTCGAAATGGGGAGAGATTTAAGATAAGTAAATTTGGAGAGACTTAAGGTGGGGAGATCAGGTAAGAGGTGAGGACAATGTGAAGAGGGATGGTGGCTATGAAATGGAGAGGAGGCAATTGCCAGGAGTTTTTTGGAGAAAGTAATTAGATGTGGAAACAGATTGTATATGTGAAGTGAACAAGTAGATGGTGCCTTTAACCACAACAGTAAAGATGAAGAAGTAGGAAGATTTCAGGGGAAACCTAATGACTACTGCTTTGGATATGGGAAGACTCTGGGATGGCCAGTCTGAAATTTCCAACAGGCAATTGGTGATGGAGGAGTGTTGTTCAGCAGCTAGAGCAGAACTGGAGAAACAAAGCTTTGAATAACATGAAATTATCAACTGTCAGGTGTATCTAGAACAGCATGCTTGGTGCTAGCAGACATAGAATGTTCAGATCAGGGGCTCTTCACTTTATCACATCCTTGACCATTTTGGCAGTCTAGTGAAAACTAGGAAATGCCTTCTCAGAATAATATTTCAAAATGCATGAAATTAAATCCATAGGGTCATAAGGGGAAGCCAAGTATGTGAAAATATGACTATCAAAATATATTTTAAGAAGACAAGATCACATACCTAAGGTTAAGAACCACAGGTTTAAATAAAACACACTTATTGCCCTCATAGAACATACAATCTGGCACACCAACAAAGAGAACTATGAAACTGGAATAAATACGAAGTTATTTGAGTTACAAATAAAGTGACGTATACATTTAATAAATAATTACTGAATTCCAGGCATTCTCCTAACTTCTGGGCATACAAAGAAAAAACAAAAACAGTCTCAAGTCTTCAAGGATTAGAGCTAGATGTAGGTTATATATGGATCACCAAGGAAAGACTTCCAGATTTAAGGGTGGTAGGAAAATGGAACAGGATCAAACTGAAGGCTTTATGAATTGCCATTCTATCCTGTGCTTGACCAGTTACCTCAGTAGCCTGCCTGGGAATTATTTTTCATTTTCTATGATGGTTATGAAGAGAGACACACAGCCAAAGACAGTCGGAGCAGACATAGAAACAGACTCTAGCATTCTGAAGAACTGAGTAGGGGCACTGCTTTCCTGACTTAATATAAGCCATTGCAGGAACAATCATTTCAACCACTAATGAGGTAGCTAAGTCTGAACCAAGCAAAAATTTGAACATACCTTCACTGGACCAAAAAAAGAAAAGAAAAGAAAAGAAAAGAAAAGAAAAGAAAAGAAAAGAAAAGAAAAG
>NW_027185852.1:18724824-18729852 GCF_028583685.1 Petaurus breviceps papuanus | reverse complement strand
AAGAAAAGAAAAGAAAAGAAAAGAAAAGAAAAGAAAAGAAAAGAAAAGAAAAGAAAAGAAAAGAAAAGAAAAGAAAAGAAAAGAAAAGAAAAGAAAAGAAAAGAAAAGAAAAGAAAACTGCACATAATTTTAACTGTACACACTTTATTCAGCAGAATTCTATTTCTGTTTGCCTGTCTCTTTATGAGAATCCCCTACTGGCATCATAGATTGGCTGTATGTTGGTTTCAAATAAAATAAAATAATAATAATAAAAGCAAAGCTGGCAATGTCTTTCCCATAGACTATGCTACATATTTCATGAAAAAGAAGCCAGAGGAGCTTTATGTTTCCTGAACCAAAACCTTTCCCTATCTGGAATCTAAATGGAGAAAATATACATGTTAGAATAAAAATAGTGACTTGAACATTTTTCATCTAACATCTAGGAAGTATTTAGGTGGCTGCTTTAATGACTGTTTTCACTGAGGTTATACAGAACAAAGAACCCCAAAGCATCAGGAATTGGACGATGCCTTCAAACACAGAATGGGGAAGTTGGAAGGGGTCATAGAAAATAGAATGGGGGAGGAGGGGTCCAGAAGGGTCCTTGGAACATAGAAAGGAAGAGGAGGACCTCAGAATGTAAGATCATAAGGCTGGGAGGGATATAAGATCTCAACTGGGTCAAAAATCTCATTTTCCAAAGGAGGAAATCAAGCCCCGGAGAAAGAAAGGGACTTGTTCAAGGTCACACACACACACACACACGCACACACACACACACACACACATATATGCACTCCGTTTCAAAAACTGGGGCCAAAGCCCCAGCACACCCTAGTTCACTTAACAATGAATGAGCTTTCTAGGCTTGAATGTCATCTAGCTTCCCTGAGCTAACATTTTCTCTTATCTGTAAAATAAAGGATCATCTTTAGTACCTACCTACCCTGGGTGGGTTACAGAGAGAAAAGTACCTGGCATACTGTGCTTTATACATTGGGCCATCCTTTACTAATTGAGACCATCAAATCACCTTGACTAGGATGCCCATTTTCCAGCTCTAACATCCAACATTCTAAAGTTCCTTTGCCTCCTAACACATTGTTTTCCTGAGGCCCTTCTCAACTCTGACATTCTGTGTTCTAAGGTTCCCCAGACAAACTCTATCTCTAATGTTCGAAGGTCTATCCCAAATAGGTCATTACATGTTCTAAGGTCTCTGCCCATTTTTACTTAATATATTCTATGTTCAAATATTCTAATGTCAAACATTCCTTTCAGCTCTAGCATTCAATAATCAAATGAATGACTAAAATTAATGGCTGCTTGTCTCAAATTAATTTGCCTTTAATTATGGCTTGAGACCTTAGACGTCCACCAAAGGCATTTTTAAAAAATTGCTCTGTTCCAACAAGTGTCAATTCAGACATCTTTGTACCTAAGCATTGTCCAGGGCAGAAGAGGCACAAGAAACATATTGGTGTCTGGTTTGGTGAAAAGGAAATGAACACTAGGCGATACAAGTCTCATCCTCGGAAGCTTTGCACAATGGCCTAGTCTGCAGATGAGACATACTGGGAAACAGCTTGTGAGATGAGTCCCATCAACGAGAAGTAATTTTTATTCCGTTTTTATTGTCGAATACAATGAACATGATTGAATGTTTCACTTGGGCCTATTCAGACCTGAAAGAAGCCACCAAAGAAATGTCCTTTCAAAAAATAAAAATAAGAAAGCTTCTAAATCTGCTTTTGGAGAAATTGCCATTCTGATGGACGGAGTTCCAACTTTTCCCCATTACTCTTGGATGTTCCCCCTACTTCCAAACTCCCAAATAGCCCTGGCCACAGCTCTGGCTACACAATGTTTGCATTTCACATTCTCGGTCCCTTCCCCCACTTGGCAGTGAGTGACTCACTCTCCCATGGTTTCTCCTGCCAGACTTACAGAGAAAATCCTTCCCTCCCCCAGCATGTGAAATTCCAGCAGCCTTCCCTAGGGTTGCTTTGGGCCTATCTGTGTGGGGAACAATGCAGCTCCAAAAGCCATTACTTTGAGATCCTATGTATACTAGTTTGCATCCTGGGATTCAATCAAGGACATCTTCAGACCACATTCTGATTGCTTAAAAGTTGACTTTCATGCTCACAGGACTCTGATTGGGCCCTGCTCTTCTCAATAGGAAATCAAGATCGGCTCTCATCCTGCCAATTTCAGCAATAGTCACCCAAAGCTGGTCAAGACTGGGAGAAGGGCCCTGTGAGGCCCTCCAGCCTTGCCCTGCTTCCTCCCTCCTCTCTTTCTTTCATATCTCCCAGTCCCCTCCTATGTTTCTTTCCTGGGCTAAAACATGCAAATCACTTTGTAACCTTAAAGGCTACAAATTCAAGTTATTATTTCTTTCTCCACTACATCTCTCCTGAGTCCTTTCTTCTCCGCTGTTCGCCACTCATTTCTCATTCTGTGCTCTCTGTATCCCTCAACTCCTTATTCCTGCTCCCTCCCCTCTCCACTTCCCCTCCCTTTCTCTCTTCCCTCCTCTCCTGTCTTTTCCCTCTTCCTCTCTTCTCCCCCCTCAAATCTCTCTTTCTCCTCTTCTCCCTCTAATAACTATCCCTCCCCATCTAGCTTTCTTCAAGGTACATTTCAAGCTCCAATCAGAATCTCGTCTCATTGGGATAATAAAACAATGGGGGTTAATTCAGGGGGTGGAGAAGGTTTATAATTTTATGGATTTAACACAGACCTATAATTGGCACATAAATGTGCAAACGTGAACTAGATAATTAGGGGGTTCTGGAAGTAACCACCTTTAATTTATATGATTACTTGAAAATGTGTTAAGTGTTATGAAGTATCAGAGAAACCCCCACCAGGCCCCTATTCAAAATCATCAACACCGCTAAAGTGGGGAAGGTATGTGTGTGTGTGGGGGGGGGGGTCCTCTAACTGCCCCCTTGAACGCTCCCCCCACCCCCGGCCTCTGCAGGCAGCCGCTCACCCAGCCTGCCTGGAGCGGGGCAGCAGGGGCACGCAGACACCGAAGCACACACTGTCCCCAGCTGGAGGGAAGCTGCTGCTTTCCTCTCCAAGCCCTCGCTCAACCCGCCCTCTTGCTCTGGGGATCCCTCTTTTTCATGAAGATAAATAATATATAAACAAGCGTCTCTGGTTCTTCATTCTGGTGAATCGTAGGGGAACATTAAGACGGTGACGGATCGCCAGTCGCGGCTAAACGCCTGCTCGGTCAGACCCCAGCGCCGCCCCCGCCCCTTCCATCCATCCCCCAAGCCCCGCCGCCTGCCGGAGGAGCCCATACCGACCCCCAACAATGAGGACTTGTGGGGAGGGGGGGTCGGACAGGAGGATAGGAAAAGACCACCAAAATCTCAGCTTGGTCACACGTTGGCAAACACACAGTGGAGAGCAGTCGGAGAAGGAGGTGGGTGCACCTGATTGGCAGTTACGCCCCCAGGGACGCCCGCTGCTCCCCACCCCCACCCAGGCCCAACCACTCATTAACATAACAACAGCTTCTAAAAAAAGTAAACCAAGGAGGGGTGAGCGCCCTCCCAGCCCCGGCCGAGGAGCCGGGGGAGAGGAGGGGGCCGCCACGGAAGAGCGAAGCCCCTTCTCCAGGCCACAGTCTCCAGCTGCTCCGGGGGCACAGCATCTTTTCTTTTCTTTTTTTCCCCTTCTTTTACTCCCCATGGGTTCTTCCTCTCCCTTCGGTGCCCCCTCCCCCAGCACTCCGATGCCTGGCCCTCTTCTCCCTCTTTTTCGGATCTCACGCCCCTTCCCCACTCCACCCCTGCGCTGTCCCTTTGGGAGGCCAGCACAGAGGCTGGGGGACGGAAAGTTTCTCTGCTTAGGCAAAGACGGAAATGAACGGGCCTGGGGAAGGAGAAGGTCCGGGGAGACAGGGATGTCTAGGGAAGGGATCGGGGATGAAGAGGTGTTGGGAGGAAGCAGCGATGCTAACGAGGGGGCTGAGCAAGTGAGAGTCTCTCTCTCTCTCTCTCTCTCTCTCTCTCTCTCTCTCTCTCTCTCTCTCTCTCTCTCTCTCTGCGTGTGTGTGTGTGTGTGTGTGTGTGTGTGTGTGTGTTACATAGGGGATAGGGAAAGGAAGGGAAAGAGGAACACCGGAGAGCGATCTGTGCAGGGGCCAGCTTGGGAAAGCTCTGGTACGGTACAGAATGGCAAGGCATCCTGGAGAAACCTAGGAGTTGGTCAGGGTAGTAGGAGGAGGCACAGGGGAGGGGATGGGGAGGGCTGCTTTGAGACGGCTTCTTTGGAAGGTCGGGGATACAGGGAAAGACAGCTGAAAAGGGGTAGAGGTCCGGGGTAGAGAAGTAAGCAGACTGAAGGATGGTGGAGTGATGCGGGATACTCTCGCCCCCATCCCAGTCCCCTGGTAGCCAGGTGTGTCTGCCAGCTGCTGAGAGCCGCCCCTAAATCTGGCGGCACAGCCAAACTCCTGGAGCCGGGGCTGCGGAGCGCCCAGAGAGCTCAGTTCTCCTTCCCCAGCAGGGAGCCCGACTCGGGGTATCCTCCTTCCAGAGTCCTTCCTTCCAAGCTTGCTCCTTCCCTCCTCCCCGCCTTCACCAGTTCCTCCCCAGCCTCCGGGCCAAGCCGAACTTACTTCCTAGGAGCTCGCCCTCCTCTGCCCGCCGGCACTGTCCCCAGACCAGCCTCCCCCGGCTCTCGGGGATCGCCCTCCTGCGCTCGTGGCAGCCGCCAAGTACCAGAACCCCATGCCCGGGACAGCGGCGGCAGCGGGACTCGGACACTGGCTCCGGCTGTGGCTCCCGCTCCTTCGCCTGCCAGCCCTCGAGCCCTCTTCCAGCTCCAGCTCCGGCTCGGTCACCGGTTAGCTCGGTTAGCTCGCTGGATTCGGGGCCAGCCCCGGCGCGCGCCAAGCGACTGCTTCCATCCTCTCTCCAGTGCCGTGCGTGCCACGGGCTGGGCGGCCGAGAGCCGAGGAGGGCGGGCAGGGGAGGAGGGGGGATTAGGGGGAGGAGAGCCCCCTAACCCCCTCCTCCC